>NW_027556098.1:234034706-234399706 GCF_003287225.1 Phascolarctos cinereus
TTGGGAAGCCATCAGAGAGGACCAGAGAGAGACAGGAAAGTAGCTCTCTCTAACCATCTGGTAGCATTCTCTTTTATCTGGTTTATTTTGCTAATTCAGTTCTGAACTCTGTTGTTTCTTTTAAAGGCTAATTGTCAGTTCCTTCTAAATTTGGTGCCCTGGAGAAAAGCCCCAATCATCCTGCCTTAGTCTTTGTTCTGCACATAGTTTATGATCCTGAAATTCTAAACATTTTTAGATTTAAATTTGAGAGGGGGTATATTGAAAATAGAAATAATTTGGTCTGAGAATCTTGCATTGGGAAAATTATTTCATGTTTTTGGAGCCAAAAACTTTCTAAAGACCTGATTTCACACATGTTCCTTCTTCCCATTTCTACCTGTGGATCGAGGGTTATTCCAGTTTATTCCTAGTTAGCTGCTCATTCTGCTTACTTAGCAACATAGAGCAAAATTATTATTAGAGTCACCTAGCTGGCTGTGTTGGGGACAGGGAAAAGAGACTGTTCAAAGTTTCCACCACAATCGAGAGAGTTCTTGACCTTTCTCTAGCCCATATTTCATTTGGCAGAGTTTATAGTAGGGGATCTCCATCATGACTCAGGGTCTGGGATTTTCTTAACATTCCTAAGGCAAGGGCATGGAGGGAATCACAACTGTGTGTCAGTGGTTGGGACATGAGGTTTTCTCGGCTGCTAAGGAGCCCACTTGTGACCCGGTGATGTGATCAAAGTGGCTATGACCTTTGACAGGAGTCACAGGCTTGGTATATGCACACATGGTTCCTATGGTGGATGGAAAGCCAATGATTCATTTCTCTAAATGAGTGAAGGGCCACAGTCTTAACCCCATAAGTCTAAGTAAGCATTATAGAAAACCCTGTTACAACATACCTTGCTACCGACATCACACTCTTCCAGAACAGCTGTGGTGTTCTCAAGAGAAATGCATTTGCCCAAGGCTACGTTAATTATCTGGAAAACAAAACTTAACTGTGAATTTAGAAATATCAGTCCATAGTGGAGTACAGACCTGTGAGTGCCACAAGAAAACACCTGGAGTATAGCCTTGCAATGAGGCTAACAGGTAGCTAAATGAATTGTTTAGCACTATATGTTTTGACTGAGCAGAGATGTAATATAATCTAGCCAAAGTACAGCTGCAATCTGTTAACTTAAGCTTGGTGTGATTCAGCCCCAGAGCCTGCAAACAGAAGCTTTTAATTAACCCTTGCCTGAGACATAGAAGAGAGCATGGGCAAAAGGCAGGATGGAAAATGTATTTTTCCAAATACAATTCCTCCACTGCATACATTAAAGGTCCCCACACAGACTCAGAATGTTAGCCAAACCGAGACTTACAGGTATGAGAACAATGTGCCCTGGTTGATCTCTTTCTACCATTTGACCTGCTTGGATACTGATTCATAATGGAATCAGTTCCTCTCACCTGACAGCGAAAGACAGAGGATTCCAAGTCAGTCTCTTCCTAATGTCTCAAGTAAAGCTAATACAGGAGAAAGCCCTAAGTCACCTCCTTGGCAGGTCTCTAGCTTGAGAATAGATTTAAAGAGCTCAGAGATGAGGCAGGTCATCATTTAATGCAGAAAGACATAGGCCCCTTTGCTCTCTCCCTTGTTACACGTTCCAGGGTAGCAATGGCGGGAAGTTAGGTTGATAGGACAACCTGGACACAGGGCAGTTAGGAGGGACAGTGTACAGTGTTGGATTTGGAGTCAATAAGACCTGAGTTTGGATACTGCCTCAGAAATGTAGTAGCTGTGTGACCCTGAGCGAGTCACAAAAATTCCCAGACTCAGTTTTCTTACCTGTAAAATGAGGGAGATGAGAACACCTACCCTTAAGGAAACAACCACCCACGCTTAACCTAGGTGTTATCCTCGACTCTTCACTATCTCTTACTCCTCATATTGAGTCTGTTGCCAAGGCCTTTCAATTTCACCTTTGAAACATCTCTCTCATATTCTTTTTCTCTCTTTTGACCCTGCCACTACCCTGGTATAGGCCCTCATCTCCTCACACTGAAATATTGAAATAGTCTGCTGGGTGGCCTGCCACAAGCGTCTTCCCACTGCAGGCCAGCCTCCATTCAGCTGCCAAAGTGATTTTCCTTAAGTGGGTTTACCTACTCAGTGAGCTTCACTGGTTCCCTACCACCTCCAGGATCAAACACAAAATCCTCCAACGTTCAAAAACTTTCATAATCTAGCTCTCCCCACACTTCAGTGTTCTAATACTGCATCGCCTTTACATGTCCTCTTTCCCCCATGTCCTGGTCTTTTGGCTGTTCCTCAAACAAACACCATCTGGCTCCGAGCATTTTCAATAGCTGTTCCCCGATGCCTAGAATGCTCTTCCTCCTCATTTGTGCCTCCTGGCTTCCTCCCAGTCCCAGCTAAAATCCTACCTTCCATGAGAAGCCTCTCCCAGCACCTCTTAATTCCAGCGCCTTCTAGTTTGTGCATAGTTGCTTGCAAGCTGTCTCTCCCTTTAGAATATCTGCTCCTCTAAGGCAGGGATTGTCTTTTGACTTTCTTCGCTTCCTCAGTGCTTGGCACCTGCCTGGCACATAGTAGATGCTTAACAAATACTTATTGCCTGCCTACTTCATGGAGTAGGTGTGAGAGTTAATTGAAGCACTTTGCAAACCTTACAACGCTTTACAAATGCTGGTTGTGATGATTCTATCTGAGGGGTGGAGTGGTAATATGGTGAAAAAAGCCCTGGATTTAGAATTGGAAGGCCTAGTTTTGAATCTCAGCAATGCTGTGTGAGCTTGGGCAAGTCAGTTAACCAAATCTGGGCCTTAACTTCCTACCTGTGTTTTTTTCATGCCTAATTTTCCTTGAGACATGTTGTATGTTGTCTTTCACATTAGACTGAGAGCTCCTTGAGATTAGGGACTGTCTTATGACTTCCTTTGTATCCTCAGTGCTTAGCATAGTGCCTGGCACACAGTACGTGCTTAATAAATGTTTATTGACTGACTGAATTTATTTTTACTATATTTCCATTTCTTGATTGTCACCTCCATCCTCTATTCCTTTAATTTTCTGTAATAATGCTGTGTCTGAAACCTTGAGTACTAGAAACTTCTATTCCTTTAGAACCTCACTTTCCTACTGGTGACAACATCGGTGGAGAACCATTCAGATGTGTCTAAGACCCTTGCCCCTAACCATAACCTCCCTATACTCCATAAATTCTTGGACCCAAGATGCTTTATCTGGAGGTTAGTTCTCTTAAATTGACTTAGCATTTTGCAGGTCAGCTTGCAACCTAACATGAACATCCTCTTGTAGACCTAGTAAGGTGCTTAATTTATGGCCCCATGTTGAGGGAAGGTGCACTGCCCAGGCAGAAAAGGTGTCAGATATTAGGAGGAATGGCCAGATACTGATGAGGCTGTGAATGCCAAGGTCGAGGTGCCCCTTCTCTATGGAACTATCAGTGTTCTTCTTTCCATTGTATCCTCGAGACTATTGCATCCCAAACCTTGACCTGATATGTTCTGCTTCCACCAGATTCTGGTTCCTTCTCTTTTCACTATCCATTGTTCACTGCTAGGTGGTGTAGTGGATAGGATGCTGTACACGGAGATGGGAAGACCTAGCTTCAAATCCTGCCTCCCTTCACTAGTTGGGTGAATCAATTGACTTCTTTCAGCCTTAGTTTCTTCATCTGTAAATTGAGAAGGCTAGACTTTGATGGACTCTATGCTCAACTTATTCTCTGGACTGTTCCATCTCCTCATCTGCAGCCTTGACCCCTTTGTGATGACTCTATCCTGGAGCTTGTTCTTTCAATGGGTGAGCCCTCAGTTGGGACAGCAATTTCTTGAGAGAGCCTAGTTATGCTCTTTGGATCACTCATGCAACAACCTCAACCCATTACAGACTGAGCATTTTTTTCTGAGAGATTGAGTGACTTGCCCAAGTCACACAGCCAGTATAGGATTTGATGGGATTTGAACCTGGGTCTCCTGAATATAAGTCCAGCACTATCTAATGTACTTCTTATAGAGAGGAAGTATAGCATAATGTGACATTTTCAAAGTGTGGTTCAGGATCACTGGGAGTCCCTGAGATCCTTTCAGGAACTCTGAAAAGTCAAAACCAATATGTTACTTACCTATTAAAATGCTCCTCCCTTTTCTAACTTCATAACTATGTGAGGGTGGATTTTTTTATATACTGCACTATCATGACAGATTGAATACAGAAGCAAATATGAGAATCCAACTGTCTTCTATTAAGCCAGATATGAAAGAGATTTGCAGAAATATGCAAAATTATACCACTCTTCTCGCTGATTTTTTTTTGGGAAAACATAGTCATTTTTCATTAAAAATGTTATTTATGTTAACATGTAATCGATTTATTATTTTTAAATGAATTAATATATAATTTAAAATTGGATGAGTTTTAATTTCTAATCCAATAGATATTAATAGATAAAACCAACACAAACAAAACCTCTTGGGAAGGTCCCCAATCATTTTTAAGAGCATAAAAGAGTCATAAGACCAAAAAGTTTGAGAACTTCAGGGATAGTGGAAAGGATCCTGCATGAGGAATCTGGAGACCTGGGTGCTAGTCCTGGCTTTGCTAATAAGACATATGAAATTCCTTGGGGAATTAACTTCCCCTTCTCAATGGCCTCATCTGTAAGATGAGATTCAAGGAAATAACATCTCTAGCACTATAATTCTTTGATCATTCTTGTATTTGGCCTTTATGTCTCCCCATAGACTTTTAATCTCTCAACTAATGTAGAGAGATTATTGAGGCCTTTCTGCAAGCTGGTTAGCTAGTGAAATCTGGAGAAGGCATAGTAAGTTGGTTTAAATTGAACCTATTGATTCATCAAAGATTTCTCCTAAGTTAACTGAGTAGGGCAAAGAAAACAAAATTAATTTCCTGGAAATAACTGACATGGAGATCTGATTTTGAACACAGGATGTTGAGGGGTATTTGGATTATGGTCTAGTGAAGTGGAAATTGATAAAGCCAGGCTGGCATAGTTTTGTTTGGCCCTAGGAGTAGATTCTAAGAGAGGGGAAAAGATTCCAGTTAAATTTAAGTCCCCCACCTCTGAATGGGTGTAGTCTTTACTTTGTTTTTCTTATCAGCAATTCTCTTCATTTCTTTGAGCCTCTCTTACCATGTCTCTAAAGTGGGAATAATAAATCACTACCTACCTCAGTGGGCTGTTGTGAAGAAAAGAGCTTTGGAAACTTTTTGAAGCCAGAGAAATGGGAATGATTATTATTGTTATTCTGCATGGTTTCTGCAATTTATTTTCTTGTGTATTTGGGTGGGGGCGGAGGGGACAAAAAGATGGTAACAATTTGTTGCTTCTCTTGCCTTTATCTAAAGCCTTATTTAACCTCAGTATTGCCCAAAGGAATCAACCACTCCTCACTTTTCTGCGGTAGACCTGCAAGTCTCAAGAAAAAAAGAAAATGAATAAACCCATTTCAGGTGGGGACCAATAGGATAGAGCTTCCTTGTAATTCAGCCCACAAAGGAAACTTGGAGGTCACATTGGCTAAACCTCTCAAATTAAAGATGAAACTGAGGCCTACAGGAAGTGACTTCTCCAATGTCACTCACTTAGTTAGTGAAGAGTCAGGAGTACAGGACTAGTAACCAGATCTCCTAGGCAAGTAACCTTTCCATTTGTCAGCAGTTTGAACTGACATAAATACAAAGTTCCAGTCCCTTTTCATTACTCAAAATTGGCCACCAAAACTTAATAATTTACTTCAAGTAAAAAAAAAATTGTATTCTTTAAAAAAAAAAAGCCTTCATTGGTTTTAACATTTTCTTGATGGACAAGAGGAAGACAAATGTGGGAACAGGAAATGACACGTGGAATCTCTTTGCTTGAATTCTTTAGTTTAGTATATCTTAGGTAAAGGTCTAGCTTAGAAAATAGTAGATTAGTATCATACTTAAAGAAGAAAGACAGATGTACCTCCTACTGTACAAGATCTTTACTTAGAGAAGCCAGCACAGTAACAACCAGAAAGGGAGATGTTCCTAGGAGAAATGTATAAGGAGAAGAAAATCTCAGAATCCGCTTTTTGAATGATTGTTTCATTTTTGTTATGTATGGTTTGCATGTTCAGGCACCATTTTCTAATGTTAGGCCTCTTGCCTATAAAAGACAGATCTCTAGTATCCTCTAGTGGTGAATGTCTGGTAATGTTCCTTCAGGGGATGATGGAAACGAATTCTTGAAGATGATCAATATCACAATGCAAGAAAAATGGGAAAGTTAGAGTCATGATCCATGAAGTCCAGGTGGGGGCCCTGTTTCAAAATTATAATATGATTTTTGAGCTGTTTTGCAACATTTTAAGGATGTTTCCTACAAGATGGTGATTGTTTTTTTCTTTTACAAAATAACATCCAGATAAATGACAGAAACCTGCAAGTCCTTAATGATCAGCTGCCTTCTATTTGTTTTGTATATTCTTATGTAGATATTTGTTGTCTTCCAGATTTAGAAAGCGATCTCTTCAAGGACAGGGATTATTTCCTTTTAGCTTTTCCATTTCCAGTGCCTGACACAGGGCTTCGCCCGAAGGAGGCATTTAAATGCTTATTGATTGGTGGGCTTAAAGCAGCTAGGTTTCACAGTGGATAGAGTGCTGAGCCTGTAGTCAAAAAGACTCATCTCCCTGAGCTCAAATCTGGCCTCAGACACTTACTAACTGTTGGACCCTGGACAAGTCACTTAACCCCACTTGCTTCCATTTCGTCATCTGTAAAATGAGCTGGAGAAGGAAAGAGCAAATCACTCCAGTATCTCTGCAAAGAAAACCCCAAATTGGCTCACAGAGAGTCAGACGCAACTGAAATGATAAAACAACTACAAACTTGTTTTATGTACCCTTTTTTATGTGTGAACAAATCATATTATAGACTTTTGGAACAGTTGAATTGTATATATCAGAACAATTCTTTAGATGTTCATCTTTATTCCCTTTCCCCTTTCTTCTCCTGGATTTCTATTACCTACTGTTGGGAAATGCCTAGGCATGATGGTAGTGGTGGAGACTTCGTGGAAACCCAACCTTTGTGGCTAGTCTCTTGGAACTGGGCATGGTCAGTCGTATGGGGTGGGAAGAGAGGCTGCTGAGTTTGTGTATTATGAAAGACTGAGTAAATTCATTCCCAAAGTCATCAGAAGTACTATTTACTTTCCAGGAAAACTCTTTGAAAACTGTGAAACCTTTACAGAATGTGAGCTATGGTTAGAAAGAAAAATACCATTGGCCAGGAGGAATGGCAAAACTTTCATATTCCTGGATACTGGGATGAATCACTGCACTCATTTTCCAACTTTGATAACCTCCTTAAAGAAGTAAATTCTCTAAAAACAAAGCCCAGAAGTAAAAAAAAAAAAACCAAACCAAGCAAATATTTGTAAATAAAAAGGAAATTGGAGATAAAAAAGTAAAAAGAAAAGGTAAACCAGGCTGATGAAGACTCATTTTCTTGTTGATTTGATAATGGATTTAGAGCTCTTAGAAGGGACATTTGAAGCCAGCTCATCTAGCCCCCTAATTTTGCAAATGAAGAAACTTAGGACCAGAAAGCTTAAGTGATTTGTCTGAGGTCAGATAGGTAGGTGGCTGATTGAGGATTTGAACTCAGGACTAGTTCAATATCAGCATGCTTTCTTTTGTATAACACTGCCTCTTGAAGCTTGGCCATATGTTTGTCATTGTTGCTGTTGTTGTTATATTGTTTCAGCTGTGTCTGACCCCATTTGGGGTGTTGTTGGCAAAGGTACTAGAGTGGTTTGCCATTTTTCTAATCCAGTGGATCCATTTTATCAGACAATCATAGATTAAGTGACTTGCTTAGGGTCACACAGATAGGAACTGTCTGTGGCTAGATTTGAACCTAGGACTTCCTGACTCCAGGCTGTGTTCTATCTACTGAGCCATGGGCTGTCTCTGGCCATATGTTTAGTTACTTTAATTTCCTTCTATGGTAAATTTAAAACACAGACTTAGACATACTGTCAAAAGAATCCTAAATCACTGGCAAGTACTAAAGGCCCTCTGCTTATATTTCTTCCTTTATTGTTTATACTTTCCATTATGGATCTACACTCACACCAAGTTGTGCTTGCTCACTTACACCTTTCATCATCATCATCATCATAATCAACATCAGCACCACTAACATTTGCATAGAAGTTTAAGATTTGTGAAGGCCTTTATAGTATGTTGACTCATTTGATCTTCATAATAACCTTATGAGATGGATATTATTATTAATCCCCATTTTATAGATAAGGAAACTGAGGCTGAGGCTGAGGGGTGTTCAGTGTTCCCAGGGTTACAGAGTTTTGTGAGAGGTAAGATTCAACTCGGATTTTCCTAACTCCAAGCCCTGCACTCTATCCATTCTGCCACCTATTTGTTACCTTTGTCATCTATGCCTTGGAAATCATTCCCCTTTCTCTGCCAAACTTCATCTCTCCCCTACTTCCAAAGCCTGCTCAAAATTGACCTCTTTCATGAAGACTTACTGAAGTCTACTTCAGTTTCACTACTTCAACACCAGATGTTCTTTCCGCACTAATTTATATGATTTACAAGATAGTCATTTGCATTTTCTTTTCTGTGCAAATATTGGTGTGTGTTCAGTACGCGTGTATTTTTCATGTCTTTTTGACCTTTCTTTTCAATTGGAGGTAAATTACATCAAGGAAAGCATTTTATCCTTTGATCCTTGATCAAGATATATACATATATATATATATATATATGTATATATATATATATATGTATATATATATATATACACATATATATATACACACATATATGTGTATATATATGTACATATATACACATATATGTGTGTGTAATATATAATGTGTGTATACATATAATATATATATATAGAGAGAGAGAGAGACAGAGAGAGACAGAGAGACAGAGACAGAGACAGAGACAGAGAGAGACAGAGAGAGAGAGAGAGATCCCAAATCACCTACGAAAATCTTTCACTAATGCCTCATCATCATTATCATCATCATAAGTGGCATTTATATAGTTCTTTAAGGACTGGAAATTGCTTTACTTCTATTATGTCGTTTGATGCTCACAATAACCCTAGGAGACAGATGTTATTATTATTCCCATTTTGCAGATGAGGAAATTGAGTCTGAGAGGTTAAATGACTTGCTCAGTGTCACACACCTGAGGCAGAACTTGAACTCAGGCCTTCCTGATTTCAAACCAATGTGCTATGCACTGTACCATCTAGATGCTTTATCATGACCTGCAGGTATCTGAGCCTGAGAGGGCTAAGCCAAGAATAGATAAGCTCTAGAGATCCTACCAAGCTAGAAAGGTTTCTAGTATACTTCTGGTGATAGACTCTATATGGATGCTGTTCAGGACCAAACAAGATAAATTTGGAAAGGCTCATCATATTTTTTGCTTTACTAACAAATGAATATTATCTATTAAGGCATGGCATGAGTATGCTTTAAGTCAGAAGAGGGAGAACCTACATGAAAAAAAATCATTGATAGTATTTTCTGGTGTGTACTCAATACATTTTAGTAATTAGGCCTGGACTATGTTTAAATACCATAATGTGATCTTATTGTAATTCAAACTTACCACCCCATTGGCTCTCACAATGGGAGCTTCTATGTCTGGGAAGACATTCTCTAGGTACCACTTGAAACTTTTGCACCCCAGTTTTTTCCGGAGTTCTCTTTGTTGAGTGAGGTTTCCGACATTCAGACTTTGGTCCAAGAGACGGTAACCGTGGCCATAGAAAAGCTCTTTGTATTCATCTAACCAGACCTCAGCCACTCGAATCAAGTTCCTCTCTATGGTTTTAATTCGATTTTCAGGGAAAGAGTATGGATTATCTTTCCTGAAGATGTGGCCCACACGGGAACAGGGAATGATTTCAATTTCTCCTCCACACATCCACACCTGGGGTAGGATGATGATAAAAATTTATTTAGTGGATAATAGGAAAACAAAATCTTTAATAAATACACACTTATTTATATTCTGAAAGTATGTATGTTTTAATGCATTTTGTATTGCTTCCAAATATTATAGAACAAAGGCCGTGAGCATATAACTGTTTAATAAATATTGTTTGATGATGATATATATTACTTAAAAATGGATAGTTGCTGTAATAAAATCTATAGGTTTAATTTTTAGTGTACAGGTAGCATTGGAACATTATTATAATTCTATCCTTTGGGTTTGTGCTAGGTGGCCATTTTATAGATACACTCAGAATGCTCAACAGTTCAATAACTTAAAATCCTTGATTGGGGTCCAGGTTGGCCAACAATAAACAAATGAACTTGATAGCCTGCAGATATATTCAGTATCCTGAATGGCATTTAGTATCATGCACAGATCTCAAAAAATTTTGTGCATGTTGGCAAAAATCTGTATTTTATTAATTTTCCAAGTTGTAGCCACTGAGACATAAGAAATGGAAGGGCTTTCCTAAAATTGGTTGATGACAGGCAGCATTGCTCCCAATTCCCAATCTACCACATACAAACATTAACCCAGGTCTAGGGCTCCTAATATGGTTTTGAAGTATCTTCTCTGGTAGCCAATACTATTTTCAATAATGTCAACAAAACAGAATCAGGTGAAAATCTGCCAAAATAGAAAACTGAAAATGCAACTTGAGCCAGGCGTGGCAATACCTTGAATGAAAGCTCCATATTTTCACCACCCCAAACGTCAAGGCCAGGATCATATGTTCCAAGTTCAAAAAAATATTTTTTATCAATAGAAAATAATCCACCAGCCATGACTGGACACCTAAAAATGAAAGGACTGGTTTTAGAATTAAATTCTTTGGAATATGAAGAAAACTGCTATTCTAGCAATAGTTGTGCTCAGGATTAAAAATCTTGGGATAAATAAGTACTGAACCTGTTTAAGACACTCTTTTCTGGTGGCAGGTGACTACAATAGGAACCAGGAGGAGGTTCTGCTTCACATATTGTCAAGTTGAAGCACTGATTGTGTCAAGTTAGGGAACCTTTGACCTTGACCTGGCGGGTGTGTGTGTGTGGGGGGGGTCGTCTCAGCAGACACTAACTTGATTGTTGTAGTTGGAAAATAGTGGTACTGATTTTCAAGTGAGATAACAGCAATATCAATAATATTGAGTTCAAATCTATCTTGAGACACTTACCAGCTGTGTGACCATGGCTAAGTCACTTAACCTGTTTGCTTTGATTTCCTCAACTATAAAATGGGAATGATAATACACCTACCTTGTAGAGTTGTTGTGAGGATCAGATGAGATAATATTTCTAAAAAGTGCTTAGCACAATGTCTGACATATAGTAGGCACTTCATAAAGGCTTATTCTCTCCCCTATCCTTTCCTTCCTTAATACCTTTAAAGTTTTTAAAGCAGTTTTATTTTCCTATGGCAGTCATATGGATTTGTGGAAATGAAGGGGTTTAAGATGGCACTTCAGAATCAGGTCTAAAAGGAATTTTTTTTAAGGAACCCCATTATCAAGGTAATAGATAGAAGGAAATGGTGTAGACTGCAAGACACCGCACTATAAGCTTTAAAACTTTAGCACCATCTGCGAGTTAAGATAGTGGAGTACAAGGAACAGTTCAGTTGAACTCTCCCAACATTCCTTTCCAAACAACCGAATCCCTCAAATAAAATTTTGGAGGAGCAGAACCAACAAAAGGTCAGAATGAGACATTTTCTAGCCTAAGACAACTTAGGAGATTGGCAGGAGAGATCTGTGACAGTGGAGTGGGAGCCAGCCCAGAACATTGCAGGAGTATCAGCAGTGTGCCTGGGAGGTGGCTGCAACACCACCAGCAGCAGTTTTGGGAGCTCTCAGCCCAAAGACAGTAAGAGAATTGAAAAACGAGTCAGAAAGAGATTACAGTGGACTGGTGCAGCTGGTGCTGAATGGAAACTCTGTTACTCATACACAATTCTGACCCAGAACAGGACAGAGAGGAGCACTTCTGGTTGGTCACAAGAGAGCAGGGGTCCTTGTAGCAATTCCAAGGCAGAAAGGAGCACTAGTGCTTATAGCTCCAGGGGGACAGGGAATGTGATCATAGTTAGAGGACCAAGAAGATTGCGAGCACTTGCTAGGGGCATGGCCATTTCTAGGTAAGGGAGAGCACAGACTAGTAGAGCAGTGACCACAACTCTTCCAGAATCACACCACCTTGGAAGAGTCAAAAACTTGTAGAACTCCAGAATTAACTGTGAAAATAGAAGCACAAAGAGAGTCTCAGGCTTGAGACAGTGCCTCTCCACCTCCAAATGAGCAGAGCCCAACTTTAACATAAAATTCAAAGACAAGAAATAAGGTAGAAAAAATGAGCAAATAATAGCAGCAAGAACAATAAGAAAAGAACCTGACCATAAAAACTACTACAGTGGCAGGTGGCAGGGAAGACCAAGATGTAAACTCAGAAGAAGACAATAATGTGAAAAAAGCTACAAGGGAAGCCTCAAAGAAGAATGCTAATTGGACCCAAGCTCAACAAAAATCCCTGAAAGAGTTAAAGAGATGAGTCATAGAGGAAAAACTGGGAAAATAAATGAGAGTGATGAAAGAAAATTATGAAAAGAGAATTAACAGCTTGGTAAAAGAGACACAAAAATATTGAAGAAAATAATACCTTAAAACCAAATTTGGATAAATGGTTAAAAAAGGCACAAAAAAGAAAAGAATTCCTTAAAAAGCAGAATTGGCTCAATGGAAAAAGAGGTACAAAATCTCAATGAAAGAAATAATTACTTAAAAATTTTAATTGAGGCAGTGGAAGCTAATGACTCCATGAGACATCAAGAAACAATAAAGCGCATTTAAAATAATGAAAAAATAGAAGAAAATGTGAAATATCTCCTCAGAAAAACAACTGACCTAGGAAATAGATTGAGGAAAAATAATTTAAGAATTATTGAACTACCTGAAAGCCATAATGAAAAAGGCCTACACATCATATTTCAAGAAATTATAAAGCAAAACTGTCCTGATACCTTAAATGGAGAGGGTAAAACCAAAATTGAAAGAATTCACTGATCACCTTCTGAAGGAGATCCCAAAACCTAGAAAGATTTACATGAACTGATGCTGAGTGAAGTGAGCAGAACCAGGAGGACATTGTACACATTAAGAGAAACATTGTGCAATGACCAACTTTGATAGACTTAGCTCTTCTCAGCAATGCAAGGCTCTAAGACCATTCCAAAAGACTCATGATGGAAAATGCTATCCACATCCAGAGAAAGAACTATGGCGTCTGAATGCAGATTGAACCATACTATTCTCTCTCTCTCTCTCTCTCTCTCTCTCTCTCTCTCTCTCTCTCTCTCTCTCTTTTTCGGTTTGTGTTTCTTCTTTCTCGTGGCTTTTCCCTTTGGTTATAATTTTTTACAACATGACTAATGTGGAAATATGTTTAAAATGAATGTATACATATATCCTATATCAGATTGCATGCCATCTTGGGGAAGAGAGGAAGAGGGAGAAAATTTAGAATTCAAAATCTTATAGAAATGAATGTTGAAAACTAAAAATAAATAAATGAACAAACAAACAAATTAAAAAAAGAAAGAAAGAGATCCCAAAATGAAAACTCCCAGGAATATTATAGCCAAATTCCAGAGCTCAAGAAGAAAATATTGCAAGCAGCAAGAGAGAAACAATTCAAATATTGTAAAGGCACAGTCAGGATCACACAAGATTCAGCAATTTCCATGTTAAGGGATCAGAGGGCTTGGAATACAATATACTGGAGGGCAAAAGGGCTAGGATTACAACCAAGAACAAACTACCCAGTGAAACTGAGTGTAATGAAATAGAGGATTTTCCGACATTCCTAATGAAAAGACCAGAGCTGAATAGAAAATGTGACACTCAAACAGAAGATTCAAGAGAAGCATAAAAAGGTAAACATGAAAGAGTAATCATAAAAGTATCAATAAAGTTAAACTGTTTACATTCTTATGTGGGAATATGATACATGTAATTCTAAGAACTTGATCATTATTAGGGCAATCAGAAGTAGTCTACATAGAGGGCATGAGTGTGAGTTGATTATGTCAGGATGATTTCTAAAAATAAAAGTAGGGGTGAGAAAGCAGGATGAATGGAAAGAAGGGGGAAGGGAGAGGTAGAATGTGGAAATTTTTCTCACATACAAGAAGCTTGCAAGGAATAGCTTTATAATGGAGAAGAAAATGGGGAGTTAATGGGCAATGCCTGAACCCCATTCTCATCAGAATTGGTTCAAAGAGGACAGAAGATGTATACATACTCAGTTGGGTATATGAATGTATCTTGCCCAATAGAGAAATAAAAGGGGAGGGGATTCCCCAATTGATAAATGGCCAAAGGATATGAAGAAATTAAATGAAGAAATTAAAGCTATCTATGGTCATATGAAAAAAAAATACTCTAAATCATTATTGATTAGAGAAATGCAAATCAAAACAACTTTGAGGTACCACATCACACTTATCAGATTAGCCAACATGACAAAACAGGAAAATGATAAATGTTGGAGAAGATGTGGGAAAATTGGAATACTGATGCATTGTTGGTGGAGTTGTAAAACAATCCAATCATTTTGGAGAGCACTTTGGAACTATGCCCAAAGGCCTATAAAAATTTGCATAGTCCTCGACCCAGCAATAATACTTCTAGGGCCATATCTCAAAGAGATCATAAAAATGGGAGAAGTACAAAAATATTTTTAGCAGCTCTTTCTGTGGTGGCAAAGAATTGAAAATTGAGAGAATGCCCATCAATTGGGGAATGGCTGAACAAGTTGTGGTATACGAATGTAATGGAATACTATTGTGCTATAAAAATGATGAGCAAGTAGACTTCAAAAAAACCTGGAAGGACTTGTATGGACTGATGCTGAATGAAGTGAGCAGAACCAGGAGAACGTTGTACACAGTAACAGCCATGCTGTGAGATGACTAACTTTGACAGACTTAGCTCTTCTCAGAAATGCAAGGATCTAAGACATCTTCAAAAATCTCATGATGGAAAATGTCCAGAGAAAGAACCATGAAGTTTGAATGCAGATTGAAGCATACTATTTGCTCTTTTTTTCCCCCTCTGTTTTATTTTGTTTCCTCTTTCTTGTGGTTCCTCCTATTGGTTCTAATTCTTCTTTACAACCTAACTAATGTGAACACATGTTTGGTGTGAATTTATATGTAGATCCTATATCAGATTGCATGCTGTCTTGGGGAGGGAGGCACAGAGGGAGTAGAAGAAAAATCAAAAACTCAAAAGCTTATGGAAGTGATTATTGAAAACTAAAATTAAATTAATTAATAAAAAATAAAAAAAATAAAATCTCAGACACTTAATAGATGTTTGATGCTGGGCAAGTTACTTAACCCTCTTTACTTCAGTTTCCTCATCTATAAAATCAGGCTGGAGAAGGACATAGCAAACTACTCCAGTATCTTTGCTAAGAAAACCCTGGTGGGGTCATGAAGAGTGGGACATGACTGAAAATAATAACACCACCATTATACTATAAGAAATGATGAGAGGGGTGGTTTCAGGAAAAAAAAAACATGGTAAGACCTATATGAACTGATGCAAAGTGAAGTAAGAAGAATCAGGAGATCACTGTGCACAGTAACAGTAATGTTATAATTTTGATCAACTGTGAAAGACATTGCTACTCTGATGCAAGTGATCCAAGACAATTCCAAAGGACTGATGATGAAAAAATGCTATCCATCTCCAGAAATAGAACTGATGAAGTGTGAGTGCAAAATGAAATATAATTATCTCACTTTTTAATTTTTTTTGCTTTTTTATGATATGACTAATACAAGAAATATGTTTTGCATGATTTTACATGCATAATTAATTGATAAAAGCTTGTCTTCTCAGTGGATAGGGGAGAAGTAGAAGGGTGGGAGAGAATCTGGAACTCAAAATTTAAAGAGAAAAGCATGTTAAAAATAAATAAGCAATAAATTGAAAAAACAACAACAACAAACTTCTGCACCTTCCAAATGTCTAGCTAGATGTGACCTTGTGGAGAGAATTATACATCAGAACATTCTCATTTTTTGTGGACTGACAGCTGACAAATCTCCATCCAAAAAATACAGTCCTTAAAATTTCCTAGGGAAGTCAACCAAGAAACTGTATTGGCACAAGACCATTGTCACTGACTGAAATAGTCTCTTTCACACCTGGATAGAACATTGATTCATAAAATCTTAAGAACAACTTTTTTCAGAATTGCCACCATTCCAAACACGCATACTTCCCAAGCGCCATGTAAAAAAAAAAAAAAGCTTTCAAAATATAGAATGTCAGAAAAGACTTAGTGGAGTTTTAAGCAATTGAAATTTAAGGGAAAAATGTTTAAAATTTAGAACTGCACTATGAGACACCTCATATTCAAACTTGTTTAAGGAGAGACAAATCATGTTGGAATCTGTTACCTCTATTTGTCAAAATGCTTAGTGCAGTATCTGGCACACGGTAGGTCCTATATAAATGCTTATTTCCTTCCTCTTCCCCTACCAAGGGCTTTCAGTGTGCTCACAGAGGAGAGGGTCACATTCTGACAATGTTACTCAACTACAAACAGCTATGATTTTCATCAACCCGTAGAATAGTGTATAGAATACTGAATACAGAAAAGTAATCACAGGATTAGTAAATAAGAACAGCACAATTCTGCCTGAACTCTATAAAAAAGGTGAGGGTAAGTTAATAATAAAAATAGTGGTGGTTAGCATTTATAGAGAACTTTAAGGTTAGCTAGCAAAAACAGTGTACAGGCATTATCTTATTTACTCCTTTCTACAATCTACTAAGTTTAGGTGCTATTATTATACCCATTTTAACAATGATGAAACTAAAGCTTGGGGAGTTAAAGTGGTTTGCTCAGGATCACACAGCTAGTAGCAACAACAGAATATATAATGTAGCTATTTTCAGTTAAAAAAGCATCTTATGAATACTATCTCATTTGATTCTCAACAACTTTGTGAGGTAGGAAGAGCAGGTGTTATTATCTCCCTTCTACAGATGAAGGTGCTGAGGCTCAGCATGATTAAGTGACTTGCCCAAGGTCATACAACAAAACAAGTGGCAGAGCTGGGGTTCCACCCAGTTTTTCTGAGTCTAGTCCCGGTATGATTCCCATTACCAAGCAATGATGATGCATTGATAACACAGTCAATTAATTACACAGGAAAAATCAAGTGGATAAAGAAGGCCTATTAGCCAGATAGTATACATAGTTGAATGGGCAACTCATGGAATTGGTATACATGCATATATAATGTATGTGCATGCATGTGTGTGTGTGCGTGCGCGCATGTGTATATACACATGTGTGTATGTATATACATACATGCACACATATATGTATATACATATACACACATATTTGCCAGACACTGCATGTGTCTAATGATAGCTGGGCCTTGATTTGAATATAACAATAATAGTTAACATTTCTCTAGTACTCTCTACGTGCCAGACACTTTGCTAAACACTTTGCAATTATTATTTGATTATCACAAAAACTCTAGCAGGTAGATGTTAATATTTTCCTCATTTTAGAGATGAGGAAACTGAGGCAAACAGAGGTAAAGTGACTTGCTCAAAGTCACATACTAGTAAGTATTTGAGACTGGATTCGAACTCAGGTTGTCTTAACTCCAGGCTCAGCGCTCTACCCACTGTACTACCTTGCTGAAGAAGACAAGCAATTCAGAAATTACTTGATCGTGGTGATGTTAATAACAATAGTTTCTGATCTGGGGTTGTTTTTATAATAACTACATTGGTTTACATATTTTCTAGAATCAGTAATTAATTTATGGAAGACTATGGAATAAACTGACACACCTTGTTTCTCCTTAAGATCTATTTCTATGCCTCTGTCCCCACTTTGTTTCCACGATCCTAATTTCCCACTCTTACCTTATTACATCTGTTTCCTTTATCTTATTTTGCTTAATGACCTCCGGAGGAATCTTTTTCCAACTAAAATTCATGGGCCACACAAAGATGCCTCTTTGAAAGTTGTCCACTGTCATGTAGCTAAGAAGAGAAAGCACGCAAAAGCCTTATCAGATATATGACACATTACCTTACATCCTGTATGCTGACTTCTTAGCAATCACTATAACCCGAATGAAAGAACTAACTGCCTAAGAACAAGATGTTGGACAAACATCACCACAAATCTTTCAATGACACATGAATTTATGGAATCTTTGTGCCATAGTGATTATATAGTTGTACTACTCAGTTCTTTCCAGGCTTTGTTCCCTCCCCTAGACTGTTTATGCCTCCATTGTCTCACCTCTTGCTATGCTATGATCTGCATTCTGAATTCCCATGTCATTATTCAGCCGAAATGACTCTCTTTAAAGTTACCAGTGATCTTTAAATGGCCAAATCTAATGATGAACTTTTCTCAGTCCTCATCCTTCTTGACATCCATGCCACATTTGACACAGCTGATCACCCTCTCCCTCTAGATTCTCCTTCCTCCTTAGGTTTTCATGTCACTATTCTCCTCTTACCTCTCTGACAATTCATTTTTAATATGTTTATCGGCCCATTATCCATCTTCACCCACTAGCTGTAGTGTCTCCCAAAGCTCTGTCTTTAGATCTCTGTCTGTCTCTGTCTCTCTCTAGGGTAAGGGCATATCTCTCTGTCTCTGTCTCTCTCTGTGTCTCTAGGTCTCTGCATCCCCCCTGCCTCCTACTCATCTGCTCCCAAGAACTTATAGTTTCTGTGTTGATGACTAATAGATCTATTCTCTTCCCTGAACTTCAATAACCACATACTAGTGTTCTGCCTATTAGACACTTTAAAGTATATGTACTAGAAACATCTCAAACTCAATACATTCAAATGTAACACGTTTCCCCCCAAATTCCTCTTTTTATTAAACTTTCTGTTCAATTTCTGTTGAGGGTTCCACATTGTTATAGTCTTTTAGGCTTGTAATGTTAGCATTATTCTTGTTTCCTTACTCTCCCTCACCCCACATATCTAATCAGTTTCCAAATCTCACTATTTGTACATCTGTGACATCTCTCATATCTGACCCTCTTTCTTTATTCACATAGATACTGCCTTAGGTCAGGTTGTCATTGCCTGCCTGCCTCAACTTTCTCCCCTACTTCAAACCAACCTCCATATGGCTTCCAAAGTAACTTTCCTCAGTTGTAGATCTGACCATGTAATTATTTTGTTCAATAAACTTCAGTGGCTCCTTATTGCCTCAAGAATAACATATAAATATTTATGTTTGGCTTTTAATTCCTTCATAATGTCTTTGCACACCTTCATCTTATTATAGAATCTATTCCTTCCTTCACCCAAATTCTAAGGTGTTCTCTCTTTAACTTGTATTTAATTACTTCAAATTTATTTCATATTTATTCTGCAAGTGTTAATTCCATATGTACAATACAAATAAATACATATGTGTATGTGTGCACATGTGTGCATACATATGTTGTCTTCTGCCATAGAATGTAAGCTCTCTGAGAGCAGAGACTATTTCATTTTTGTCTCTGCAGTATAGTAACTAGCACAGTGCCTGGTGTATAGTAGACACTTAATAAATGCTTGATTGATAGGATTGTAAGTTTCTGAAATTATTTTCCCTTTTCACCTACGATCTGTGCTAGCCTGAATGGGATCTTACAGGCCCTCAGATCCAAATGGCTTAGAGAGAGAGAGAGTACTAGAAAATTCATCTATTAATGAGGATTAGAATTTGCTAAGACATGGATACATATAAAGAGGTTTATAGGATTGGGGCTGGGAACAGGTGTAGTTCAGAAATGAGTTGGATTAGTAAATTATTTAATGAATTTGTCTTTCCTCCAAGATATGCCCTTACTCTAGAGCACTGGCAGGAATTTCTTATTTAACGGGATGGAGACTGTGTTTGTCATATTTGAGAAGATTTCAATATAAGGGGACTAAATAGTATACTTAGTCACTAGTGGTCTGTGCATAAAGGAAACATTCAGTGAAATGTAATGACATTACCTTAAATCCTTGTCATTGATTATTTCAATAACTGGACAGGCCACTTTTTTTCTGTTCAAATAAATTCTTTCTAGGAGAGGTTCCAACCACCCAACATTACATTCCACATGAGAATCTAGGAATGTCAACACATCACCTGGTGGGCAGAACAAAGATACAGTTTAGGTCCAGCCCTCCCTCTGGTTATGAGCCTCTCACCTTATACTCCCCTCCCCTTTCAAGCTATTTTGAATCAACCTCTACTCTTGCTGTTCCCTCATTTGGTAGCCATAGCTCCAGCCTAGCCTCACCATCTTGTCCTGACTCTTTACAACTGTTTTCTTAATTAATAAAATATAGTAACTTGTCCAATAGAACTTTAAATGCCCTATCCTGGGACAATTACCTGCTCTAGTTCTGGCTCTGCGTCCAGCCACCCTTCATATTTGCTTGTTACTGTATTTGTATTGCTTTTTCTCTACATTTTGTTTTCTTCCATTAGAATATAAGTACTTTGAGAAGAGGGACTATTCAATTCTTGTCTTTGTGTTGGTAACATCTAGGATATCACATATCAGATGCTTAAGAAATGTTTGTCAAATGAATGAATACCTTCCTAAATGGACTTCCCATTTTTCAGTCTCTCCATTCTTCAAACCATCCTCCATGTGGCTGCCAGAAGAATCTCCTTAAGCCCAAGTCTGACCATCTTATTTTCTGCTCAAGTGTCAGTGACTCTCTATGGCTTCTAGAATGAAATACAAACTCTTCAACTTGGCATTGGAAGCCTTTCATAGTCTGGCTCCAGTCCCCCTTTCTAAACTGATTTCATGTAACTTCCCTTCAAAAACTCTGCATTCCAGCCAAACCAGCTCTTCCTTGAACTTGACATCCTGCACAGGTTGTCCTGTGTGCCTGGAATTCTCTCTCTGAATCCTTGGTTTCCTTCAAGGATTAACTCAGGCACCATTTCCTATCACAAGACTTTCCTAATTCTTTAGTAGTTAGGTTCTCCTCTTCAAATTTTATATTTACCTACCAATTAACAAATAACAAATGTTTATGAAAGACTATGTGCCAGGAACTGCATGGCTGGTGTGGCTGCATGGAATACAAATACTAAGAATGAAACCACCCTTAGTTTTAGGGAGCTGATAATCAAATTGGGGTGACAACTAGTACATATATAAGAATACATATAAAGAGAAAAATGATAAAGAGGTCGAACACAAGGTAATTAGGGAGAGAAAGCACTAAAACATTTGGACAATTCAGAAAAGAAAGGGTTCATGTAGGAGGTGATGGTTTGTGCTGTATTTTGAAGGAAGAGAGAGATTCTATGAAGCAGAGGGAGAGCATTTCTGGCATAGGAGATGGTCAGTGCCAAGGCAGTGAGACAGGAATGCTGTTTTGTGTATGAGAGAAGGCTGAATTAGCTAAATGACAGATTATAGAAGATGGAGTAACATACAACATAGCTGAAAAGATAGGCTGGGGAAAATTTGGCAACCCATTGGATATATGGAGTGAGGGAGAGTAAAAAGTTGAGGAAAATGCTGAGTTTATGAACGTGGGAGACTAGAACAGTGGTGGTGCCAATAGTAATAGGGAGATTTGGAAGAGAGATGAGTTTGGGAGTTCTGTTCTGCACAAGCAATTTTAAGATGTCTTTGGGACATCCAATTTGAAATTTTGAATAGAAATTTTGTAATGCCTGACCGACACTCTGGAAAGAAACTGGGACTGGATATGTAGAACTGTAAGTAATTGGAGGTAGATAATAATTAAACCACGACAGCTGATGAGGTTACTAAGAGAATGAATTGAGAGAAAAGAGAATAGGACCTAGGATAGAGCTTTGAAGAATGCTCATAATTAGGGGTCATGGATGGTGGCTCAGCAAAGGAGACTGAAGAGCAGTAGCAAATGTAGGGGGCGGCAGTGATTAAAAGTGGTGTTACAATAAAACACAGAGCAAAGAGTATCCAAAAGGAAAGAGTGTTGACAATGTCCAATGAAGCAGAGAGGTCAAGAAGGGTTAGACTAAGAAATGACCTTATGTATATCTGGGACTTATTTGCCAATGAAGTCAGTACTCTTGGCTCTCTTATAGGTTATTCTTATTCTATATTATGAGGCCACCAATAAGAGTCTTAGGTCACAGTAGTACTTGTGCCATAGATTGTGTACCATAATTCTGATCAAGAATTGCTCCTGTAATTGTGGAGAGATAGCAAGGGAGAAGTATGATCAATCTACAGAGTAAACTCATGAGAAAACTATTTGAGAGGAAATTAAATTATGTCATTATAAAGTCTTCAAAGTCTCACGGCAAGGAACATAATTTATCTAAAACAGAGACATCAGAAGGAAGAGATGTTCTGACTCCAGAATCTCTACACTTGACTTCTGGGGAATCCTATCCAGTTGTGAGAACAAGAATCAATAACCTCTCACCTGTTGCGATCTGTGCCCCTGCCAGTCTGGCTCGTATTAAGCCATGCCTCTCTTTGAGATGAAGTACCCGGACTTTGGGAAACTGTGACATGTATTTATCCAATTGGTCTTTCAGGTATTCTAAATCAAAGAGGGAGAAAAGGGAGAAAATATTTATCTCAGCCTGACCTTGGAGCTGTGACAAGCCTAAGAACTCCTGTGACATTTATTGGAATAGTGACATTTTATTCTCTTTTTCAAGGTTTTGGTCACTAATGTCATTTCTTTATCAAGACTTTACCAAGAATCTACCAGGGGTGGGGAACCTGCAGCCTCAAGTCACATGTGGTCCTCTAGGTCCTCAACTGTGGCCTTTGAATCCAAACTTCACAAAACTAATTCCATTAAGAAAAGGATTTGTTCTGTAAAATTTGGACTCAGTCAAAAGGCTGCACCCAAGGACATAGAAGGCCACATGTGGCCTCAAGGCTGCAGGTTCCCTACCCCCTAAATTCTAAACTATTAGATGCTCAGTTTCCTCTCTTCAAAATCCCCTGTGTCAGGGCAAACAAGCAAGTTGAGGTTCATAGTTTCAGGAATTTAGAGCTGATAGGAATCTTAGAATTCATCTAGTACCACTTCAGTCATTTTTATTTTCGAGGAATTTGAGTCCCAGAGAAGTAAAGTAACTTCGAGAGTCTCATAAGAAGTAAATGGTAGAGCTGGGATTCAAGCCCGCAACCCTTGATTTGAGATTTAGCATTTTTTTCAATTGTAATTGAATTCTTCAGGTTCAACTTTTACAGAAGTTGTTGAAGAATTCTCCTTCAGTGAGATTCCCTTCCATTACTTCCTGTGGCAATGGTGATGGAAGGTGGCCCATAGTCAATTGCCAAAGAGCCAAGATGTTAGAGGATATTCCTCCTGTAGTGCATTCAATTCCACCCTTGCAGACTTGTTCATTCCTGTGGATCTTGAAAGCTTTTAAAGATGAATGATTCTGGGAAAGAGAAGCAGGAGGAGGCAGAAGAGAATGAAGAAGAAGCAGAGGAGGAGGAAGCAGAGGACAGATAGGATGATGAGAAGAAATAGGAGAGAGTAGAGAAAGAGGAGGAAGAGAAACAAGAAGAAGAAAGAGGGAATAGAAAAAGAGGAAGAGGAGGAAGATAAAGAAAAAGAAAAGAAGGATGAGAACAGGCAGAAGAAGAGGGAAAAGAGTAAAAAGAGAAGGAAATCCAGGAGGAGAAGAAAAAGAGAAAGGGAAAGAGACAAAAGAGAAAGAGAAGAAAGACTGAGAGGAGGAAGATTAAACTGTGATAGACCCTTTATCATCAAAAAAGGGAGTGTATTGTTTCCCATCAGGAAAGCTTCTGTTTTTGCTCACGTTCACTTTTTGAGGCGTTCAGTCAGTCCACTGTGGTCCAGTTTTCCTCCTCTCAGTCTTTCTCAGTTAATTCGAGTATTTGTAAGAGTCAAAATGATTTAGTGGCTCAAAGTTGTTCTTAAAACCATATTGTTACTGCATATGACATTCTCATGTTTCTTCTCAGTTTGCTCTTCATTATTTTGTGCAAGTCAGTCCATATTTTTTAAGATCATCGATTTTATCATTTCTTTTAGCAGAGTGGTATTCCATCACGATCATATACCACAACTTGTTCAGCCATTCCCCAACTGATGGGCATCCTCACAATTTCCAGTGAAATGCTTGTTTCATTTCTTAAGTTCAGAGTTAAAATAAATAAAATTCAAAAAGAAGAAAAAGCCATGCTGTGTAAGCAGACCTCGGTGGTGTGCTGGTAAATATTTGACAACTCTCCCCCCAAAACAACAACAACAACAACAACAACAATAACATGTAAGCAGAACACATTTTTAAGTTTCTGAATTATTAACATTTACTCCATCACTTTCTTAAGTCTAAGTGACCAATAAAATAATAAATCAAAATCTGTTTTGCCAATTTCTCACTGACTGGGATAATTTAACAATGGGCTCTCCCAAAGGGTGCTGGCTCCAGCAGGTCATTGCAGTGTCACTTATCACTGTGGTTATAGAAAAATGTTAATATGGAAGACAAAAAGAGGACACTATGTTGGGCTCTGCATTTCCATCTATGTTCAACATCAAGTTTGTATTTGCTGCAATTTGGAGTTGTTGGCCAGTGCCTATGGAGATATTAAGAAAGTGATAGGAGTTGTGTTTGTCAATGCTGTGCTTTGAATTCACAGAGGCAGTCCATGTAAGGACAGTACCATTATAGTCATCATCCTTGTGGCTGTAGCACAGAGATTCATAGCACTGGGGAAAGCCATACTCAACAAGCACATATGAATCTGTATTGTGTGATACTTACAAAATTGAGGGTTTGGAATGGATGCATTTCCCCTAGTCTATGTTTTTAGGGGAGGCATGATATCATATCTATAAAGGATTCTGTTCATCTGCAACTCCATCATATTTTGTAGTTTTAGAGTTGCTCAGGGCAGCATGAAGCTAAATAATCTGTCCATGGTCACAGAATTAGGATGTGTCAGAGGCAGGACTTCTCAGGTCTTTCTGATTCCAAAGCAGACCTTCTATTACCTATCCACACAGTCTCTAAATAAGAAGCTTAAGTAGTTACGATATTTTTTGAAATGCATATTGAATCACTTGTTGGTATTCTAGATACAAGAAGGGGAAGGAAATAGACAAATCAGCAAGATTTTAGGCTCTTGGCCCATTGGAAATGGGAGGTTTGGTCACTTAAGGAGGACAATGTGTACTGGAGTCACAGAAGAAATAGGAGGGGCCCTGCCTCTGACTTCCCAAGAGCTGAACTCTTCCTTCAGTTTCTGCCAGCAGCAAAGGTCCTGTCCTGTCAATGATCAATGGCAAGAATGTTCTTTTCTTTGGTTGTTTTACACCAACACAGATGCTTGTACACAACAAACTGTTGCTACAGTTGTGTAGAACATTTCATTTTCTCTGGTATTTTCTCAAATGATTGACTGCAAATAGGCTTGTGTGCCAGTATCATAGAAGGATCATAGAAAGGGACATTGGGGGGTATCTAGGCCAAACACCCAATTTTACAAATGAGGAACCTAAGGCTCAGGAAAATTAGGATTTGCTCGGGGTCATACAAAATGTATATTGTACACAGGTCCTCCTAATCTAAATCCAATATTTTTCCCACTCTACCATGATGCTGAAGTAGAATGATTTAGAAAAGGGATGCCATACCCCAAAGTGGCAAAGGAGGCTCAGTTGAATGGGAAGCTGGCAGTAGAGATGCACTCGATCCAGGGGTACTTATTTTTAGCTGACTGTTTGAAGGCCATACCATGTTGTCACTACAAAGTATCAAGTGAAGGACAGCTTTGGCCGTGTTCCATTTTTTTTTTGGCTTGATTACAAACTAATCTGTCCTCCCTTCCCCATTCCCCTTACCCCAATGACACATTAATTTGTGAGGATGCAGGCTTTGTGCTTTTGTTACCTTTGGTACTGAAGTCATCCACTAGCAGAATCTCTTTAATGAGGTGTGGAGGTGAGCGATTGAGGACACTGTGGACAGAGCGAAGAAGAGTAGACCACACCTCATCCACAAAGCACATGATGACAGAAGTGGTGGGGAGATTGTTGTGAACCAGCTGATTTGCACACCTGGATGGATAGCAAACAAGTAGAGCACAGGTGAGGTAGGATGTTGACATTGCTGACATTACATAGCAGATTAAAAAAAGAGTCATATTAGAACAGGGTAAACTTTGTTGAAGATTGGGCCACCTACTTTTGTAATGTATAAGCCAAGGCATTAAAGACAAAATAAATTCCAGATGATTGTGAATTATTTTTCTTCCTTCTTCCTTCCTTCCTTCCTTCCTTCCTTCCTTCCTTCCTTCCTTCCTTCCTTCCTTCCTTCCTTCCTCTCTTTCATCTTTCTATCTATCCATTTATTTACTTATTTATATATCTATCTATTCATTCATTCATTCATTCATTCATTCATTCATTCATTTATTCATCCATTCATTCATTTCTCTGTCTTTCTGTTTCTATCGCTGCCTCTCCCTCAGGACTGGGCCCAGGCTGAATGGATAGAAGCCACTCATGGGCCTACCCCATTGCTGATCATTCAAAAAGCTTTGCCATGCTCCATTTGTAATCTAGGTGGGTTCACCCCTCCATAATCAGCCTAATTTACCCCTCCCTCAGTTCTGAGGGCTCATCATATTGATGCTAGACAGTACAGACACCCTGGCAGCTTTGGCTTTGGCCCTCGTGTAGCTCAGAATTCCTGAACTTGCCTCCCCACTAGCACAGACTATAGCTGTGTACTACCACATCCAGAAGGGTGGTTGTCAAAAACTGAAGGTTGTAAAATTATAGTACCATTTAAAAAAAGACTAAAATGACAAGTCACATGGCATAGCGGAAATAGTCCTGGACTTGGAATCAGAAATTCTGAATCTAAGACTGAATTCTGTCATTTTTCAGTTACAGTAGGACCTTGAATGACTTAAATCTTTTCTGCATGTCATTATAGTCCCATGTAAAATGAGGATCAAAAGATTTAGAACTAGATAGGGCATCAGAAATGGTTTAACCCAAAGACTTCATTTTATAAAAGAGAATAAAATAGATGCTTAATAAATGTTCATTGCCTTAAATGACTTTCCCGGGGTTACAAAGATAGCAGTAAGACCAGGGGCTTGAACCCGGCTCCTCTGACTCAAGAGTTACTGCCTCTTTTTTTATATACAATAAAGTTCTTTGACCCTAGTTCTGCTTGTGTTACTTACCTCTTGTTGTTGGGGAACAATGGGGTGCAGCAGTACTGGCTTGTTAGAGGAACTGGCTCGCTAATCTCACTAGGCTGACTATTATTTCCATGACCCTGGAAAATTCTTTCAAGACAATGAACAAGCAAGTGTTGGGCTTGGAGTCAAGAGTTCCCATTTTCAAATCCCATCCCCAGTACTTTCTAGTTATGTGATCATGGCAGGTCACTTCCATTCATTTCTTTAGACCTCAATTTCCTCACCATAATACCTGCAATATCTATCTCATAGGATTGAGACTCAAATGGGAAAATCACATGTAAACCACTTTGCCAAGTTTAAAACACTATACAAATAGTTTTCGAATTGTTATAAAAACAAATCTAAACTATAATATGATTATCATGATTATCATTATTATGAAGGTACTATGTATAACCATACACTATTATATATTGTTACACATAATAGTATATTAACATACTACTTATTTTACTATGAATACAAGCCATGAATTCTTCCTGTAAGTAGCCTGTGAACCACAGGATGGCATTATGACCTATTTTAAATATAAAATATTCAATTCAGTCCTTGCTGTTGAATGGGCTATAATTGGCGCTCTCATTGGCAGTTTCACCAGAGTGTCTGCCCTAGGGTATATTCTTTCTCTCTCTTTGCATTCAAGGAAGCATATGTGTACAGCAGTACCCATAATTACCAAATAATTAAGCTGATGTCTCCTTTGCAGCCCATCCTGGGCCATCTCAAAGAGACTACATCTGCTTCACCGTAGCCACCTTGAAATTATCTTGATTGGTCGCTCCCAAGTGAGAACAAGAGAACACAGAGCATGGCGTTAGTATTTGCTCTGGCTGCTGTTGGTTTGGGGGGTTTTCCATGTAGGGTGGTTTATGCCTCTCTGCTGGCACAAGGCCATCTCTCTGCCTATGACATACTCTATGGCCCCATGTCATACCTCCCAGGCGGCCTTCTCCTGTCTGCTTGGCTCTTGCTACTTTACCCATTTGTGCAACATTGTTCAATCCACCAGAAAAACCAACCACTGGTGTTTAGAAGGTGCTTTTATGAGGTCAGAAAACTCAGGCAGTGCAATGTATTCTGTCAAACAATGCACCTATTTTTCATTTGGTTAATAAATCAAAATTGTGTGGGTATAGCAACAACTTTGACCTATAGCCTTGGGCTGAGATTATAGAGTAGCAGGTCTATTATTGAAGGAAGGCAGGGAATGTATGGTGAAAAGCAGAGGCCTGGGAGTCAGGAGACCTGAACTTACTCCTTACTTAACCTCACTATACCTCATTTTCCTCATCCACAGTATTTGTTCTTCCTACTTCTAGAACCCAAAGTAGTGATTTTGGAGTCTGGGCCTCAGACACTCACTAGCTGTGTGACCCGGGGCAAAATCACTTAACCTCAGTTTACCTCAGTTGTTTCAACAGGGAAATGGAGATATAATAGCACTTTCTTCTCAGGGCTGCTGTGAGGACCAAATAAGATAATATCTGCAAAATGATTAGCACTTTGTAAAGTGCCTAGCACACAGTAGGGTGCTTAATAAAATTTATTCATTTCCCTTCCACTGCCCCCTGGGGAAAGCAAGACAAAGCATGCCCTCAAGCAAGCATGAAACATAACCTTAAATAAAGTGTTTTTTAAGCACTCATTACCTTTCAGGTACTATAATATAAATAGATTTAGGGATACAAATAGAGCAAATGAAAGCATATGTCTAAGCTTACTTTTTCTAATGGGAGAGACAAGTACATATATAAGTAGATACAGAAAAAAACCCATAAATACAAAGTAGATAAATACAAGGTAGGGCACTAGCTGGTGGTGGGGTCAAGAAAGCGTTTGTATTGATCCCACTGTCTGCTAGTACCCAAGCCTGCAAGGAGCGCTTCTTGAAGGAAGAGAGGGAGTCCATGAGGCAGAGGAGATAAGGAAGGATGTCGTAGGATGGCATGGGGAACAGCCTGGCTGAAGACTTAGAGATGAGACACTGAGTGTTCTCTGTGAGGAACAGAGAGAAGGCTAGTTTGGCTGGATCATAGAATAAAGGGCGAGGAATAATGTATAATGAGGCTGGAAAGATAAGTTGGGGCAAGGTTGTGAATGTCTTTTTTAATTAATTTATTTTGATTTAGCAACAATCACTTCCATACGATTTTGAGTTGAAAATTTTTCTTCCTCCCTCTCTCCCCACTTCCCTCCCCAAGCAATCTGATATAGGCTATACATACACATTCCTATTAAACATATTTTCACATTAGTGATGTTGTAAGTAGGAATTAGAGCCAATAGGAGGAACTACCAGAAAGAGGAAACAAAGCACAACAGAAGAAAAAAAAATAGCAAATATTATGCTTCAATCTGCATTCAAACTCCACAGCTCTTTCTTTGGTTGTGTATAGCATTTTCCATCATGAGGCCTTTGGAGATGTCTCATATCGTTGCCTTGCCGAGAAGGGTTAAGTCTATCAATACTAGTCATTGCACAACATAGCTGTTACTATGTACAATGTTCTCCTGGTTCTGCTCACTTCACTCAGCATCAGACCATACAAGTCTTTCCAGGTTTTTCTGAAGTCTGCCTGTTCATCATTTCTTATAGTACAATAGTATTCCATTACATTCATATAGCACATCCACAGTTATGATTACTAACTGTGTCTTTCTATCCATCCTTTTTCTACCCTGTTTATGCTTTTCTTTCTCCTTTCTCCTTTTCCCTCCTCACTAATGTTTTGCTTTTGACCACTGCCTCCTTCAGTCCCACCTCCCTTCTATCCCTCCTCCCTTTTCTTTCCCCTTTACCTTCCTATTGCCTACAGGGCATGTTAGATTTCTATGCCTGATTGATTATGTTATTCCCTTCTTGAGCCAAATCTGATGAGAGTAAGGTTCAAACATGCTCCTCTCCCTCCCTTTTCTCTCTGCTGTAATAGGTTTTTGTGCTTTTTCCTGAAACTTAATTTACCCTTGTCTGCCTCCTTTCCTTTTCTCTCACTACATATTCTTAGTTGGATGAGATTAATTCATTTACTTGGATCCATTTAACCCACTTGATTAGATTTTTCTCATCATCATATTAAAGTCAATTTACACCCACTCCCTTTATGTATACCCCTTTAACATGGTGTAATAAAAATATAGTTCTCAGGAGTTAGAAGTGTCATCTTCCCTTGTAGGGATGTAAACCGTTTGCCCTTATTAATAACATGTTGTTTCTTACTGTCATGTTTACCTCTTTATGTCTCTCTTGAGTCTTGTATTGAAGATCAAATTTTCTGTTGAACTCTGGTCTTTTTATCAGGAAGGCATGGAAGTCTCCAATTTCATTGAATACCCATCTCCTCCCCTGAAAGATCATGCTGATTTTTGTTGGGTAGTTGATTCTTGATTGTAATCCAAGCTCCTTTGCCTTACAGAATATCATATTCAATGCCCTACACTCCTTTAAGGTAGAAGGTGCAAGGTCTTGTGTAATCCTGACTGTGGTTCCATGATATTTAAATTGTTTCCTTCTGGCTGTTTGCAGTATTTTCTCTTTGACCTGGTAATTTTGGAATTTGGCTACTATATTCCTTGGAATTTTCAATTTGGAATCTCTTTCAGGAGGTGATCAGTAGATTCTTTCTATGGCTATTTTACCTTCTGATTCTAGGACTTCAGGACAGTTTTACTTTATGATTTCCTGTAAGATACTGTCCAGGCTCTTTTTTTCATCGCGATTTTCAAAGACCAATAATTTTTAAATTGTCTCTCCTGGATCAGTTTTCCAGGTCAGTTGTTTTATCAACACAGTATTTCACATTTTCATCTATTTTTTCATTTTTTGTTTCTGTTTGACTGATTCTTGCTCTCTCATAGAGTCATTAGCTTCCATTTGGCCAATTCTATTTTTTAACAATTTCTTTTGTAAGCTATTATTTGATAAACCCAAAGACCCTGATTCTGGAATAAGAACTCACTCTTTGAAAAAAAAACTGCTGAGAAAACTGGAAAAGAGTGTGGCAGAAACTAGGCATTGATCAAAATCTCACACCATTTACCAAAATAAAGACAAAATGGGTTCATGATTTAGATATAAAGGCTGATACTGTAAGCAAACTGGGAGACCAACGAATAGTTTACCTATCAGATTTATGGAGAACAGAAGAATTTATGACCAAAGAGGAGACAGAGAACATTACAAAAGCAAAATGGATAACTTTTATTATATTAAATTGAAAAGGTTTTGTACAAACAAAGCCAATGCAACTCATAATAGAAGGAAGGTAGAAAATTTAGAAAGAATTTTTATAACCAGTCTCTCTGATAAGGGCCTTATTTCTAAAATACACAGAGAACTAAGTCAAATTTATAAGTATACAAGTCATTCCCCAATTGATAAATGGTCAAAGGATGTGAACAGGCAGTTCTCAGATGAAGAAATTAAAGCTATCTATAGCCAAATGAAAAAAATGCTCTAAATCACTATTGTTTAGAGAAATGCAAATCAAAACAACTCTGAAGTACCACATCACACCTAGCAGATGGGGCCAAGATCACAAAACAAGAAAATGAGAGATGTTGGAGAAGATGTGGGGAAATTGGAACACTAGTGCATTGTTGGTGGAGTTGTGAAATGATCCAACCATTTTGGAGAGCATTTTGGGACTATGCCCAAAGGGCTATAGAAATGTGCATACCCTTTGACCCAGAAATAGCACTTCTAGGGCTATATCCCAGAGAGATCATACAAATAGGAAAAGGACCCAACGTACAAAAATATTTGTAGCAGCTCTTTTTATGGTGGCAAAGAATTGGAAACTGAGAGAATGCCCATCAATTGGGGAAGGATGAACAAGTTATGGCACATGAATGTAATGGAATACTATTGTGCTATAAGAAATGATGTACAGGCTGCCTTCAGCAAAACCTAGAAAGAGTTGTAGGGTCTGATGCTGAGTGAAGTGAGCAGAACGAAGAGAACATTGTACACAAAAATAGTCATGTTGTGTGATGACTAATATTGATAAACTTAACCCTTCCCATCAATGCAAGGATCTAAGACATCTTCAAAGGCCTTGTGATGGAAAATGCTATCCATATACAAAGAAAGAGTTTGAATGCAGATTGAAGCATATTATGTGTTATTTTTTTTCTTCTGTTGAGTTTTGTTTCCTCTTTCTGGTGGTTCCTCCTATTGGTTCTAATTCTTACTCACAGTACCACTAATGTGAAAATATGTTCAATAGGAATGTTTATTTATAACCTGTATCAGATTGTGTGTCATCTTGAGGAGGGTGATGGGGAGGAAGGGTGAGAAAAAATTTTAAACTCAAAAGCATATGGAAGTGATTGTTGATAAATCAAAATAAATTAATAAAAAAAGAAAATAGTTTTCTTCTATTAAATTTTGTACCTCCTTCCCCATTTAGCCAATTATATTTTTTAGGTACTTGTTTTCTTCAGTGTACTTTTTTTCCAATTGGCCAATCATATTTTTTGAGGACTTGTTTTCTACAGTTAATTTTTGTCCTTCCTTTTCCAAGCTATTGACTCTCTCCTGCATACCTCTCATTTCTTTTCCCATTTTTTCTTCTACCTTTATCATTTGACTTTTAAAATCCTTCTTAAGCTCTCCTAAGAAGGCTTTTTGGGCTTCAGACAAGTTCATATTCCCTTTTGAGGTTCCAGATGTGGGTTTGTTGAGAATGCTGTCCTTTTCAGAATTTCTGCCTTGATCTTCACTTTTCCCATAATAAGAATCTATCGTACATTCCTTTTTGCTCGTGGTGTTTGCTTATTTCCTGGCCTTTAAAGAGATGGAGCTCTCCTGCTGGGGAGCAGAGGGCACTGACCCAAGCTTCTTGTGTTGGGAGCCTAGGACCTGGTCACTGGCTTAGTGTGCTGGGGCCTCCAATGTTGGCAGTTGGAGGCTGTAGGGAGGCTTACCTGGTGTTGGGAGGGAAACAACAATACTGGAACTCTAGGGGTAGGATTGGGTAGTGTGGCCCCTTGAGGTTGCCTGCTCACCAAGGCCTTTCCTTCCTTTCACTTTCTTCAGCTCCTTTCAGATGGATGTTGCAGGGTATTTATCCTCTTGAGGCCCCTTGGAGCACTGCTTCCCTTAGTTTTGCTGAGGCACTGGGAGAGCCGATTGCTGTAGAATGCCCAGCCACCTGGTGGTTTTCCAAGCTGGTTTCCACCAGTTCCCCCACCCTCAGTGAGGCACTCGGGGGTCCAGGTGTTGGTGTTTGCCTGCTCCACCCCCTGGGCTTCAGGAACTCCTCTTGATATGCTGAGGTGGGGCTTTTCACTAGCTTGCTGGTATGCCTCCTATTCTGTACTGCTCCCCTTCCCCCAGGGTAAGAGGGGCCTTTCCGCTTAATTCCCCAAGCTAGCTGGGCTACTAGACTGCTGCACTCCATCTTTCATTTGGTTCAGCTGTTCCAGGGTTTTTCTGGGGTTATATTTTCTGGACCTTCAGAGGTAATAAGGAAGCCTAAGAGCGACTCACCTCTTACTCCGCCATCTTGGCTTCAGGTTGTGAATGTCTTTAAAAGAAAAAAAGAGTTTCCATATGTTCCTAGAGGCCCTGGAGTTGATTGTGTAGGAGAGTGACATGGTCATATAAGCTCACACTTGAGGAAAAATTGCTTTGGCAGCTGCATGTAAGATGGGATAAAGTGGGGAAATTTCAAACATAAACATTTGGTTGTGTCAGGTGAGGGAGAGTGGAATTGAGGATAATACTCATGCCATAAGCCTAGGAGTGTGGTGCCTTTAATAGAAATAGGAAGGTTGGAAGAGGGGTAGGCTTAAGGAGAAAGATAACGAGTTCTGTTTTAGTCAAGCTGGGCTTGAGAGGTTTCCAGGAAATCCAGTTGAAATGTCCACTAGGCCAATTGGTGATGTAGAATTAAAGGTCGGGGAAGAGACTAGACTATGCAGGTCTGGCAGTAACTGACATAGAGATGTTAATTATACCCATGAGGGTTGGTGTGGTCAGTAACAGAAAAAAGAGTAGGAAGGCTTTCATTTTTCCCTCTGCCTCACTCCTCCCAAACTTTTCTTCTTTCTCACCAGGACCACCTGTCCCTCCAGCCCTCCTTGTTCTCCCAGCTATTCCCATCACCCTGGCTGGTGTGAGTGTACACACACACACACACACACACACACACACACACACCAGGCACACATCCCTATCTTCCATGCACAGTCTGAATTAAGGTTAAGAAGGATGCAGACAGAGCAAAGACCATTAGTTTGGGCAATTAAGAACTCACTGGCAGTTTTGTACAGAACAGTTTGAGGTTGGTGGCAAGATTGCAAAAGGTTGAGGAATGAATGAAAGGAGAGGAAGTGGTGGCTTGAAATGTAGAAAATATTTTTTTAGGAGTTTGGCTGTGAAAGAAAAGAGAGTGGATGAAAGTTTGAAGAGAGGATAGTAAAATTTTTTGAGGCTGGGAAGATTTACACGTGTTTGAAGGTGGGATTTAAAACATTATGGAGATCTTAGGATTCTTCAAGGTGGGAGAGAAAGACAGAAAACCCTGGGATACTTCAAGGCCTCTGATGGAGAGACCACCATCAGATGTGGGAATAAGGTTGGGCTAGCCTAAGATGAAGTTCACTCAGGGTTTGAAAAGGAGACAGATTCGAGGAAAAGAAGCAAACCATCTGGTAGTTTCTGATGTTAACTAATTAGTCTTGCTAATTAGCTGCTAAGATACATAGTTTTCCCTGGTAAAGGGGGTACAAGTGTTGTCAGCACCCTCTAAATCTACTACAATAGGACAAATCCAGAGTTGCCTGCCCTAGACTCTGCCTACTTCATAATTTTATTATAAGAACCAAAATAAGAAAAGACATGTAAAAAAACTTTGCTGATATTAAAGGGAACCTTCAAACTTTACATAAATGTAAGCTGATTATTTTTGAGCCATCTTGCTTCTAATATGTCTCTGGCTAATATGTTTTAAAAAATCTCCTTGTGAATTAGCAAATATATGGGTGCAAAATTCCTTTAAACTTCAAATTGTAGGATTCAGAGTTAGAAGGGATCATGGAGATCATTTAATCTCCTCCTTTAATCATCTTCATAATTCAGAGGAAGAAAGAGCTGGAGGGTCAGTACTGACTGAGGAGGAATTCAAATCTAGTAGCTTGATTCCTAATTTAGTACTCTTTGCACGAGACCACAATTAAGTCAGTATATTAGGAACTTACTATGCACAAATCCTATGATTAACCTTAGATAATAAGCCCAACCTAAACAGTTTCTATACCGAGGAGAGAATTCGTCCAGTAAGACATGAAAACATTGACTCTGACCTTACTTAATAGGGCAAGGTGTGTATTAATAGTCAAAGCAAGGAAAATACACATGTGAATACAAACTTTTAAACAATATGTTATTTTCTCCAAAGTGTAGATATTCTACTTTCAGAGTAAATTATATGTAATTTCAAGTTTGTAGAATGGGTAATATGAGGAAATCATTTTACAGAAACCAAAGCTTTGAATTCATGGCATTTTCAGATTGGAGTCTGAGCATTTCCAGATATAAGTAACTTGAGAAATTAACTAGTTTAATTCCTGAGTTTTATAGATGAAGAAGCTGAGGAACACAAAGAGATGTAAATTATCCAAAGTAGTTAGCACAAGTCAGTGAGCATCAAAATCAGAATTCAAACCCAAGTCCTTTGATCCTAAATTAACAGCCCCTGTCTTCAATGCTCTTTCTACTACACAGTGCTGTCACAATTTAGGGGTTTTTCTATCTTCTGTAGCTCATGATGCTTGTGATTTTCAATACTGTATGCTAACTATATTAAATACTGAAGAACTAGTGGAGTTTTCAGAAGGAGAAAAAAAACAAAACCTATTCTGATTTCAGTGAAGTCACAAGTAAAATGAAGTTCTTATGAGTAGGTGTGGCATAGTAGTCAATTATAAAAGGATATGCTGAAATTGAGAAAATGTGAAATCCTCAATTAGCATTTATTAGGCTCCTACTATGTGCCAGAAACTGTGTTAAGCACTGAGAATATAAAAACAATAAAATTGTTCTCACCCTCCAGGAGCCTACACTTTAACAGAACCACTACAAAAGCAAAGTGCTTTCAGCAGGAAGGACAATGCTGGTATACTACAATGTTGAACGTGTTGTAAGATATGTTACTGTCTTAGTCCCTTCTTCATTAGAAAATTTTTTACTTTTTTTATTGAGTAATCCTATTTTTCCCCTATGGATAGAAATCTTTAATTTTTATTTTTGAAGTCAATGAGAAGAGAATAATTGCTTTGCATGTCTTTAAGTCATCCTTGCTGAAACAGATCCACACCATAAAGCAAAGTGTACTTCTTATGACTCAGTATATTCAAGATGAATAAATAACACTTCCAGTGAAATGCTCAGTAATCTCTTTCTGATTTTTAGAAAATACCAGGTGACATAGGCAATAACCACAAGGGAAATTGACTAAAACAGGTTTAGGCAGCTGATACTTAAAAGAGAAATGAATTCTAATTTCGTATTTGCCCTGAACTTGCTGTTTGACTTTGGGTAAATCACTTCACTTTGCTAATCATTCCAAGTTATCTCACTTGAAAAATGAGGAGACTGGCCTAGATGATTTCTTGGTTGCTTTGATTCCTTGATTTTTATGATCTCAAAATTTTTTAAAATAATATTGGAATTGGTTCCACACACACAAAAAAAATTCCATGCATCCAAGCAGTCCTGACCTTAGGAGGATCTTCCTATGCAATGGAATTTGAAGGACTCCAGTGAAGTTCTGATGCCCAATTAATTTTGGCCCCCTTCCCCCTAACTCCCAATCAGACATGGTACCTAATGTCATTCACAAAGAATCTTAGAAGTGAAAGAGACTCCAGAAGCCATCTGGTGATGAAGGGTCCACTCTCCCCCGGGACAACGCATTCCATTTTTGTTGTTCATTCATTTTTCAGTCATGTCTGACTCTTTGTGACCCCATTTGAAGTTTTCTTGGCAAAGATACTAGAGTGGCTTGCCATTTCTTACTCTGCTCATTTTATAGATGAGGAAACTGAGGCAAATAGAGTTAAGTGACTTGCCTAGGGTCACACAGCTAGTAAGTGTCTGAGACCAGATTTGAACTCAGGAAGATGAGTTTTCCTGACTTCAGGCCCGGTGCTCTATCTGCTGTGCCCCATAGCTGCCCCTATTGCAATTTTGGATGACTTTAAATGTTAAGAAATGTTTCCTTATCTCAAGTAAGTCTAAATCTGTTTCTGTGCCTTTTGTGCTAACTGATCCTTTTTCTGCCATCTGGGGATGTGCAAAGCAAGTTTAATTCATCTTCTATATGAAGGACCTTAAAAAATTCTAGTCTAGCCACAGTTTCCAATCTTTTACTTGTAAAGTGTAGGACTTTTTACCTTATTTGATTTGGCCCAGGTCTCAAGCTTCTCTTGATCTTTTTAGATCCTGACTCTGTCACCCAACATGTCTGTTATCTTGCCTAGTTTGAAGTCCTTTGGATTTCCCCTCAGTAGAATATGTTACTTGAGGGCAGGGACTCTTTCGTTTTTGTCTTTGTATCCCCAGTATCTAACATAACACCTGACACCCAGCAGTGCCTAATAAATGCTTGAATTTGATGCATTAGTTCAAATCATTGTAAAACTGTCACGCAGCACAGCGCCAAGGATGAAATCCTTAGGTATTCTACAGGAGACCTCCCCTCAAGCTGACATTTCTTCATTAGTCACTAATCATTGGGTCTGGTCACTCAACAAGTTTTGAGTTGAACTAGCTTAACTGTAATCTGGGTTTATATCTCTCCTCTAAAGAGGCTACCATTTTATAGTCATTTATTTGGGTCATGGGAGGCAGCTGGTCGATAGAGTGATGGGCCTGGTGTCAGGAAGAACTGAGTTCAAAACGAGCCTCATTTGTTTGTCTCAGTTCCCTCATCTGTAAAAAGAGCTCAAGAAGAAATGGCAAACTACTCCCAGTATCTTTGCCAAAATAACCCTAAATAGGGTCACAAAAGGCCAGACACAACTGAAAAGTGACTGAATAACAAAAATTTGGGTCTTGAAGACTTCTTAATCTTCTACAGTATCTTTTTAAATGCATTAGTCTTTTCAAAGACTGGCAACGGAAACTAACGTGCCAGTCGTAAGGGGGCTACAGCACATTGCTAGTTATATCATCAAGGAAACTTGGGTGTCTTTTACTATTCTGTTATTCTTTGCTATCCATCAGTCCTGTTACACAATCAATCCACTTTCTTTTCTAATCATATATGTGAAAGAAGTGGCTTAAATAATGTGGTTAAATAAGTGTCTGATTGGAAAAGAAAAGTGGGCTGGTCATATAACAAGACTGAGAGACAACAGAGGAAAGATAGAAGATGTAGACAAAGGATTCTATTACACTGGGTAGACCCTCTGTAGAAGGTTTATGAGAAGGCATAGCCAAGAATTGCACAGGACAAAAAGTTATGGGTGGGCTAAGATCTGCATAGCTTGAGGGGGTGTAGCCTTATCTACGAAATCATTGGTTTATTGACATATCAATCAATGAACGAGTACTTATTAAATGCTTACTGTGTGCCAGGCAATGTACTGGAGGTACAAGTACAAAGAAGAAAACAATCCCTATCCACACAGTGGGATAATCTGAGAACATCATTAGCTAACACTTTACAGGAACTAGTTTAATAGACAACTTAGAGTTCTTAACCTTTTTTGTGTCATGGACCTCTTTCATATTCTAGCAAAGCCTTCACATCCCTTCTTAGGACAATGTTTGTAAATGCATAAAATAAAATGTAGATTACAAAAGAAAACAATTATATTAAAGTGCAATAATCAAAATACTGAAAACATTAAGTTCATAGACCCCAAGTTAAGAACTCCCACCTACAAAGAGCAACATCCCAATGAATACGTTTGTATACCTATACATTTACACATATACACATATAATTTGTATATACATACACATACATACCTCACACTTATCTTGTGCATATACATATATGTATATGTATATCTATGTACCCATATACATAATCAGTTCACTTTCTTTTCCAATCATATATGTGAAAAATCTCTCTCTATATATATAAAATATATATACATGTATACATATATGATACACACATACACACACAAGATAGGTGCACATGGTACGGTGTGGATGGTAGTAGGGCTGATTCAGGGGAATGCCAATTCAAAGGAATGATATGAGTTGTCAAAAACAATTTTTGCCTAGAGATCATTAGTGTCACTGGGGCCCATCTTGCTGCCCTAGATCACTTGGTAACAGAGTTATAACTAGGAATTTTTGTACTCAAGGCAAATACTGCACATTGCACCCAGAGGAAGCCATATAAGTGAGTCCTTCTTTGGTGGGGAGGAGAAGGTAGAACCTTGGTGTAGTGTATCCAGTGTTGAACTTGGAGTGAGGGAGACATGAGTTCAAATCCCACCACAGACATTTACAAGCTGTGTGACCCTTAGCCAGTCAGTTAACTTCTATCTGCTTTGGTTTCCTCATCTGTAAAAATGGGGATAACACAGAGGATAAAATGAGATAATTGTAAAAGGCTTAGTAAACCTGAAAGCACTATATAAATGTTATTAGTACTAATTGCTGCTACAGGATAGCCTACAGTGCCATGGCCCCTTACATTAGACACTGCCAGGGACAAAATGCTGATCTCATGACTGTTTTGATCTGGAGCGTGTCAGTGTCTTGGTTTCTTTCTCCAGTCTTCTTAACTACCTCAATGTACTAGTAATTCAGGTTATTACATAGTTCATTGGATGAAATTCTTGATATCCCCTTGGCAAAGTATGACCTATTTTGAGCTAAGAATGGTCAGTTTGTTCTAAGGCCCAGAGGGCTTAAGAGAATGGATTTCAAAACTTACTGGCTTTCAGACTACTTTTGCACTTGAATCATAGACTTCTGGAGTTGAAATTATTTTAAAAATCATCTAGTTCAATTCTTTCATTTCACAGACAAGGACCTGAGGCCCAGGGAATCTTAGCACATGGCTACAAGCCCCTGGGATTATTCAAGCGGTTTATTCTGCTTGCTGACATTGGCCGTTTATGGTTGCTTCTTCAGTGTCATGGTAATGCAAATCATTGGCAGAGTTTCTGGTGGATATAAGATATATGTCCAGCATTTCTTTTTCTTACTTGTTAGAAAAGGAACCAGACTAATTGTAAATTACTTCTAGGTATTATTGTTTCCTTGAAGGTGGGGACAATAATTTCTTATTCTATAAATTTGGGATTCTTACCCTTTTTGTGTGCATTATGGACCCCTTTGTGAGTCTAGTGAGGCTATGATCCCTCCTTAGAATCATATTTGTAAATGCATGAAGTAAAAAACATAGGATTACAAAGAAAGCTATTTATATTAAAATGTAACTATCAAAATTTTTTTTAAAAGTTCACAGATCCCAGGTTAAGAACCCCTGCTGTAAACTTATAGCATATAATATTGTAGCACATAGTCATATTAAAAATGTTTGTAGATAATAAATGCACTTTATTCTCCTAGTGTCTAGACAACTGTGGTTTGTGAACTGGTGGGGTAAAAACATTCATTCACACATTAATTCATTGCCATTCATGCGTTAATTCAACAAATATTTATTGAATGTTTGAATGTATAAGGTACCGTGCTAGGCCTAAAGATGAAATCAATTGCATTTTTGTGGAAATAGGATAAGATATTTGCTGCCAAAAGTAACATGATTTCCCTCTTAATAGACCTACTATAACTGGACGAGCTGACCCTCTCAATAGTGGTTCCTGAATCGAAAATGATCAAACCCTCATCATTTATCAAAAGACTTTGAAAGCCACACTTCCAGCCCTCCTGGCTTGCCTATGCTGAATGCTAGGCAAGTAATAGCATTTGAATTTCGCCTATCAAATAAAGACGGCTTAAAAATCAGTAGATTTGAGAGAATGATAACATTTTCTCTCACTTCCATGAATTTTTCATTTTATTCTGTAACAGTCAAAATGTGATGTCTGGGTCAGGTCTCTGTCTTCACTTGCTTGAACAAAAGGTCGATGGGAAGATTTTCTCAACTGCTATTTGCAATTCAACTATGGCCTTGATGTAGGGCCTTAAGGGGACCTTCATTCCCAAAGCTCTAGTATCTTCAAGTGAATCTTGGTAGGAGAAAAGAATGTCTTACTGAAGAACTCTACCCAGAATTAAATTCTTTTCTCCAAGACCTTAGAATTATTGGGACTTTCTTCCCCTGCCATTGATAAGAAGAAGGTATAGTTCAATAAAAGAATTTCTTTTATTCTCTTTCACACCATTTGTCTGAACCATACAGCTACTAATTTAGAAAAGTTCAGCCATAACTGAATCCCCAAATTCACTGATCCATCTTTCATAGAAAATAACTCATTAAGAATCGACCAGTGCTATCCGGTTTTAGAAACACTAGCTACCTGCATCAACTTACAGAGTCTCAGTAATGGTCTACAAAGTGCCTGGCAACAGACTAAAATTGGGGGAAGAGATGGCACAATACCACCTTACATTACTAAAGCAGCTTCTGTTTTTAAACCTCTACCATTTTGCTCATTTGATCTTTACAATAACCCAGTGAGATAGAGCAATTATCATCATCCCCATGATGAAGAAACTCTGGCTGTAGCAGACACACACTACTGAACTGAAGAGGTTCTAATCTGGACTTCTGAATTTACTGAAGTTACTACTAGCTGTATGATCCAAGTCACATTAACCTGTCTGAGCATTAATTTTCTTATCTGTAAAATTAAGTCAATAATACACCGCCTACCTTATGAAGTTATAGAGAAAGTACATGCTGACTTTAAAGTCAGTTAGGTAAATGTGTTTAAAGTGTTACGTAAATGTGAATTATTATAATTAATTGGATAGTTCAAAGTCATGCAGTTAGTAATTGACAGAGGCTGAACTAAAACCCATATACTTTGCCTATTAGTAAAATACATTTTTATATATCATACAATGCATATTCTGTACCAAACATACTTACTTTTGCTGATATTTGTCCTTTAACCACAATTACAAGCTTTTTTGGGGGGAAGTGGGAGGAGAGAATTTAATGTGAAGGGTATGGAGTCAGAGTATCTGGGTTAAAATTCTTGGTCTGGTACTTACTGCTTCTGTGATCTTGGGTAAGTCCTTTATCCTCTCTGACCCTCAATTTCCTCATTTGTAAAATGGAGTGGGAATAATTATCTTTAATGTCCCTTCTAACTCATGCCAATGCTTACCTCTGTAGGCTGGAATCCAAAAGTGTAAATATTTCCATGAAATTATGCTTCTTCTTAGTTATGATATTTATATATCATATATGTTTTTGATCTTTCCATAAGGAAGAACTACTTTTCTTTTTCTCAGAGCTAGTACTGACTGTGAAAGCAAGAGAATGTTGTCAGCAATATTTCCCTCTATACTGGGAATCTTGGAGAGCCAAAAAGAGCGAGATATGGCAGTTGTTTGATGTATTTTTCAGTCATTTAACCCAACCATGAGGCATATGTATACATGTACATGTATGTATATATGTATGTATACACATATATGTTTTTATGCATATGTTATGCATATACACACACATATACATCTTTTAGGGGTGAATAAGGACATTTATCAACATGTACAATGCCCTCTAATCCAACCTAACAAATATTTCAGCGCCTATTGTTTATGTGACTATACACACACACACACACACACACATATACACATACACACATACATATATACATCTATACGTGTGTGTCTGTGGCTACATAGACAAAAGAAACATAGTTCCTCTACTCAAAGAAATAGAAGAGGGATAATACATATAAAGAAACGAATATATACATGATCATTTGAGTGGGGGAGAGAAATAAACAACTAGGAAAATCAGAAAAAAACTTTCTCTAAGTGACAGAGGTTATTAATCTGAGATCTGTGAACTTTTTGTGTACTTTGATAATTGTGTTTCAATATAATTGGTTTCCTTAGCAATTCTATGTTTTTAATGTATATCTTTAAAAATGTTATTCGGAGGAATCCATAAACTTCACTAAACTAGCAAAGGGATCCATGACACATAAATGTTAAGAAGCATTGGTACATGGGCTAAGTCTTGAGGAAAGCTAGGGGATTCTAAGAGGTGAGGAGGGAAGGCATTCTAGGCATGGGGAAAAGCTCGTGCAATGGTTTCCTATAGCATGGAAACTAGGTATGGAATGCTGAGTTTCTGTTACAGCAATTGGAACAGTTTGACTTGAATATAGAGCATGTAAAGTTGAGTAATATAAAATAATTTATAATCTCTTATTTCATTTTTGTATGAACCTATATAATCATTTAATTTTTTTCCTTTGTGCTCTTATCTATTTATACATGTCAATGGAAGATAAAATAAGTGATTAAAACATCTACTTATTTTCTTGGACATGGTAGGAAGATTTGCTGTGCTGTGGCAACTGAGCCTGGAATTGCCATTCCCTATAGCAAGGAAGCACAATTAGCAAATCTCTAACTTGAAGAAGTTAGCGATAAAACTAGGTAGAAGGAAATAGGCAGAGAAGGGTTAAGGAGGGAGAGACTTGGCAGATTTTAAGGCAGCCTTAGGCAGAGGTTAAAGCTAACTCTGCTCTTCATTAGGCAGTGTGGGGCTTTTGAGCAGTGTCTTCTCATCCCAAACTCTACACAGCTATATCCCATATCTACCTCCCAATAGTTCTTCACAGCTCAGAATGTCACCAGGAGTTGAGAAGAAGAATAGGCGTGGAAGGAATGAGAAAGATGCAGGGAAGAGGTGAAGAAAGGGTCTAGAAAGGGTCTCACACTTTTAAAGTTTATTGCCTTTAAGAATAAGGACTATACAGTCCTTTCCTGTTCTAAGAAATTGATACTCATATAATGTCACAGAGGGAATAATTTTTAAAAGATTTTGTCAGTATGGAAGAGAAGGAAAAATAATTAGACTTTTAGATTATACATATTGTATGTTGTATTAATGGAATTTTATCTTGTCTACAAGTCTTAGCAAATCAAAATGTATTTGCATTTTATAATTATGCTTGAATTTCTTGCTTTTAGCAGTTTATACCAGGATTCCAGGCTCTAGTCACTGTTGGTAAGATCCATATCTCTAAGGCCTCAACAAAGCTTTCCTGGACTACTGCAAAAGCCTCCTAATTAATTTTTCTGCCTCCACGCTGCTTGATGAGTTTCTGTACAGAGTTTTCTGATCTTTCTTTATATCTACCTTTGTATTATACATAATACGTGTGTACATACATATATGTATATTTTACTGAAGTGAAGTCATTGGTTAAGCAAACTCCTGGTGAGGCCACTGTTCCTGCCCTCCCTTGTTCTTCAACTTGTAGTTTTATTATATTGGAGACCAAGAAGTCTAGAGACTTGCCCAAAGTCACACAGATAGTATGTCTATCAGAGGCAAGGCTTCAACTCTGGTCTTCTTGGTTCTAAGGTGAGCTCTTTATAAGGCAGTCAACAAGCATTTCTTAAGTTATTGCAATGTGTCAGGCACTAAGTGCTAAGTGCCAGGGATGCAAAGAAAATCCAAAACACAGTTCCTGACCACAGGGAGCTCACATTCTAATGAGGTAGAGAACATGTGAATAACTAGATACATACAAGATGTATATGGTATAAACGAAAGGTACCTCAAAGGAAAGCAAAAGTGGTTGTGGGGGGGAGGGAGATAAAGGGGGACCTCAGTTTCTTCATCTACAAATAATAGTTAGCCATGAACATAGCCAACCTTTTAATCCTCATAGCAACCTTAAGAGGTAGGTACTATTATTATCTCTATTTTACAGAGGAAGAAACTGAGTACAAGTGTGGTTAAGTGACTTGCCCAGAGTGACCCAGGAAGCAAGAATGTGAGAAAGAATTTGAACTTAGCTCTTCCTGACTCCAAGTCCAGCACCCTATCTTTCCATTAGGCTAACTAGCTGCCTGTATAAAATGAGAGTTTGGGTGACCATCAAGCTCCCTTCCAGCTCTAAATTCATTATCCTATCATGCTATCTTTCACCTTTTCCTCCTTATGTTCTCCCTGTCCTCCAGTTCTGTGGTAGTAGTGGGCTGCATAAGGTTATCTAATCAACATTATGTAGCATATTGAGCATTTTTTCATTCATTCCTTCATTCATTTTTTCTTTCATTCATTCACTTGCTAGTCTTTGGTAGCATAATGGAGCCTAGATGGAAAGATTCTGATCTCTTATCTTTCCTCTCCATCAGAGAGAGAAAGAAAGTTGTAGACAGACCCTGTAAGTAGCCAGAGGAGAAACTCAGCCTCAGCTAAAGGGATTTTAAGAGTCTCACTGAATTTCAATAACAAATTGAACAAAAAATGTTTTAAGCATCAACTATGTAAAGTGAAATTGGTGTTAGCTATAGTTCCTCTTAGACCAGTGACCTTTTGTAAAACAGAAATCCTTTTGTAATCTCTTAGGGCAGGGGCACTCAACACTGTCAAAGAGCAGGATGCTGGACTGGGGCTGTTCATTTACTTGATACAGATATAGGATCAGTGTCTAGGACTTTTTTGTAGCTGAGGGTAGGGGCATAGGAAAGTGGGCTCCAATGTGGCATAATGAGGTTCTGTGGATGACATGTCCCTGGCTGGATACCTTTTATTAGAGCAGTGAATTCTTCAGAGGAGAGTTATAATAGATGAAGGAACCCCTTGACTACCTTTATTAGCTCTAAGATCACCAGAGTAAATGGTGAATCCTCTAATGCCAAGAGAGGACAGTTGAGGAAACATCACTTGAAAAGCAGGAGAGAGAGAATGGCAGTGATGGATATAAACAGATCACAGTGGAGAACAACTGCTCCCTACAGGCTGCTGTCAAGCAAGCAGACTTCTTCACTGCCTGTATCCTTAGGGCAGCAATATGGTGGACTATCCATGCCTGACTTACAGAGGACCATAGTATGAGAGGCATAGTAGTGTTGGGACTATAAGAGACATTGGGGAATATTTGCTGTGGTATCTTGTGAGACAGTCCTGAATTAGCAGAGAGAGTACCAGATTTAGTGGCAGAATACCAGGGTTCAAAAGCTCTGCTGTTTACTCCATTTTGGGGGCTTGGGCAAATTACTCCCCTATCCTCACACCCCAGCTTCCTCTTGGATAAAAGGAGGGTACTGAACTTGATGAATGCTAAGGTCTTTCTGAGTACTAAATCTATGGTCCAGTGGAAAGATTCTTAGTTCTGGGGTCTAAAGACCCTGGGTTCTATTCTAATTTCAACTATGCTATTTATTGTTGTGTGATGTTAGGAAAGTCACAACTTCCTTGGGTCTCAGTTTCCTTTCTGTAAGATGAAGGATTTGGACTAGACGACTTCTTAAGGTTCTCTCTAGTCTAAATCTATGATATCATTAACTATTATTTGTTGAAAGATGATGTTCACAGTTTTTTCTCTCTTTTTAATAAAACCTCCTTTTGACACATTAGGGGGAGTGTTCTTATAAGTGGGAGTAAGTGCCAACCTCCTTGCCTATCCAGTCTAGGCAGATTTCTCCATTAGGGTCCCTGGCTTCCGAATGGGAGCTCAAAGCAAGAGAAATTTGACATTCTCATAAACTAAGTCAATCAGCCGTCAGCAAACTTTTATTAAATATCTACTGCATGCCAGGAACCATGCCATATGCTGGGAATACAAAGGAAGGCAAAAGACAGTTCTTCCTTCAAGCAGCCGAAAACATAATGGGAGAGACAACAGGCAAACAACTATGTACAAACAAGATAGATATAGGAAAAATAAGAGATCATCTCAGAGGGAGGGCACTAAGATTAAGGAGGACTGGGAAAGACTTCTTGTAGAAGGTGGGGCTTTAGCTGAGGTTTGGCTTGAAAGGAGCCAGGGAAGCCCGAGATACAGAGGAGGAGGAACAGATTTCTAAGAATGAGGAACAGATTTCCAGGAATGAGGAACAGCTAGTGAAAATGCTCTGAGTTGGAAGACAGGAGTGTCATGTGGGAGGAATTTCAAGGAGGCCAGTGTCACTAAACAGTAGAGCATGCAGAGGGGAATAAAATGTAAGATGACTGAAAAGGGAGAAAAGAGTCCGTATATGAAGGGCTTGACAAGCCAGAGCATTTTATATTTGATCCTGGAGGTAATAGGAAGCTACTGGAGTTTATTGGATAAGGGGTCACATGGTCAGACCTGCTCCTTAGGTTGATCGCTTTGACAGCAGAGTGGTGGATGCAGTGGGGAGAGACTCAAGGCAGGCAGACCCACCAGCAGACTATGGCAATAGTCTAGATGCGAGGTGATGAGTTGCTGTACCAGGGTGGTGGAAGTGTCAGAGGAGGGAAATAAGCCAACTCCTTCAAACCAGAAGCATCTGGGACATTAGGGTTAACCTTGAATTTGGCTTCTGTGTTCTCACCACAGTAATTTGACCTTCTGGGACTTGTGCAAAATACTCAGCAATTGAAAACTTTTTCTGAAACAATTCAAATTGGTTTCTCATTGGAGATTAGTATCATTTGGACATTTTTCAAAGTTGCTAATGAAAACCTCACTTTGGCTTCATAAGGAAGAACCAATTATTGCTGTACAGTAGCACAGTCCTCTCTGGCCTACATCTGAAGTTCTGGGCAGAAAGAGTCCTGAGAATGAGCTTAATTGGTTCACTGAGTGGCTTGCCAGAGTTCTTAAACCTTCAGAGCATCAATTTAAGTAATCCTGTTGTGTGATGGCACATGGAAGTGGTAGGAAAGGCATGTGTAATTTTAAAACCTAAACTCTGGCAACAAACATTTATTTAAACCTACTTCCACTAAATGCAAACCTAAGAAAGCACACTCTTAAAATAGGGTCCTTTTCAGGATGACATCTTGACTCCAGCTGTTGGCCAAAAGAATGATTTACTTCCCCCAAAGATGGTATTTCCAAGCAAATTTGCCCTGGTTTTTAGTGGACAAGACTGCCTGTGTTTCACTTCAGCAGGGCTGCTTTTTTCCTGAATACTGAATGCAATGTCTTCCAGTAATGAAGAGAAAAAAAAAAACTATACTCAGCTTCCAAAGGAAAGATTTAGATTCAAAACATTTAGCAGATCCCCAGGAAAGAAGCAGTGTTTTTCAGCTCTAAGGGAAGACTTAGCTGTTTGCATAGGTGTCTTCCAGATTAGACTATGTATTTCTAGCACTCATCATTTAGCGCTGAATCTGGAAAATAAGAGATGCTTAAGAAATGTTTGTTGATTGACTGACTTTCACAGTGTCAATCATCTGCTTAACAACATCTGATCATTTTCCATAATCTACAAGATTAAATCTTTCCAATCATGTCACATAATTCTCCTTTCCTGTACTCTATACTTCAGCCAAATTGGATTAATGATGTCCTTCATACAGACCTTGCACTTTTTGAATCCTGTAATTTGGCTCACCTTTTTATTGTGCCTAGAATCCAATTTCTTATCTCCAATCGGTCCCCCATTCCCACCCAAACCTCATAAAAAGTCCCCTAATCCATGAAGCTGTCTTTGATCCTTGCAATCTGTAATCACCTTTCTTCCCTTGGACCTCATAAAGTACATTGTTTGAACCTATTATATACATGCATAATGTATTATTATTTTCTATTATGGTCTTTTGTACACATCTTATCCTCCTAATTGACTGTAATTTGTCTATATCAGTCAAGTTGTACAGTACTCTGCACACTGAAGGTGCTTAATTTGTTTGTTGATGTGAATTGTTTGTTTAAATTTTAAGTACAAGCTCTTCATCCTGAATTTAAAGGACCTCCATAGTCTCACCACACCCTATCTAATTTATCTCACAATAACCCAATATATGCACTTAATGAGTTATGTAATTAGAGAATAAGTAGGGGTCAACCTCAAAGTTCAAGTAGCCGAACACCCCACTAAAAATGTTTTTTTTCCCTATTTATCCTTTTCTATTTCCTTTGTCACCATTCTAGTCTAGACCCTCTCCACTTGAAACAATCTATTATTGCAGAGGTCTGCAGTAATGGGCCAACTTGGCTCCCTGCCTCCAGGCTTTCCTCATCCAAATCAATCTGCATACTCAGGAGGATTAATCCTATACAACGAATCAGAAATAATTTGTCATAGATTAGAATATTTTCTGCCTAGGAGAGAGCTATTTCCTTTAGTACTTAGGAGGGATTAAATATGATAAATTCTGCTATGATATTTTTTTGAAAGATTGAAATTTATTCTGATGTGCTTGATATATTAGGGAACAATTTGAGTGCAAAATGAATTTCATTTTTGCTTATGCTCAATTTCATCCCTGAGAAATAGGAAAAATGAAGAGAAATGCATTCAGATGAATTGAGCCCTGTACTAATTCACAAAATGTACACACCTCAAACATTTGCTAGCTACTCCACTTAACCTTGTATGTTATCCTACAAGGTTGTATTTTGTTTATTCGTTTTCAACTTTTTCATCCTAAATGGAATGAATCCTAGAGTTGTGCCTTGACATGACTGCCCTTTTGCCCCACAGCCTGACCCATGGTGATGGAGGTGGTGGTGGGACACTCAGCATAGCAGCCCAAAGCTATGGATAATTCCATTATTTATTGTAGTATTTATGTATTTCTTAACCATTTAACACACATAAAACCCTCCTACTGTTTTTGTTAGATTCTTATACTTTTTTTTTATGTGTCACTGATGAAGTTTTTGAGTTGTGCCACTAAATCCATTCCCTCCATAAGCCTTGTGAGACTTGAAAGTAAGGAAGAAGTAAATTATTACCTATAACCCATATCAATCATCCAACAAGTGCTTATTAAATGCCTACTATGTATCAGGCTCTGTGATATGTACTAAAGATACAAATACAAGGATAAAACTGTTCCTTCTCTCTAGTAATTTACAATATAACAGGAGACGTGTACACACATAAGTACACAGAAAATACATACAAAGTAAATACAAGGTAATTTGGGAGCAGGTGTATTTGTAGGGTCAGAGAATAAGGCAAGGCCTCTCACAGAAGGCGGTGCTTGAGCTGAGTTTTAAAGGGAGATCGAATTCTAAGAAGTAGGGGAGGAAGGGAGTACTTTTTCGGCGTGGGAGCACAAGTTGTTAGATTGAATACTAAACAAGAAGGCCAGCAAATAGAACAGTTTGGCTCAGCCATTGAGAGTGTGAGGGAGAGTAATGTGTAATCCAAAAAGATCTTGAATTGTGGTTAGATCTGTGCTTTACAAGCATCACTTTGGCAATTGTGTGGAAAATGGATTGGAGAGGCAAAAAACTGATGGAGGGGTGAAGGGAAATTAGGAGGCTATTGCAATTGTTCAAGTGAGAGCTAATGAAAGCTATGATATATATGAGTGAAGGAAAGGGTACAAATGTGATAGATTTTGTGGAGAATATTCAATATGGGGGTAGAGGGAGGAAGATCAAAGTATAGAGATTGACTTCAAGGTCTTGACCCTAAGTGACTAGAAAATGGTGGTACTTTCCACAGAAATAGGGAATGCAGGAAGGTGGATGGGCTTTGAGGGGAAAACTACAATGTCTGCTCTGAATATGGGTTTGAGATGCCTATGGAAATATGCAATAATCATTTGGTGATTCAGGACCAGAGCTCAGAAGAGAAACTAAAAACTAGAAGTCTTTACAATCTGCCTTTAATTTACCTTTCCAGTTCTATTTTATATGACTCCCTTTTATCTACTCTACAGTCTAGCCAAATAATCTAGACCTGAACTCATCCCCACTCTGTGTAGCCGCTCAAGCTAGTTCTGAAACTTAGCATGGATTCTCTCTGTAGCTTTACCTTTTGAAATTCTTCTTTTTCTACAAGGCTAAACTCAAATGCCAACTCCTTAATTAAGCTTTCTCTGATCCTTCCAGCCTGAAAATGATCTTTAATTCATAAGATCATAGGATTAGAGTTGCAAGGGACCTTTGAGTTTATCTGGTCCAACACTCTCATTTTGTAGATGAGAAACTGAGGCCCAGAAATGTTAAGTGACTTGCTCATGGCCATAAAGACTATAAGTAGCAGAGCCAGGATTTGAACAGACTTTATCTGACTCCTAATTCAACATTCTTTCCACTACTCTATCTCTCAACAAGCATTTATTAAATACCTACTGTGGACTAGGCATTGTGCAAAACACTAGTCTTTTTTAATGCATATTGAATCTCTCCTTTACCTCCTATAATAATGATCATAATAGTAATAGTAATAATAATAGCATTGCCTAATGCTTTAGGGTTTGCAAAGCCCTTTGCAAATATGATCTTACTTTACCCCCACAACAACCCTGAGAGGTAGCTACTACTACTACTACTACTACTAGTATTATTATTCCCATTTTATAGATGAGGAAACTGAGGCGGATAGAGGTTAAGTGATTTGCTCAGGATCACAACCAAGTAAGTATCTGAGGCAGAATTGAGATTCAGGTATTCTTGTCTCCAAGTCCAGTGTCACTAGCTGTCTCATATGCTAGCTAGATGCTATCACATTGTACCTGTAATCATACTGCATATATTCTGTGCATATTGTGTTATATTTCTGTAAATGTATCATGCTAAATATCGTGGTTGAAAAGATTAGTTTTCTTTTTAACAAAGACATATTGTCTTGTTCTCTTTTTTACCCCCAATACATTGTTCCTTGTATTATTCTTCTTTACATGCCCTGAAGACAGGTCTGTTTGTTGTTTCTTGTTTTTTATAATGGTATATATAGTATCTAACATAGTAGGTGCTTTTTAAAAATTATATTTTTTGCAGAAGGAAAGAGGGCTTAGACCAATAATTTTATCAGTGTTGGGGAAGTCCCAATGTGGATATTCTCTCCACTAAGGGAGATCAGACTCACCGGTCACTTAGAATCTTAGAAAGTGTCCTGGACCATGGAGAGATTAAGCAATTTGTTCAGTTTTATGCCTGTATCAGAGGTAGTTCTGAAATAGTGGTTTTAAATCCAAGGCCAGTCCTCTTCCCCACTGGTATAAAACTCAAATAGAAATGGATCCCTGCAGGCACAAATTAACCTTGAAAACCACAACTTAATGTTATCTATGTTGTATTATATTTTAATTTAATTTCTAAACATTTTTCAATTGCATTTTAATCTGATTTGGGCTGAACTCTGAAGTTTTTATGGGCCATTTGCAGCCCATAGACTGGGTCTTTGACTCTACTCAATAAATCAATCTGCCTCTCAGGTGCTTAATAATATTGATTTAATTGAATAGAATTCAACACATCCTTCATGAGTCGAGCTGATAGGTGTGCCATATGAACATAATTTTATATGGATTATTACATAGCTTTGGATAGAGAGCTGGGTTCAAATTCTACCTCTGATGCTGTACTGTCTGTGGGACCTTGGGCAAATTATGCAATATCTCAGTACCTTCAGGCAACACTCTCTCTCTCTCTCTCTCTCTCTCTCTCTCTCTCTCTCTCTCTCTCTCTGTGTGTGTGTGTGTGTGTGTGTGCCTCTCTCCCTCTGTGCCTCTCTCTCTCCCTTTCTATATACTATAAAATTGTATTTTTTTATTTTTAATTTATGGAATAAAACAAGCATTTCCATAGTATAGTATAATAAAAAGATGATTACATATGATACTGCAAATCAATTATGTACAACTTGCTATTCCTTTTAAATATATAATAAGGCTATCATGTAAATTTCTTTTTTCTTCTTTTTTCTTTTTTTTCTTCTCTCTCCACCCTAGAGATGGTTATTATTAGACATAAATAGGTGCACACACATACTCATACACATATATATGTAAAATTTATTCTATACACACTTCTATTTATCAGTTCTTTCTCTGAGAAATGACTGAACAAGCTGTGATATATGATTGTGATGGAATACTACTGTGCTATAAGAAATGATGAGCTCAATGATCTTAGAAAAACAGGAAAGACTTTTATGAAATAATGAAGAGCAAAATGATCAGAACCAAGAGATCATTGTATACAATAAAAGCAATATTGTTTTAAGAATGACTTTGAACAAATTAATCATTTTGACTTTTATAAATATCCAAGTTAATTATAAAGGACATATGAAGAAAGATGCTATTTGCACCCAGACAACTCTCCACAGCTTCAAGTTGTCAAGAAGATGCAGGGCTGCATTTGCAGAGGGAGTTTCTCAGGGGGAGTTTCTTACACTTATTAAGTCACATCTTCCTCCCTGCCTCTCTTCCCCAAAAAAAGAAAAAAGAAAGAAATGAACCTATCATAGATGCCAAAAGCAAAGAAGGTAACTATAGAGTAGCTGCCACAGACTAATTATTACTTTAAGCAACTCATTTTGAAGAGAAATAGAATTCACAAACAGATTCTATATCAGGGATTCTTAACCTTTTTTAAATGTTTGCTATGGATTTCTTTGTGGTCTGGTGAAACCTATGGACCCCTTCACAGAATCATGTTTTCAAATGCATAAAATAAGGGGATTGCAATGGAAAAGTTATATTCAAATATAGTTATCAAAATATTTTTTAAAAGTTCATCTACCTCAGATAAACAACTCCTATTCTTTATTATGAATCAAAATGAGGTTTCCATATGAGGTTCCATTTAAAAACAGAAGTAATGCAATTGATATGATGAAGGGATATTGTATAGTAGAAAGAACAGTGGATTTGGAATCAGAGAAATCAAGTTCAAATCCCAGCTGTACTATTTCTGTTTGGCTCTATAAAAGCACTTCATTTAGGGTAGTGGGGTGGGGAGGTCCAGGTCTCAGTTTTCTTATCCATGAAATGAAGAGGTTGGCTTAGATGATCTCTGATATCCTTCTTTCTTTAAATCCCATGATCTCATCATCCTAGAACTTCAGATATTGATTTTAAGATGAATCTAACAGGTACCACAAAGAAAACCCATTACCAGCAAAGAGGGCAGCTCATGAGACAGAGCTATAAAAATAGATCTCATAAAGTATGGTGAAGCATACACACACACACACACACACACACACACACACACACACACACACAGAGTTGTAAAATGCTTAGCACAGTACCTGGAACATACTAAACTCTATAGAAATGTTGTTGTCCAGTGATTCAGTCACATTTGACTCTTTGTGACCCTGTGGACCCTGCTATTCATGGGGTTTTCTTGTTAAAGATAAAGATAAAGTGGTTTGCCATTCCTGCTGCAGTGGATTAAGGCAAACATAGGTTAAGTGACTTGTCTAGGTCCACGCTAGTAAGCGTAATTCAAAGGTCAAGATTTGAAGGTCAGATCTGAATTCAGAGCTTCCTTGCTTCAGGCCCATTGCTCTGTCCACTGAGCCATTTACCTGCCCCTATAAGGGTTAGCTATTATTGTTATTGTCATTATTATATATAATTATCATATAAAGGTTATATAACAATATCATATATCATAATAATTATATAATATATTATATATAATATATATATCATTATATAGTGATTATATTAAGGGTCACTACTCACGTGTAAGAACCAGAGTCATACAGAAGTATGCAACCACTCTAGGTCTTAGTTTATAAAATATATTTATAAAATAATATAATAATATATAATAAAATAATACACAATAATATTATATATTATATATACTATATTTATATATACTATATAAAATGAATTTATAAAATGAAAGGTTTTAGCTCAAGTTGCCTCCTGACTTTCTGATTCATGCTATGCTTCTCCCCATTTCTTTGGCAATTCTTTGATTATCCATTTGCCACCACTTGAAATGCCTTACCCATTCCACTGTCTCCCCAAATCCAAACCATTCTGTAAGGCCCATACATCTAGACCCATTTCCCAGAACAAGCCTACAAACCTTTACTGATTGTTATCTTTTCCAAACCAGTCCTAGCACTTGCTACCTATATCATGAGGGGAACAAGGGCTTTGTCAGCACAGCCCTCCAAATTCTGCTTTGCTACTCAATTGAATTATTAAAGCACAAGAAAATAGAGTGTCTTGTGTTGTTCTCTAATTGTTTTATCTGAGTAAGTCTTTTCCTAAATATATTGGAATTTCCTTCAGGCAAGGACTGGTACCCACATTTTTTTTTTTGCTTTTTGGTGAGGCAATCAAGGTTGTGACTTGCCTAGGGTCACACAGCTAGTAAGTGTCACATGTCTGAGGCCGGATTTGAACTCAGGTCCTCCTGACTCCAGGGCTGGTGCTCTATCCACTGTGCCACCTAGCTGCCCTGCATATTCTTCTTAATTGTGCAGTAGGCAAAGTTGTCCTTTGCACTCTTTCGTCAATCCTATCCTCTTTCTAGATACCTTTGCCTAACCTTCACTTACTCCTGGGGTCTATGTTTCTTTCAGCTAGTTGTCAACAAACTGTTGATTGACCTTCCCAATGGCCAATTAATTTTGCTAAGGCTCTGTGGAGAAGACCAAAGCCTTCTAGCTCCAATGAAGTGATTACTAATCTATTTTCAATACCATGACAAGTTGGGTGAGGAAATAAGTGCACGTCATCTGGGATTAGGGATAAGGATTAGACTTTTGATTTTATCTGTATAGGGAACTCCCAGGTGAGGAAACTCTACCAACACAGGTTGGCATCTTCTCTGAAACTCACAATCTTAAGGAGTTACCTAGAGCACCGAGAGATTAAGTGCTTTTGCCAGGATCACACTGCCTGCATGCATCCTTTGTTATGGTATTTATTATTCAGAGGCTGACATTTATTGATTGATTGATTGATTGATTGATTATACAGAGACTTGAACCCAAACTTCAAGACTATTTCTCTATCCACTATGCCATGTTGCTTCTTGACTATTTAAGATAATTAAAAGAATGATTTGCCCCTTCCTTATGTAGAGAGATGCCAGGGACTGGAAATGCTTTGGTGATCTTGGCACAAAGCAACCTGTAGAACATTTCCTCCATTCTTTCACCCTTGAAAACTTTTGTCTCATTCCTACAAGAGGAATGGAAAATCATATGGGCAGGATGCTGTAGGGCTGTCTTGCCTAATGGTATGCTTATATTTAACCAAAGCCTCTTATGTAAAGGAGGGTGCTTCACCACACATTGTGACTCATCTTCTTAAACAATCATCTTTATTTCCTCTTAAATTTGGAGGTACCATCCACTGGATAGAAGAAATTTTGACTGCAAGTGTCCAGAGTAGTAATTTTTACCTTCTCTAGACTATGTTTTACTATCTGGCAGAAGTCTCTGAAACCAGAGGACACTTGGGAAACCCTATGAGCATGATGACCTAAATGAATGCCTTTTGGCCTTTACATGATTTGAAAGTCAGTGTCTCCAGTTAACTTCACACCCAAATTATGCCCTTTTCCTGCTGCTTTAGTTAAAGTGAGTAGTCTTAAACTTTAAAAACAAGTTTACTAAAAGTATGGATTTTGGTTTGTGTTTTGTGTTACTAGTCCAGGGCTGAAATTGGATCATATGATCATAGACCTAGATCTGGAAGGGACATTTAGTCTAAACCTTTCATTTCAGTTGAGGTGACTGCGGCTGACTGGAGTACAGTGCTCTGTTCAGAGGCATACATAATGTAACAGAACTAGAGTTAAGTAACTTGCCCAATATAGTCAGTAGCAGATGCAAGATTTGAACTCAGATTCTTTGAGGACAGAGTCAGTGCTCTTTTTCATGTACCACATAAATCAGAAAGCAGCTCATAGGATTTCAGTTTGGAACCACTTTATGGGATGTTTTTTGGGGGTGAACCCAATGGGACTCGTAAGTGCTTCATGCTGGAATCTAGCAAAAAGGATCTTCCCCCCAAATCCTACTGAAGTTCCATAGGAAGAGATTGGCCTGAATTGTGTTTGGGAATATTTAACATGTTTAAAGATCCCTACTTGGTTGCTGCCACAGAAATGATCTTTAACACCAATGTTGTCAAGGTGATGCACCCAGGTTGCAAATTATCAAACACATTGATCTAAAAAGAATAAAAATTGTAAGTGACCCCCCAAAGACAAGTGGAAAAGTACATCAGTGGACTGCAACATGTTAACAATGACTCATGCATACATAACAGTATCAAGGCATCATCAAATCTATGTATCACAGGCAAAGGAAGTGGGTTGGCCATGTTTTGGTGGTGAGACCATGTTTTTGGGTGAGAGATAATACAAGTGGATAGTCTAAGAGTGGCACTGGTACAGGAAGGCCTCTTCCATAGAGGATTTCTCCTCCTCTGTACAGAATGTATGATAGGCCATGGACAAGAATTGCACAAGATGAGAAGGCATGAAAGGGTTATGACATATTAGTGGAGGCAGTGTCCACATTATTGAGATTATGGAATCATTGAAGTATTGGTGTGCACCGAAGTTAAATATATGTCTGCCAACCTCCCAGCAGTGTTGATGAAATAGTCTACAATAACATCTTAGCCACAAAGATGAATTTTCAAAAGCCTTTAGGGCTTAGGTGAACATATATAGTTTTACTGTGAGAGGAAAGAGAGCATAGGACTTAAGATGTAGATTACTAGCTCCGTGACCACGTATAAATCACTTATCCTCTCTGAACTTCAGTTTCCTCATCTGTAAAATGAGGATGATCATGCTTCCATTATTTACTGCAAAAGATTGTTGAGAGAAAAGTGTTTTTAGCATAAATAGCTATATAAATGTGAACTATATTCATTATTATTTTCATATTGCATGCCATAGTTCAAATTCTTGGCATTTTCCATATCTTAATTTCCAGAATTCTATGCTTTCATTCAGGGAAATGAATAATCAAAATTCAGGAGTATACTCAGACCACGTGGCACCATTTCAGCAAGGCAGTTTATTTCCTTGGAAAGAGTGTTTGGAGTTCAAAGGAACTGGATTCTTGTTCCAGTTCTGCCATTAACTATTTCTGTGACCCTTGGGAAAGTCACACAACCTTTTTGGATCTCAGTTTCATCATCACCTCTATGATATCTTATAGCTATGGCCATTAAGCTCAGATCTAGGTGAATACAGGTTATCACTGACTTGCAGCTCAACTTATGAATGACTCATACATATGAACAAGTGAATACTCAGATCCCATGGGAAGCACTCTATCGTTTCCCAAATCAGAACAGGTAGGGGAATCATCTAGAGGGACCCAATAATCTAGATGTATATAGATCCAGAGCTTTAAAATATTATTGGACCCTAGCTGTATACTCTGTTCCTTATCCCTACAAGTAGTCAGGAACCTCTGATCCTCCTCAATTACTGCCATAATTTGCATGGGGAGTAGTTCTCCTAGAGTTCATTTCCCCATAGAAACAATGTTATAGAGGATGGTTAAATGTACTTTCATACTGTTATTGTCACTCAAGGTACATTATGGGTTAAGGAGGTTTTTATGAGCTGATCTGGAAACCAAATAACCATGCATTAAGCTATTTTTATAGGAAAAAAATGTGTTATGGTCTTCTGAGAACCCACTTGCAGAGGTAATTTGCAACCTATCTATATGTGAGATATTATCTGTTTTACCTGATAAAGTTCACAGAGTTATTTTTCCTATCCTACCCAAACATTGCTTTGGTAATCTGTAATCTGCAATAAGTGAAATTTTAAAAAAAATTCATTTAATTTGCTATAATGCTCAATTAAATGCTGAGTTAGAAAAGGGGATATTATATATTAAATAAAAATGGCTAAATATATCCTGTGACTTCAATGACCCAAAACAAGGAATAGGTTATGGCTTGAAAACAATGCCTGATTCTTGAATAAAGTTGAGTCATTGTGAGCATAAAAATGGGATAATACTTATAAATAGCTTTGCAAACCTTAAAGCACTATATACATGTTAGCTATTATTATTATTAAGTATTATTGAATACTTGTAGATTTTCTTCCCTTATAGAACCAGTAAGGTATTGAAGATGCTGAATGTGACCAGCACCAAATAACATACACACACACACACACACACTCAAAGTAGCTATATCTTAACAGATAGGAAATAACTTTTGGAATTAGCTATAACATTTAAATCATTGGTTAGTTAGATAAAAGATTAAATTTATACCAAATTACAAGGAAGAGAAAAAAAAGCTGTAGTGTGAGATTAAAATAACTCTAACTTGAATAATTTATTTTAACATACTATTGACAGATTAATAGTTTTGCAATGAAGTTTAATTGATGTATATCAGTCACCACAATGAGAAACTAAATAAATTTAGAAACTGTTTTGGTAAGAAGTGACCATTTGATCCCCCTGCAACTGGCATACAGATGGTAACCAAAGATGTCACCAGTTTGGAATACAAGTTAATTTGTAAAATCTTATGAAATAAGGCAATGGAAGCTAATGAGTATCTCATAAAAAAGCAATATATAGTAGAGGAAAAATAGGTTTACATAAAGTTTGGCATGAGACCATCCTAAGATCATTAAATGAGGAAATTGGAAGAGTAGCACATAGACAAAAAATGTAATATCTGTGGAGATTTCTATTAAGAAAACAACTTGTTTCTCCATCAAAGACAGTGGAGCTAAAGTGTTTTTATTTATAGACCCCTAATATTAACCATGAAGAGGTAAAAATGGAACTAGTTAAAATAAAGACAAGTTCAGCTGTACAAGAGCAGCTATATACAAAGGAGGTCTGTGCTGCAATTAACACATTTTTGAATGTGTTGAGGGATCGAAGTTCAAGACATATGAAAATAGGAAGAGTACCAAGTGCCTAGCATATATGATTCCTAACAAATAAAGGTAATCAAGAAAATATCAGTAACTATTGACTAATATGTCTACCTTCCCATCTCTACAAAATCATCGTTGTGATAACATACACATGTGTTGAGGGCATCTTTAATGAAGATATGAGAAGGGAACAGCCAGGTTTTGGAAAAAGATAACTCATGATAGGCCACGTCATTACAGTCGTAGAATTGGCTGAAAGGTGCAGAAAGTAGTATAGCTTACTGTGCTTAAGTTTGTTGATTATGAAAAAGCATTAGATCCAATAAAAATGCTTTAAATTCTAAGAGATTAAAAAAAAAGAGCACCAAATATCTGTAGCAATTCTTTTTGTTGTGACAAAGAACTGGAAACCAAGGGGGGTATTTCTTAATTGAGGAACGGCTGAATGAATTATGGCATGTGAATGTAATGGGTATTATGTCATAAGAAGTCATAGGAAAGGGATAATTTCAGAGAAACCTAGACAGACTATGAACTGATATAGAAGGAAATGTGCAGAACCAGGAGAACAATTTATACAATACTAACAATAATCTAAACACAAGTATCTTTGAAAGATTTAAACACTCTAATCAAAACAATGACCAAACACAATTCCAGAAGCAGGACAATGAAACGTGATACACATTTCCTGATAGAGAGGTGAATGGACACAAGATGCAGAACAAGATATATATTTTTTGACATGGCCAATAAAATGATTTTTTTTTACTTAACTATGTATATATACTTTTTTACAATAGTTTTTTTTCTTTTTCCCCTGTGGAGGGGGGAGGTAAAAATAAGAGAAAAATCAATGCTCATTAATTCAAATAGAATATAATGAAATACAGTTTTAAAAATGCTGTCTTAAAGACTCTATTAAGATGTCCTCCAAGTCTATGTTAAAATCATACATAAAAAATACCTTGACAGATGAAATAACAGAGCCATGTTCATTGTATAACTACCTGAGTATTAATATAAATAAGGATAAAACCTGAAGACCTGCTCACCAAAGGTATTTTTCATTAACACTGAACACAGTCCAAATGGAAGAGGGGCTCTCCATAGATGGTGTGGTCCTTCATATAGTCCTGTTTGCAAATTACATTATGCTAATTGTATCAAGCCCTGCCACCTTTCTGACCCTCTTAAATTATATTCATATTCACTTGAAAAATTTGGCTTAACTGATCATATGAGAAAACAGAATCTTATAAAGAAAAATAGCAAAATTCAAAAGGAAGAAATTGGGCTGACTATGTCTGGGAAATCATATAACATGCTCAAAGATCTTGAGATGTCTTCTGCCACAGAAGCCCAACTTTAACACCAATGTTCTCTGAATAATACTCCTCCTAAATAAGATTCATAGTCACTTAAAATTTTAGCTTAACTGGTGACATAGGAAAAACCAAGTGGATGAAGAATATTTATTGCTTACATTGATAGAATATATAATTATATTGACTGTCCACAGAACTGGTTCACACATATATAATCTTGGACAGATACTTGGACGAACAATGATCTGACCCACAATTTAGTTGGAAGAAGTTTGGGCTGGATTGAATCCAGGGAATTATACAGCTCTTTTAATGACTTGAAACTTTTTCCTGAAACAAAACTCTGTGTGTATGTGTGTGTATTTGTTAACACCAGTGTTCTTCTGCTGAGAGTATATGGCTGTAAATCATCAGATGCCACAATCTCTAAAGAATCAGTTTTGCAGATTACTCAAAAGATAATGATGAGTGTAAGTAGGCTGTAGCAGAGTATAAACATACAACTATACTCAAGAACCAGAATAAAAGGTGTCATTGAAGGAATATCTGATCAGCAAAGGAGGTGGGTTAGTCATGTAGCAAGAGCAATGAATAATAGATGGAAAGCCTGCATGGTCCATTAGTAGCTATTCAATGTCAAGAGACCTAAACGGAATCTCTTACCAAAAGGATTCCCTATGGAGAATTTAAAGGCAGATCTAAATAAGAAGTACACAGGGTGGAGTCATGGAAGGACTGGAACAGTAAATGGGACACTTTGATGATTCATGAAGTATCTTTGCTTTTCTGTTAGATTAAATTGTCTTTATTCTATAAGTACTTGAGGACCATGGCTAGGTTAATCAGCTTATCTTTTAATTCTCTCTAAAGTTAATCATCCAGCAATGATTTGAATAATGAATCTCAATATGGCCTGGATTGTCTAGATCGGTGATTTCAAACTCAAATATATCTATATATAAGTATCCCTGCGGACTGCATATAGACCTAGTTTTAAAATGTATCATCATCTATGTTTTATTGTAATTTTAATATTTCACAATTGCATTTTAATCTGGTTCAGGCTGTACTTGAGAGAGTTACAAGCAACATGAAGTCCACAGGTTGTGTCTGTGACACCATCATCTAGGGTCTAGATGATGGACTGGTTATGTGTATCATGAAGATGACCAGAAGTAGATTTATGATGTTTTCATAATGTACTATCTGCTTATCAGTTAATTTAGTCGTCTGCATAGATGGAGCTATTTATTTGACATGTACTTTTAGTGTTTCCTACATTGCATGCATTCTATATATAGATGCTCACTAAATATTTTTGGACTAAGACATTTTCAAGACATTGTTTATTCTGTATAAGCCTAATCTTGATATTCTCCTTTTGCTCCTCCCTCTCCTTCACCCTATTCCAAAAAAAGTCATAGAAAAATTAAGTTTTTAGAAAGAAAAAATTATGTTACAAAAAGAATCAATTTTATGCTTTATTTGTATGCGAGGATGGCTTTATAGGTAGTCATCAAATATGATTTGATTTTTAGGGTATAGGGCATAGCAGTTATTACTGAAAAGAGAATTTATATAATGCCCGAAGGTTTACAAAGCTGTTCACTCAGAATTTGAACACAGGTCTTTTTTGACTCTACTTGCAACATTCTTTCCATTCTGCACTCCCAACTACCTTTTACCAGCCCAGTAATGCCTGAAATTCCAGAATTAGACATTTATTCCTTTGTCTTCTGCATATATCTGGGGATTGTGAAGTTAATAAAAAAGAATAGATAAAAAAATTAAGTCTGATCATTTTTCTTACATCTTAGTATGAATTGAATTTATTAGATCTCTTTTTTGATAAGGGAAAACAATATAGTATAAGTTTATTTATCCCCTGAGGTAAAGAGAGATTAAGGAATCAGTGTAGAAAAAAAAAATTAGGTGTACCTGTTCCATCATTTTGCCTGGAGTCATCCCTACTGGTGTAGAAGATGGCAAACGCTGCCAGTTTACAATGGATAAAAGTACTTTGGTCCTCTAAGCCACCACAGTGGTGTCCTCTCACCCAAGGGAAATATGCTTTGCATAAAATCCTACAAGCTAGGTTGAAGAGAAAGGAAATGGATCTTACCCAGTAGGCCTTGAATCATCAATGGCTCTGTCTAATGGGATCAAATCACTAAGGTAGACATTGAAGTTTCCTTCTTTCCATCTTCTTTGTACTTCTTTCTCCTTTCCAGGGGGAACTACTACAGGGTTTCCAAACTGGCCTGGTGCTTTGGGATTCCTTGGAGAAAGTGTCACATCAATGTTCAATACTGGATGCATTCCAAGGTCTTCAGATAAATGCATTTCGCTCGCAATTTGATTCTGTATCATGGACTGGTTCTTAATAGCTGTGCTGACTTTTGTGAACTCTGAACCTCCGGTCAGGGTTTTGTTGGTTTGGTTGGTTGGAGATACCCCTACTTTCTGTGAAGGGCCTAAAAGGAAAGCTGTCTCACTTCTGTTCTTTGGAATGTGCCTTCCTTCACTTTCATCCAGTGTCTTAGAAAAAACTATTAGATCGTCTTTGGAATTGGGCACCTCTTTAGGCTGCATTTTCATTTCCTCCTCTTTGGTTATAATCACAATGTGGCTTTCAGAGAAATTGAATTTCTTCCCAAGATCCACTTTAGCCTTATCACTCTTTGGCAGGCCTTCTACTCTTGTTTCATTTACAGATTGGGTCTTTAAGTGATCTCTGTTGGCAGCAAATTTGGGCAGGGAAGGATTCCTGTCTAATTGAACCTCATTCCCATTTATTTCTTTGGCACCAGTCTCATTTTTGTTTAATGCTATGGTTTCCCCAGATTTTGACACTGTTGGGTCAGTGTGGAATTTCCTACCTGTTTGCCCTCCAGGTGCCTCTGGTTTGGAGTCATCTGTTTTAGGGTCAGTAGTCCTTTTGGAACCCAATTTTTTTGCCCCTTCAGATGCTGCTGACATAACTGTATTCTTCTTCCATGGCACCCCCAGATTGGCTTGAGAAGGTACTTCATATGCTAATTTCACCCGGGAAATTTCTTTTGTTCCTAGGAGTGGAGTTTGCCGGGATCTGCTGGAAGCCTTTTGTTTTCTTCCCATCAGGACCGATGAGTTACTAACGTTGGAAGTATTCTCCCTGCCTCTCTTCAGCGGGGGAAGGGAAGGTGGTGGGAAGCTCTTCAAGTCTACTGGTCCCCAAACAGGGACTGGGTTTCCCTTTCCAGGAATTTGCTGCGCGGTCCATTCCTGCTGCAGTTTTTCTGCATGGTCCTCAGCCTTCAACAACGTGTTCTCTGTCTTTCTAAAGTTTTCTCTGCCCCATTTCCCTCTTTCGGATCCTTTCATGGGACGCTTGGTTTCCCTTCTGCTGCTGGGGGGCATCTTCTCTGGATCTCGCAAAACTTTGAATTCTTCTCGTCCCCTCCGGATGAGGTCTTCCTTGAGGACCCTCGTGTTAATGTCACTGAATGAGAGGCGGAGAGCTGCCATGTCAAACAGCAGCCAAATGACAGAAGCGACGAATATAAAGACCAGAGCTCTCCTGCTTCCTCGGAAAAACTTCCAGATCTTGTTCATCATCTCAGGGTTTGCCCTGAGGCTTTTGCTCGCTGCCTGGGCTGCTTACCTGGAGCTGAGTAGCAGTGGCGGCGGCGGCAGCAACAGTAGCAACAGCAGCAGGAAAAAAGAAAAAGAAAAAAAAAACCTCAGCTCCCCCCCACCCCACCCCCTCTCCCTGAAAACTCAGCAGGAACAGCAGTCCGGGTGGTGGTGGGGGCTGGGGGAAAGCTCAGCTCCTGCTGCTGCTTGTCAGTCTCTGCCTGCGTGGCATTTCACAGCAGACCATCTATGCGTCCTCAGCCTGCCCTGGTTAAACCCTGGTAAACATTGGCATTAGGCACCAGCAGAGCAGTAAATTCCAGCCCCACGGTAGCTTCCGGTATCGGTTGTCTGGTTGAACTGGTGTCCACGTTCTGACAAGCCCAGTGGAAGGTTGCGGCTCAGCTGTTTCTTCTCCCCTCCCAGTTCTCATTCTTCAAATTGTAACTCAACACCACTTCACATAAGGAAACCATTTCAATCCATTACCCAGAAAACTTTATGCCACTCTCACCTTCCAAACTGTGTAATCTTTCTTTTCTTTTCTCTTCTTTTCTCTTTTGTTCTTTCTTTCTCTCTCTTTCTCTTTCCCTTTCCTTCCTCCCTCTCTCCCTCTTTCCCTTCCTTCCTTCCTTCCTTCCTTCCTTCCTTCCTTCCTTCCTTCCTTCCTTCCTTCCTTCCTTCCTTCCTTCCTTCCTTCCTTCCTTTCTTCCTTCTTTAATCTCTCTCTCCCTCAAGTAAAAAGAGTGTGATCTAACTACATTCATATGCTTATAAACCTCCCTAGCCCTGCCCTACCCTTAACCTTTTTCTCGGGTACAATAACTGATATAACTTAGCAATCAGTTACTGTCTGCAGTGTTTCCAGTTCCTGAAGTAAAAGCATGAAAAAAAGGAATGCATTGCTTTTCAATTGTAAAAAAGAGCTAGTCATCTTTCTGAAGAACATTTCTGTGTAGGGCAGAATAATACTTTGCCTATTAGCTAATAGTTTTGTTTTGGTTTTTAGCAGACATTTACGGAGTAGCTGGGTTTTTTTTTTTTGAAAGAACAAAAATTGAGACAAACTGTGGACTACAAGATATTTTTCTTCAGATGAGGCATAACATCATATACTGTAACTATTGAACTCTCTCTTTACTGCTGAACGTCAAATGTTATTTCAGTCGTTAGACTTAACCCTGAGAGATTGTAAGAACAGCCTACAGCAAATCTGATAACAATACTCCCCAAATCTCTATCCCCATATACACTTTGCCGTCAGAGCTGATTTCCCTTTACTATTGTGCAGTGATGATGCAGCCTCTCTAACAACTGAATGGCTTTCCAGAATGTATCTAGGCACCAGACATTCTGAGAAACAGAAAAAGAGGGAGAGAATTCTTGAAGGGAGTCTATCTGCTTTCTTTAAATAATGGAGGGCTAAAATGATGTAGGGATGAAGGTGAAGGCATATTCACAAGTTCAATTGATTCTTGCCATTTCTATCTTCTGTTGAAAGACAGTGTGGTATAGTGGAAAGATTTGCTAAAATGTTAAAACTCTGGATCACAGATTCAGAGCTGAAAGGAATGTTAAAAATCATCTCGGTTTTTTACACAAGAGAAAACTGAGGCCCTGAGAAGTCATAGGATCAGTAATTTGGAGTTGGAGAGAAACTTAGAGATCCAGTCCCCTCATTTAAAAAATGAGAAAACTGAGGTCTGGTGAAGTGTCTTGTCAAAGGTCGTATAGTGCTCCTGGGCTTTTGTTGTCAGAAGGCCTACACTGGATTCCCAACCCTGCCACTTATCGGCTGTTTGACAGTGGACAAGTCACTAAATCTCTCTGGGAACCAGGTTCTTCATCTGTAAAGTGGGGGCAATAATGCACTACTTAACCTCACTGGAGAGTTATGATGAAAGGGCTTTGTAAACTATAAAGAGCTATATAACATGAATTACCAGTTACTATAGACAATGGAGAGTTGCTTTCCCATACTTCAGTAGATAACAGGCAATAAACAAATGCTTATTGAGCTTCCTATGTCCCCAGAAAAAATAAGCAGGACTTAACTGCCCTCAGAAAGCTTTACAACATGGTTGGAGAGATAAAACAATAGCTAGCATTTATGTAGTGCTTTAAGATTTTCAAGGTGTATTACAAATATCTCATTTTATCCTCACATCATTTCTGGAAGATAGATGTTTTTATTATTCCCATTTTACAGATGAGAAAACTGAAGCAGACAAAGGTTAAATGACTTCCTTGATTCACATAGCTAGTGAAGGCAGATTTGAAATCTGGTCTTTCTGACTGTGGGTCTAGTTCTCTGTGTCATTTAGCTACTCAGTTACAATCCACATAAAACAAGCGAATAGGCCATAATTTGAGGCACTTTTTTTTTTTTTGCTCAGAGTCATCCAGTGAGGTAGATATTGCCTTCACTTTTTGTTTTTACATCCATTTTGTAGATGAAGAACCTGAGGCTTTGAGGAAAAGTGACTTACCTGAGATAATTCAGCTAGAAAAATGGCCAAGCCAGGACTCAAGCATAGGTCTTCCCACATTCTGTATTACACCAAGTAAATTCTCCTCTACCACCCTATAAAAAGTGGAAGGTCTTCCTTACACTCTCTGACATTTGTGCCCTGAACACTTTACACATACTATATGCTGGTCAAAAATCTTTTGAAGACATTAATGCTTTGCCTTGAAAGGCATAAGAAAGCATCCCCAATCAGCTATTTGCAAATCATTTTGTTGAACAACTAATAGCACTCTTCACTTAAATAGGCATTTGTTAGTTGAAATCCTCCAGACTCACATTAGAGCAGCTGATTGTCAGAATCCTTATTGCATCTGACAGTTATAAAGCTTGAGATGGATTCTCACTGTTTTGTGTCCACATGCTCTTCAAACAATGATTTCTTCCTCTCCCTTTAGTTTTCCTGTACTCCTAACAACACAACCTAATTGATGTGTAGCCTGGATTTATGGTTCAATAGAGTGAAAAAGTAAGAAGTTCTGGATCAGACACAGTTTCATCACTAACATTATTGAACTCGAGAAAATGAGACTGTTCTCCAAACTCGATCTCTAGATATACCTGTTTTAATGCTTAGAATAAAAGGGGGAAGTAGGACACAATGTAGCATAGAAATATGGGGGCAAAATAATTTCTATGCCAATTCAGAAAAAATTTGCAGCCCCCTTATAGGGAAAGCTAATGTGTTCACCAAATATTAGCCCATGGGTCATCAGAGACCCATAAAGAATGTCTCATGCGTCTCCCAATTCCCTTTATCACTATACTAGCCATTAATCTGTTTCTTCATTGCCCTACACATCTGATTTGGACTTCGCATCAATGAGCAAGAAGAAATTTAAAGTGACAAACCAAAAAACAATAAACTTACTAAAGTTTAACTTGATATTTTTTTTCCCAAGATTGATTTATCTGTCCTTTGACTTTGGAGATGTTACAGGCTTGCCAGTGCTGATGGAATTACTACCTATGTTGCCACAGAGAAAGCTAATACTGGCATGATTTATCTATACACAGTACTTCATTGTTATTAGCCTGTCTTTCATTTTGAGTATGGTTTTAGTTGAGTGTTTTTCAAAATATGGTCCGGGTATTCCTTTCAGATTGTCTGAGAGGTCAAAACTGTTTTCATAATAATAATAAGATATTTTAATTTCTAATATGATACAGAGAACACAATATATATCACTAGATATAAGACACATAGACAGAAGTTCTTTGGGGGAATCCTCAGTGATTTTTAAGGGTATGAAGAAATCCTAAGATCAAAACATTTAAGAACTGCTCAATTTTAGAGGTTTAATTGCTAGAGGATCTGCAAAAATTGGCCAGAATCAGTTTAAAGATTTTAGGATGGTATAGCAGAAAAAAAGCAGAAAGTCAAACACTGGCTTCCATCCCAACTCTGCCATTTCTATCTGCTTTCTATCACTAAGAAAATGAATTTATCTCCCTTCGCCTTTGTTCTCACTTGTAAAATGGGGATAATAATACAGGTACCTGCCCTATCCACTTAAGGAGGCAGCATGGAAAAATGTGGGGGTTATTAACTGGAGTTCATGAATATGATTAAAAATATTTTGAAAATTGTATTCCAATATAATTGGTTTCCTTGGTAATCTTCTGCATTTTATTTCATTCATTTACAAACATTATTCTGAGGAGTTCCTAGATGTCATCAGATTACCAGAGGTGTCCATAACACAAAATAGGCTAAGGACCCCTGGTGTTGTAGGTAGAATGGCCTGGAATTGGGAATATCTGAGTTTTAATTCTACCTCAGACACTTAGTAATTCTATGGTCCCAAGGCAAATCACTCTCAACCTACATCTCTCCTGACTCCCTATCCAACAGTCTTTCCAATAAATCACACTGTCTCTTAGGAAGACCTACAGCTGCACCAGAAAGTATAATATAATTCTATTCTATTTGTGGAACGTTTTCTTATCTGTGTCTTAAGATTAAGATTTATGTTGATAATTTTGGTAGATTTATATATTTGTATTGAGAAATTTCCTTTAACACACCTATACTTTCAAGTTTTTATTATATATTGTGGTCTCTATCAAAAAAAATCAGGTTTATTCTGATGGGTCAAGTAAGACAAATATCTTATTGTCCATAGCTTAAAGGCCCTAAGAGTTCATAGACTGAAGATCTTCCTGGAGCATCATTAAACATTTTACCTATCACACAGGGTTTGAAAGAGAATAATGACAATACTTGACTTTCAGGTAGAAGTCTTCAGTGAGGTGTGCCAAGATTCTATTCTTCAGCCTCTGCTTTTTTCCCTTTTAAATATTCATTCATTCATTTATTTTTAACATTCATTTAAATTATTTTTAAGTTTCAAATTCCCTCTCTCCCTCCTGCACCTCCCCATGCAAAGTCATGCAAAACTTGTTTCCTATTAGCCATCTTGCACCCCTCCCCCAATAAAAACAAGAAAAAGAAAGTGAAAAAGGTATGTTTCAGTCTCCACTCAGAGTTCATCATATCTCTCCCTGGAGTGGATACCATTTTAAATTATGAGTCCTTTGGAATTGTCTTGGAAAAATGTATTGATTAGCTAAGTCTTTCACAGTTGATAATCATTACAATTTTGCTGTTATTGTGTACATTTTTCTTCTACTTCTGCTTACCTCACTTTGTATCTGTCCATGTAATTCTTTCCAGATTTTTCTGAAGCCATTCTGCTTGTCATTTAATATAGCACAATAGTATTCCATCACAATCATATGTCACAACTTGTTCAGCCATCCTCCAATTAATGAGAATCATCTCAGTTTCCAAATCTCTGCCACAATAAAAAGAGCTGCTATTAATATTTTGTACATATGGGTACTTTTCCTTTTTCTTTGATTTCTTTGGGATATAAATCTAGTAGTGGTATTTCTGGATCAAAAGATGCATGTAGTTTTATAACTCTTTGAGTGTAGTTCCCAATTGTTCTCTAGAATGGTTGGAGTAGATTAGAATTCCACCAAGAAAGCATTTAACATACCTGTTTTTCACATCTCCTCCAGCATTTATCCTTTTCCTTTTCTCTCATGTAAGCCAATCTGATAGGTGTGAGGTGGGTACCTCAGAGTTGTTTTAATTTGCATTTCTCTAATCAATATCGATTTACAGAATTTTTATATGTGACTACTGATGCCTTTGATTTCTTCTAAAAACTGCCTGTTTGTAGCCTTTGATCATTTATAAATTGGGGAATAGCTCTTTTTTTTTTATAAATTTGGCTCAATTCCCTATATATTTGAGAGATGAAGCCTTTATCAGAGAAACTTGCTGTAAAATTTTCCCCAGTTTCTTGCTTTCCTTCTAATTTTGTCTGCATTAGTTTTATTTGTGCAAAAAATTTTAATTTCATGTAATTGAAATTAGCATATTTTTCCCGTGATCCTCTCTATTCTCTTGCTTGGTCATAAACTTCCTTTATCTATCAATCTGACAAGTAAATTTTTTCGTACTCCCCTAATTTTCTTATGATATCACCTTTTATGTCTACATCATGTATCCATTTTGAGCTCATTTTGGTATATGGTATGTAACATTTGCCTATGCCTAATTTCTGCCAAATTGCTTTCTAGTTTTTCTAGCAATTTTTATCAAATGAGTTCTTGCCCCCAAAGCTTGGATCTTTGTATTTATGAAACGGTAAGTTATTATGGTCATTTACTGCTGTGCATTGTCACTGATCCAACATTCTGCTTGTTAACCAGTACCAGATTGTTTTGATGACGATCACTTTGTAATACACTTTAAAATTTTGTACTGCTAGGCTACTTTTTTTCCCTTTTAAAAATATTTACTTACTATTCTTAATCTTTTATTCTTCTGAGTGAATGTTGCTATTGTTTTTATTTTTCTAGCTCTATAAAATAACTCTTTGGTCATTTGATTAGTTTGGTACTGAGGAAACAAATTAACTTAAGAATAATTGTCATTTTTATTATACAGGTTTGAACTGCCCATAAACAATTAATATTTCTCCAATTGTTTAGACCTGACTTTATATATGTAAAAAAAGTGATTTGTAATTGTGTTCATGTAATACCTTTTATGGTGGCAGGGGTGGGGGTAGGTGCCCTCCTAAGTATCTTATGTTGTCTGTAGTTATTTTAAATTGAATTTCTCTATTTCTTATTGCTGGGTTTTATTGGTAATATATAGAAATATTGATGATTTCTGGACATTTATTTTGTACCCTGTGACTCTGATGAAGTTGTTAATTATTTTGGCTAGTTTTTTGGTTGATTCTCTAGGATTCTTTGAGTATACCATAATATCATCTGCAAAGAGTGATTGTTTTGCTTTCTTGTTGCCTATTCCTATACCTTTAATTTTTTTTCTTTTCTTATTGCTATAGTTAGCATTTCTAATGCAATATTGAATAACAGAGATGATAATGAACATCCTTGCTACATCCCTGATCTTATTTGAAAGGCTTATCTTCATTATAGTTAATGTTTGTTCTTAGTTTTAAATAGAAACTACTTAACTTTTTAAAAAAGTCCCCATTGATTCCTATGGTTTCCAGTGTTTTTAATAGGAATGGTATTATATTTTTAAAAAAAGCTTTCCCCACATCTATTGATATAATTATCTGGTATTTGTTGGTTTGTTATTGATCTGATGCTTACAGTTTTCCTAATATTGAACCAGCCCTGAATTACTTGTATAAATCTCACCTGATTGTAGTGTATGATCTTTGTGATATATTGCTGAAATCTTCTTGCTAGCATTTTATTTAAAATTTTCATATTAATATTCCTCAAGAAAATTGACCTATAGTTTTCTTCCTCTGGTTTTGCTTTTCCTGGTTTGGATATCAAAACCACATTTGTGTCATAAAAGGAACTTGATAGGACTCCTTCTTTACTTAGTTGTTTTTCAAATAATTTATATAGGATTGGAATGAATTGCTGTTTAAATGTTTAGTAAGATTGACCTGTAAATCCTTCTGGTTCTGGGGATTTTTTTCTTACGGAGCTCATTTATGGCTCATTCAAATTCTTTTTCTAAGATAGGGTTATCTAAATATTCTATTTCCTCTCCTGTTAACTTAAGCAATATATATATATATATATACATATATATATATATATATATGTATATATATATATATATATCCATTTTATTTATATTGTAAATTTTACTGGCATATAATTGGGCAAATGGCTCCTAAAATTGCTTCAATTTCATCTTCATTGGTGGTACAATCACTCTTTTTATTTTTGATACTGATAATTTGGTTTTCTTTTTTTAAATCAAATTATCCAGAGGTTTAATCTATTTTATTATTTGTTTTTCATAAAAGGAGCTCCTAGTTTTATTAGTTCAATTTTTTAAACTTTCAGTTTTATTAATTATTCTTTTGATTTTGAAGATTTCCATTTTGGAGATTTAAAATTTGTTCTTTTTTCTAGTTTTTTTAGTTGCATGCCCAATTCACTAACTTGATCTTTCTCTCTTTTATGGATTTATTCAGTTAAAAATATAAATTTTCCATAAGTACTACTTTGTACTATTTACACAAATTTTGATGGATTACCTCATTGTAATTATATTTAATGTAAGTATTGATGGCTTCTATGATTTATTCTTAGACATACTTATTCATTAGGATTACATTATTTACTTAAAATAAATTTTTAATCTATGCCTCCAAGACTCTTTAATGAATGCAATTTTATTCACATATAATCATACATAATATGATCCAAAAAAGTACATTTAATGTTATGCTTTTTTGACATTTGATTGTGAGGTTTTTATGCCCTAATACATAGTCAATTTTTGTGAAGGGGGCATGTACAGCTGAGAGAAAGGTATGCTCCTTTCTATTACCATTCAATTTTCTCCTGAGGTCTATCATATCTAACTTTTAAAAATTTATATTCATCTTCTTTACTTCTTTCTTATTTAGTTCATGATTAAATTTATCTGGCTCTCAGAGTGAAAAATTGAGGCCCCACTGGTATAGTTTTATTGACTGTCTCCTTCTGTAACTCATTTTATTTCTCTTTTAAGAATTTGAATACTATGCCATTTGGTGCATATGTATTTAGTATCCATATTACTTCATTGTCTATGGTACTTTTCAACAAAATGTAGTTTCCCTGATTATCTTTTAAAATTAGGTCTATTTTTTTTTCAGACCTCCACCCTCACCTTATTCTTATTCCCTTCCCTCTTACTTCCCTCTTGCATAAGATAGATTTTTACACCCAAATGAGTATGTATGAAAGTGAGGTTCAAGCATTGCCCATGCCCCAGTCCCCAATTCCTCTTTGATTGCAAATGTTCTTCTTTGCATGCTTCTTTCATGTAAGATATTTTCTCCCTCTTCCTCTTCCTTCCACTGTCTTCCCAGTGCATCCCTCTTTTTTCACCTATCAATTTTTTACATCATCCCAACATAATTGACTCATACCCAAATCCTCTGATTATGTAAACTTGTAACTGCGCTAATAATGATAAAATTCTCAGGAGTTACAGGTATCATCTTAACATCTAGGAATAGAAACCATTTGACCTTATTAAGTCCCTTATGATTTTTCTCTCTTGTTTATCTTTTTATACTTCTATTGAGTCCTGTATTTGAAAGTCAGATTTTCTATTCAACTCTAATCTTTTCATCAAGAATGACTGAGGGGGCAGAGCCAAGATGGCGGAGTGAAAGCAGTGACTTGCTGGAGCTCTCCTCCAAACCCCTCCAAATACTCATAAAAAATGGCTCTAAACAAATTCTGAAGCAGAAGAACCCACAAAAAGACAGAGTGAAACAAATTTCCAGCCCAAGACAACCTAGATGATTGATCAGAAAGGTGTATCACGCCAGGCTGGGAGCGCAGCGCAGCATAGGCATGGGTGTGCAGGCCAGAGCAAACCTGGAGCAGCCTCAGAAGACTGAATCTCGGTCAGCTGTGGAGGTTTCCAGACTCCTCAATCCATGAATGCCAAAGACAACTTAGGAGGTCAGTGGGAAAAGTCTGTTTCTGTCAGTGCTCAGAGAGGAAGGCTGGGTTTCAGCTCCATTCCCCAAGAGTGTGGCCCTGAGGGGGGGGCAGCTGCTTCCCAAGCTTCCTGCCCACAGACTGAGGGGGAATCCAGTGGCTGATCAGAGAGGGATTGCAGGGATCTCTTTGCCAATGCTGAGGCAGGAATCTCTTGCTTTGCCTGTGCTTGGATCTGGGTCACAGTTCTTCCTTAAAAATTAGGATAGAACAATTAGAAGCTAGTGACTTTATGAGAAATCAAGACACTGTAAAACAAATCCAAAAGAATGAAAAATTAGAAAACTATTTGAAATATCTCATTGGAAAAACAACTGACCTGGAAAATAGATCCAGGAGAGAGAATTTAAAAATTATTGGACTATCTGAAAGCCATGATCACAAAAAGAGTCTAGACATCATCTTTCAAGAAATTATCAAGGAAAACTGCCCTGATATTTTAGAAGCAGAGGGCAAAATAGAAATTGAAAGAATCCACTGATCTTCTCCTGAAAGAGATCCCCAAAAGTAAACTCCTAGGGATATTGTAGCCAAATTCCAGAGTTCCCAGGTCAAGGAGAAAAAATTACAAGCTGCCAGAAGGAAACAATTCAAGTGCTGTGGAAACACAATTAGGATAATACAAGATTTAGCAGCTTCTACATTAAAGTACTGCAGGGCAAGGAATTTAATATTCCAGAGGGCAAAGGAGATAGGATTACAACCAAGAATCACCTACCCAGCAAAACTGAGTATAATCCTTCAGGGGAAAAAAATGGTCATTCAGTGAAAAGAGGACTTTCAAGCATTTGATGAAAGACCAGAGCTAAACAGAAAATTTGACTTTCAACTACAGGACTCAATTGGAACATGAAGAGGTAAACAGGAAAGAGAAATCATAAGAGACTTATTAAGATTGGACTGTTTACATTCCTGCATGGAAAGATGATATTTGTAACTCATGAGAACTTTGTCAGTATTAGGGTAGTTGAGGGAAAAAAAATTATATGTATGTAAATGTAGATAGATAGATAGAGGGCAAGGGTGAGTTGAAGATTAGGGTCATATGGAGAATAAATTAAGGGATGAGAGAGGATGATATTGGATAGAAAGGAGAGGTAGAATGGGGTAAATTATCTCACAAAATAAAAAAGAAAGAAAAGTCTCTACAGTGGAGGGGAAACAGGGGAAGGTGAGAGGAATGAGGGAATCTTATTCTCATAGGATTTGGCTTAAGGAGGAATAACATACACATTCAATTGGGTATGGAAATCTGTCTTATCCTACAGGAAAGGTGGGAGAAGAGGACAAGAGAGCAGAGGGATGATAGAGAGGAGGGCAGATTGGGAAAGAGGGTAATCAGAAGCAAATAATTCTGAGGAGGGACAGGGTCAAAAGAAAGAATAGAATAAATGGGAGGGCAGGATAGGATTAAGGGAAATAGAGTTAATTTTTCACAACATGTCTACTAAGGAAGTGTTTTGCATAACTGCACATGTACTACCTATATTGAGTTGTTTGCCTTTTCAATGAGGGTGGGTGGGGAGGAAGGAAGGAAGAAAATTTGGAACTCAAAGTTTTAAAAACACATGTTTTTAAAAAAATGTTTTCACATGCAACTGGGAAATAAGAAATACAGGAAATAGGGTGCAGAAGTCTATCCTGCTCTACAGAAAAATAGAAGGGGAAGGGGATAAGAGGAAGGGAGGGGGGAGAGATAGAAGAGAAGGCAGACCAGGGGAAGGGGTATTTAGAATGCATGCCATCTTGGAATGGGGGGAGGGGTGAGAAATTTGGAACTCAAAAACTTGTGGAAGTGAATATTGAAAACTAAAAATAAATAAATTTATATTTAAAGAAAAAAAAAGGAATGAGTGAGAATTCTGTATTTCATGAAATATCCATTTTTCTGCCTGCAGGATTATACTCAGTTTTGCTGGATAGGTTATTCTCAATTGTAATCCAATTCCTTTGCCTTCTCAAATACATTCCAAAGCTCTCTGCTCCTTTAATGTGGTAGCTGCTAAGTCTTGTGTGATCATGACTATGGTTTGATCATATTTCAATAGTCTTTTTTTTTGGCTGCTTTTAGTAATCTCTCTTTGACTTGGGAGCTCTGGAATTTGACTATAACATTGCCAGAAGTTTTTGATTTGAGATCTCTTTCAGGAGGTAATTAGTGGATTCTTTCAATTTCTGTTTTGCTCTCTAATTCTAAGATACTGGGAGCTGTTTTTGTTTATAATTTCATAGGATATGGTATTTAGGCTCTGTTTTTGATCATGACTTTCAGGTAGTCCAATAATTTTTAAATTATCTCTCCTTGATCTATTTTCTAGTTAATTTTTTGATGAATTATTTCACATTTCTTCTATTTTTTTCATTCTTTTGACTTTGATTATTTCTTGATGTCCCATGAAGTCATTAGCTTTCACTTGCCCAATTCTAATTTTTAAGGAATTATTTTCTTCAGTGAGTTTTTGTACCTCTTTTACCATTTGGCCAATTCTAATTTTAAGGGATTATTTCTTTACTTTTTGTGCCTCTTTTACCAAGCTGTTAATTGTCTTTTTTAAATAATATGCACTATTGTTTGGAGGCAATCTAGGTTAAGTTACTTGCCCAAGGTCACACAGTTAGTAAGTGCCTGAGGCTGGATTTTAACTCATGTCCTCCTGACTCTAAGACCATTACCTTATTTATTGCACCACTTAGCTGCCCTGCTAATTGTGTTTTCATAATTTTCTTTCATTACTCTCATTTCTTTTTCTAATTTTTCCTGTACCATTCTTATTTTAATTTAAAAATAACTTTTAACCCTTATAGGAATTCTTGCTGGGCTTGTTCCAATTTTTGTTTTTTCTTTGAAGCTTTGCTTATTGCTGTTTTGACACCATTGTCCTCCTCTGAGTTTGTTTCTTGATCTTCCAGTCACTATAGTAGTTTTTTTTTAAATCAGCCTCTTTTTTTTCTTGCTTTTTGCTCATTTTTCCAGTCTATTTATTTGCTTTGAACTTTATGTTAAATTTAGACTCTGTTCACCTGAGCTGGAGAGGGGTGTGTGGAGTGGTATGAGACTCTCTCAAAAGCTTCAAGAGTTTTTGAATTGCTGTTTTCAAATAGTTCTGGGAGGTTGGAAGTTTTCAGTGCTTCAAAAGTGGTGTGATCCAGGGAGAGATGTTTTTACTGCTCTCTTTGTACCCTAGTTCTTATTCAGGAAAGGTCTCTGATGCTTTGCAGCCACAAGTGCTATTGCTCCTCAGGGTCCCTGCTCCTTTGTGACCAAAAGCTCTTCTTTCTACTCTGGAAATATTATTCACAAATAGATATGGGCAATGGAGCTGTCTAGTAGCACCAAATCTTACATCCAGTGCCAGCACTGGGGTCCCCTGTTTCTTCCTGACTGGGTAACCGATCTTCTTATGATCTCTGGGCTGAGTGCTCCTGCAGCTGTTGCTGATGGTGTTGCTGCCACCCCAAAGCCCACACCACCCATGTGTGCCCTGGGCCAGCCTCCACCCCAGTGTCACAGACTTCTCTTTCCAAACTCCTAAGTTTTCTTGGATGGGAAAAATGTTGCACCCTGATGTTTTGTTGAATCTACCCTTCCGTAATTCAATTTGAGGCATTATTTTGAAGTTATTTTGAGAGGAATGTTGGGATAGCTTGGCTGTCCTCTGCTCTGCTATCTTGTGTTTGCCCTGATCTCTGCTTTTTAACATTTTTTATCAATGATTTGGATGAAGACATATGTATGGCATACATATTGATTTTGTGGATGACACAGAACTAGGATGGGTGACTAGCATATTGGGTTAAAGTGTTTGGATTAAATCTCATAAAATGAAATTTAAAAGGGATCAATGTAACTTATTCTTGTGTTAGAACAAATCATCTTTACAAGTAGAAGAATATAGGAGAACCGTGGTTAGACAGTAGGTCATCTGAAAAAGGTCTGGAGGTTTTAGTGTTCAATATGAATCAACAATGTAATAAGGAAGGACAATGCCTGAAGCATCTGTTGTATTCAATTGTGGTTGCCATGGTTTCTGGAAGGGCATGATAAATTGGTGAATTTCTCTAGGACAGCAATGAGGATGGTGAAGAGACTCGATATTTTATCAAAAGAACTAGTAATAGACTGGAGAAGAGAAGACAGAGTTAGAGATAATAGCCATATTCAAGTATTTGAGAGGCTATCTGAATGATAGGTTAGAATGATTAAAAGTTGTAAAGAGTCAGATTGGGGTTTCAGGTGAGGAAAAACTCCTGATAATTAGAGCTGTCTAAAAATGTAATGGACTGCCTTGGGTAGAATAGAGACCTCCTTAGCAGTTTTTAAGAAAATTCTAAATGACCTCTTGTCAGGTAAGGGATAGAGTAAAATTTTTATTCAAGCATGGGTTAGACTCAAAAGTTTTAGAGGTCCTTCCTACTGCGATTTTATACTTCCATAATTGCTAATGTAGATGGCCAAAGTCATGTTTGAGCCTCAGTATATTTATTTCTGTGATGAACAAAAATTCACTCAGTAATTTCCAGATTCTAGTCCCACTGATAATTTTAGATAGGTGAATAAGATATTACTACCTTGATTCTTACAATCATCCAATTACTCAGTTCGGAACTATCTGTTAGCTTGCCAAATCAGCCATTTCTGAGGTTTCTTTCCAAGTCATGCTTGTCTACCATGGTTGTTAGTTACCCTCCAAATGTTTGTAAAAGCTCAATCCCCAATTGGTTCTTCTGAGAATCAGATTGATAATAAACTATGGCATTATTGCGAAGTACTTTGGAAACTTTATGAGCAAACTCCTGTGTGCACTAGTCACATCCACATAGGTGCTTTGAATTCCATTGGCACTTTTAAAGCCACATAGGTATTAGTTCAGATTCCCTGGATCTGCTCTTCAAGAGTGTGAGATGCTTCCTCTTTGAGGAAGCTAAGTGTTTGAATGATTCTTGAAGGTGTGTACATGTGTGAGCATTTTTTGTGTGATCAGGGCCTGCTGTGTTTGCTTTTATTATGTTTGCTCAACTGTTATCTGGTTCATTATAATGAAGGAGGAAGAAAAGAAAAAGTATTAAAAATTCTCTTTCTCAGAGAATAACAATGACTTAAAGATGAATTATTATTTCTAAAATTAGAATTAGATTTTGGAATTTAGGCACAATCTACACAGGAGGGGAGATTCAAGAGATAAATATGACAAAACCATGCAAAAACCCTGCCCAAACATGCAGATTTATTTTGTTGTCTCTGTATAATAGCTCTTCTGACTCAATCTAATGTGTCCATCTTCTAAGGGAAATTTTTTTTACTTCAAAGTAAAAAAGTCAATACGAATCAACCACAGAAGCCTTCTCAGTCTCCTTTGCCCTGCTAGAATGACAGAATCTTAGACCTGAATAGAACATTAGAGAGTACATTTCCCGCTTGTTGTAAATGTTGAAATAAAGGCTAGAAAGGGGAAGTGACTTGTCTAATATTACACATCTAATTAAGGGTATAGACAATGTTAAAATTCTGGCATTCTAATTCCAAGGATCCAAAACTTTTCGCACTACAACAAAGCTTGGCTATCAGTAACCTCTCTCTACAAGCACAATCCACAAAAATGGGGAGAAGGAGGTTGGAAACCATAACCACCATGCTTAGATCAAACCAATGGATAGCACTAAAACACAGATGGTGTGCTACAGATCTTACCCATTATGACTAATTCTTCCAATAAAAAATGTTACTCAGATGAAAATGGCTGATTACTTTTTTTGGTTGCCTTTTGAAAAGCAATTCATATTTCCTTTACAGTATTTGGCTTCTGATTAAAAGATTGCCTCAGCAATGATTCAGGGAATTTAGAGTATTGTATTCTTTAGTTTCTTCTTCTTCTTCTTCTTCTTCTTCTTCTTCTTCTTCTTCTTCTTCTTCTTCTCAGTAGTAGTAGTAGTAGTGGTAGTGGAGGTACTGGTGGTAGTGGTGGTGGTGGTACTGGTGGTAGTAGTTTTATCCTCATGACACAATCACCCCATGCCCTAGGCATGTTAAGAAATGAAGTCTTTTTTCCATCAATTGTGCCTATTATATCTACCATTTGTGTGTTCTCAGGCCACACTTTGAAATGCAGTCCTTTCTATCAATCATGCCTGTTATAGCTGCCATTTGTGTATCCTCAGACAAGTCACTTGACCTTTTTTAGGCCTCAGTTTATTCATCTGTAAAATGAAAAGCATGATAAGATAGTCTATTAGGTTTTCCAATTCTAAAAATCTTATGTTTCTAATTCTTTTTCCCTATCTTGATCCAACTCCTAGTTTACAGTAGACAGTAGCTTTAAAAAGTATTCCAGATCACATTTTTTGCAACCACAACATTTTTATTAGATTATCTCTATTTAATGTTATAGTATAGGGGAAAAACTCCATACAAACCTGCTGTTTTTCAGAGCAGCATTACTTTAACCCAAAGGAATGACTGATGCTGGGACTTTCAAAGTCCCATACTGAAAGGGGAAATATTTGTGGATGAGCAGGCCTTTCAATACCTATCAAACTCTGTGTTTTAGGACAACCCTCATTTTCTTCCTCCTCTCACCAGAACTCAGATTAACATTGATCACACCTATTATCTGCTACTTTGACCCCCACCCCCACTACTATTCCTCACCCTGGAAAAGAAGAGAAGGAATAAAGATAAAAGAAGAAGAGGAGAGAAGGAAGGTGGGAAAGAAAGCAAAGAATTGTGGGGAGCATTTGGGGGCCACTTCTAAACCATTTCTGAAGTAGAATGAAAACAAAACTTTCCAGGAAAGAAATGGACTGCTGGTCTATCTCTCTTTAACTGAACATAAGCCCAGTTCCTGTCTTGGGCAGAGGAGTCAAAAGAAGTTGCTGAGGGCTAAAATGATGAGGGAGAGCGTGATAAAACTTGTGACTCTTTACTTCTCCATATCCTAGAAATGGCCTTTCTATTAGGGATAGGCAAATATATTGAACAAGGCCATCCAGAATATACTGAATGAAGAGAAAAGTGGTTTTAAATCAGCAGTTTGAACATTTTCCTTGGTACAAAATGTATCCTTTTTTTAACCTCTTAAACTGGGAAGGGAAAAGGAGAAGTGACAAACCAACAGAGAAAAGACAGTAAAAATTTGGGCAGGCTAGAAATGAAATCAAAAGAGAAAAAGAAGAAAAAAAAGGCTCAGATTAATCTATCTGTTTTGCATTGGTATGGAACATAGATTCTGCTTAAATTGTCACGTATTTGCAGAATTTTTCAATTTCTCAGATATAGAATGGCTGAGTTTATTTATTCTTCTTGGAAGCTGAGTGGTGCAATGAGAAGTGCATTGGGCCAAGTAGGCAGACAGTAGGAGTGATTCAAGCTGCCCACCTACAGCTATGCCAAGGAACATAAATCCTACCCCCACAGCACCCAGATTAATTTTGATAAGGAAGGGCAAGCTCCAAGCTCAGGGAACTTTGCTGGTATCCAACTCCTAAACTGGAGTGGTGATAGAAAGGAAAACAAGCCCTTTCATAGATGGTGACTCTGAACCAAATAGAGATATTTTCCTGATGTTTATGTCAATACTGAAGTACAGTAGATATATGGACATGTTCATGCGTTGGATTAGAATTATGCAAAGGAAAAAAAAATCTTTGGTAGGAGAAGGGGAAAAAAGCACATTGGGAAAGTATCCATACACACAGGTGTGTATATTTTATATGCTTATGTATATATTGGATGAATTTTTTTTTAACTGGAGAAGAGAAACACTTAGTAAACATTATAGTTATCTTTGAAAATCTAAAACATTGTCATGTAGGAGATGAGCTATTTTGTTTCTCTTTCTTTATATTTATAACATGAACATATTTTATGTCATTTTATATTATATATATTACATATTTTATATGTGAAAAAAGTAAATATTTATTTATTTATTCTGGAGGTTTCATTGAGTAAGGATAGAACCAATAGGTGATAGGCAGATTTCAGTTCAATGTAGTGTTTTGCTGATAATTTAAGCTGTCTAGCAATTAGGTCTACCTTGAAAAATAGTGAGCTCTCTGACTTCACCTGTATTTAAACAGAGGGGTAGAAAATAACTTCTTAAGTATGTCAGAGAGGGATTAGGATATAGATATACCTGTCTCTAAAATGGTACAAAGTTGCACTAAAAAGCAGAAGGCCCTCCAGAATCTAACAACGAGTTCCTGCTGAGTAACCCAGCGTCAAGAGGCCCAGTGAATATAGGGAGATACCTGGAAATCTGTGGCAAGGAGGAACAAGGTGGGTATACCTAATTAGATACTCAGAAGAACGAATTAGGTGAGGAATTTAGGGACTAGGTCATGAACGTGTTTCGAAGGTATGATTTTGTAATGACAAAGGACTTCAAACATCCAGATTCCTGTTGAGACTGTTTCTATCAAAAGCAGAGTAACTGAGAAATTTGTTCTTTACCTTAATAATCATTTAATCTTTCAAAAGGCAGGAGGAGTGACAAAGGAAGCTGCTATTATAGACCTTATTGTAGTAAATAAGGAGGAGTCCATTGCTTGAGTAGAAATGATGGGAACCTTGGGGCAAGTGATTATTACATTTTGGCATTCATTCTAGAGAAGAAGAAAACTGGACATAGACCAATAAATTAACAAGCATTTATTAAACATCTACTTTATCTGTGAATATAAAGGTTATAGGTATATAGAGAGAAGATTTTAAAAGGTTCAAGGGAAGAATAAGTAGGATCCCTTAGTCCTCTGAACAGGGGGAGTAGTAACAAGAGGGGTGGAAAACTCTCAAGGAGGAAATTCTAAAGGCAGAAGCAGCAATTATAAGGTGAGGGAATTCAATACAATTAAATATGCTTCTTAAGTACCTAATATGTGCAAAGCACTAGGAAAACAAAGATAAAAACAAAATTCTTCAACTTCTCTGGACTGCATTTTGCCCATTGTCAAATGGGGGTGATCTCTGTGGTCCCTGCAAGCTTGAAAAATGCTATTCTTCAAATGTTTGAGATGGCTTTCTGAGAATATTTCACAACTTATTTTGTGTTTTAAGATGGCTGTAATAAGAATAGAAAAAGTGGGGCTTTTCCTGAGCCATGAACAAATTACAAAGTAGCAAATTAGGGCCACAAACATAGGGAAGCTGGCTATGATTGATCTGACTTGGGAGGTGTAGGACCACCAATATTTTGGTCTCTGCCTCCATCAGGTCCAAGGGATTTGGAGATAAGAATCTCTTTTCTTCTTCCCACAGGTCATACTAACATCAATATTTTGAGTGGTTCCCACCAAAGATGAGGCCAGGAGGACATACCTAGGAGCAGTTAGGACACTTGGCTCTAACTAAAATCCTTGGGATGATGTGTCCTCATTTTTATTCCAGCTACATATATGCAATATCTCTCCCCCTTTTCCAACTTTCTCTAAGAACTGTGTTGAAATCACCGTTACTGAGGCTTTTGGAAAACAAGTGTTTTGATGGATTGTTATATTGTTCCACCTCCATCTTTGTGACTTCTCAGATTGTGACTCCTTCCCCTGGCCACGACTCCCTTATATGTGCTGTTTCCCCCATCACAATGTAAGCTCCTTGAGAGCAGGGATTATCTTGCTTTTATATTTCTGTCCCCAGTATTCAGCATTGTGTTTACCACATAGTAAGCACTTAATAATTGCTTTTCATTTGTTCATTTATACTGGAATGAATTTGTATGTTAATAGCTAAGGTACATATCATGTTTTAAGGTTTGTATATTTATATCATAGATTTGTATCTATATATATTTGCATATATAATAAGGTTTACATATATTTGTACATATATAAGGTTTGCATATATATGTGTGTGTGTGTGCGCATGTATATATGTATATTTAATCTCATGTGACCCTTACAACTGCTTTGTGAGGTAGGTTACCAATAACCTCATTTTACATATGAGGAAACTAAGGACCACATATGTTTTTTGTTCAATATATTTTTGTTTCATAAAATATTTCCTAATTAACTGTAAATTTTTAATGTTCATTTAAAAATTTTGAATTCCAAATTGTCTCCCTCCCTTCCATCCCTCCCCTTCTTGAGAAGGCAAACAATTTGATATTGATTATACATGTGAAGTCATGCAAAACATATTTCCATATTAACCATGTTGCAAAAAAAAATTGACAAAAAACCTCAAGAAAAATAAAGTAAAAAAAAAAAGCATGTTTTAAGGGCAGCTAGGTGACACAGTGGATAGAGCACGGGCCCTGGAGTCAGGAAGACCTGAGTTCAAATCCTAACTCAGACATTTAACTTACTAGCTGTGTGACACTGGGCAAGTCGCTTAACTCCATTGCCTAGCTAATAAATAAACAAATAAGCAAACAAGCAAACAAACAAATGAATAGATAAATAAATGAATAAGTAAATAAACAAATAAGTGGACAAATAAATAAGTAGGTAGATAAGTAAATGTGTAAACAAACAAAGAGATAAGCAAACAGACAAATAAACAAATAGATAGATGAATAAAAATAAATAAATGGGCAAACAAATAAATGAATGATTAGACAAACAAACAAACAAATAAATAAGTAGATGAATGAATAGATAAATAAATACATGAATAAATGAAAGCATGCTTCAATCTCTCTTTGGAAGTGGATAGCTATTTTTATTATAGGTCCTTTGGAATTATCTTGGATCACTGACTTGATCAAAGTAGCTAAATCTTTCATAGCTGATCATGCTTACAATATTGATGTTACTGTGTATAATGTTCTCCTGGTTCTGCTCACTTTACTTTACATCAGTTCATATAAGTCTTCCCAGGTTTTTCTGAGGCCATCCTGCTCGACATTTCTTATATAGCACAACAGTATTCAATTACAATCATATACCATAACTTTTGCTATTCCTCAATTTTTTTTAAAATTTTATTAATTCATTTTGATTTATCAATAATCACTTCCATATGCTTTTGAGTTTAAAATTTTTCTCCCCCTTCCTCCCCACTACCATCCCCAAAATGGCACACAATCTGATATAGGCTATACATTTACATTCCTATTAAACACATTTTCACATTAGTGATGTTGTAAGTAAAAATTAAAACCAATAGGGGGAACCATCAGAAAGAGGAAACAAAAATCAACAGAAGACAAAAAAAAATAACAATTCAACTTCCATAGTTGTTTCTTTGGATGTGGATAGCATTTTCCACCATGAGGCCTCTGGAGAAGGCTTAGATCCTTGTATTGCTGGGAAGGGTTAAGTTTATCAATATTAGTCATCGCACAACATGGCTGTTATTGTGTACAACATTCTCTTGGTTCTGTTCACTTCACTCAGCATCAGACCATACAACTCTTTCCAGGTTTTTCTGAAGTCAGCCTGTTCATCATTTCTTATAGCACAATGGCATTCCATTACATTCATGTACCAAAACTTGCTCAGCCACTCTCCAGTTGATGGCCATCCTCTCAATTTCCAATTCTTTGTCACCACAAAAAGAGGTGCTATGAATATTTTTGTACATGTGGGTCCTTTTCCCATTTGTACCATCTCTTTGGGATATATCCCTAGAAGTTTTATTGCTGGATCAAAGGGTATACACAATTTTATAGCCCTTTGGACATAGTTCCAAATTGTTCTCCAAAATGGTTGGATCATTTCACAACTCCACCAACAATGCATTAGTGTTCCAATTTTCCCACATCTTCTCCAACAGTTATCATTTTCCTGTTTTCTCATGTTGGCCAATCTGATAGCTGTGATGTGGTACCTCAGAGTTGTTTTGACTTGCATTTCTCTAATCAGTAATGATTTAGAGCACTTTTGTCATATGACTATAGATGGCTTTAATTTCATCATCTGAGAACTGTCTGTTCATATCCTTTGACCATTTATCAATTGGGGAATGGCTTGTATTCTTATAAATTTGACTCAATTCTCTATGTATTTTAGAAATGAGGTCCTTATCAGAGAGACTGGTTGTAAAAATTCTTTCCCAATTTTCTACCTTCCTTCTAATCTTAGTTGCATTGGCTTTGTTTGTGCAAAAATTTTTCAATTTAATGTAATCAAAATTATCCATTTTGCTTTTTATAATGTTCTGCATCTCTTGTTTGGTCATGAATTCTTCTGTTCTCCATAGGTCTGACAGGTAAACTATTCCTTGCTCTCCCAGTTTGCTTAGTATCAGCCTTTATATCTAAGTCATGAATTTTGACTTTATTTTGGTACATGGTGTGAGATTTTTGTCTATGCCAAGTTTCTGCCATACTCTTTTCCAGTTTTCCCAGCAGTTTTTTTTTAATAGTGGGTTTTTATACCAGAAGTTGCGGTCTTTGGATTTATCAAATAATAGATTACTATAGTCATTGAATACTGTGCCTTCATATTTAACCTATTCCACTGATCCACCACTCTATTTCTTAGACAGTACCAAGCAGTTTTGATGATTACTGCTTTATAATACAATTTAAGATCTGGAATGGCTAGGCCACCTTCCCCTGCATTTCTTTTCATTAGTTCCTTTGATATTCTGGACCTTTTGTTCTTCCAAATGAATCTTGTTATTATTTTTTCTAACTCTATAAAATAATTTTTTGGTAGTTTGATTGGTATGGCACTGAATAAGTAAATTAGCTTAGGCAGAATTACCATTTTTATTATATTAGCTCGGCCTACCTATGAGCAACTGATGTTTTTCCAATTATTTAGGTCTTTGTGTGGAAAGTGTTTTGTAATTGTGTTCATAGAGTTCCTGGGTTTGTTTTGGGAGATAGACTCCTAAATATTTTATAATGTCTACATAAGTTTAAATGGAATTTCTCTTTCTATCTCTTGCTGTTGGGCTTTGTTGGTAATATATAGAAATGCTGATGATTTATGTGGGTTTATTTTATAGCCTGCAACTTTGCTAAAGTTGTTTATTATTTCAAGTAGTTTTTTACTTGATTCTCTAGGATTCTCTAAGTATATCATCATGTCATCTGCAGAGTGATAGATTTCTTTCTTCTTTACCTATTCTAATACCTTCAATTTCTTTTTCTTCTCTTATTGCTAAAGCTAAACCTTCCAATATGATATTGAATAATAGTGGTGATAATGGACTTCCTTGTTTCACCCCCGATCTTATTGGAAATGCTTCTAGCTTGTCCCCATTACATATAATACTTGCTGAAGGTTTTAGATAGATGCTATTTATTATTTTAAGGAAGACTCCATTTATACCTATGCTTTCTAGTGTTTTTAATAGGAATGGGTGTTGTATTTTATCAAAAAATTTTTCTGCTTCTATTGAGATGATCATGTGGTTTCTGTTGGTTTTGGTGTTGATATGCTCAATTATGCTGATAGTTTTCCTAATATTGAACCATCCCAGCATTCCTGGTATAAATCCTACCTGGTCATAGTGTATTATTCTTGTGATAAGTTGCTAATTGATTTGCTAATATTTTGTTTAAAATTTTTACATCTATATTCATTAGAGAAATTGGTCTATAATTTTCTTTCTCTGTTTTGACTTTCCTGGTTTAGGTATCAGCACCATATTTGTATCATAAAAAGAATTTCATAAGACTCCTTCTTCACCTATTTTCCCAAATAGTCTGTATAGTATTGGAATTAATTGTTCTTTAAATGTTTGATAGAATTTGCGTGTAAATCCATGTGGCCCTGGAGATTTTTTCCTATGGAATTCATTGATGGCTTGTTCAATTTCTTTTTCTGAGATGGGGTTATTTAAGTATTTTACTTCCTCTCTGTTAATCTGGATGTTTAATTTATATTTTTATAATATATATATCCATTTCACTTAGATTGTCAAATTTGTTGGCATATAATTGGACAAAATAATTCCTAATTATTGTTTTAATTTCCTCTTCCTTGGTGGTACCTTAGACACTTTTCATTCTTGATACTAGTATTTTGGTTTTCTTCTTTCTTTTTTTTTGATTAAATTAACCAAAGGTTTATCTGTTTTATTGCATTTTTTTTCCCATAAAACCAGCTCTTAGTTTTATTTGTTAGTTATATAGTTTTTTAATTTCAATTTTCTTAATTGTTCCTTTGGTTTTCAATATTTCTAATTTGGTGTTTAAATTGGAATTTTGAATTGTTGGTTTTCTAGATTTTTTAGTTGTATGCCCAATTCATTGATCTCATTTTCTATTTTATTTATGTAAGCATTTAGAGATATAAAACTTCCCCTAAGAACTGCTTTTACTGCATCCCATAAATTTTGGTATGTTGTCTCATTATTGTCATTCTCTTGAATGAAATTATTGATTATTTCTATGATTTGTTATTTGACCCAATCATTTTTTAGGATTAGATTATTTAGTTTCCAACTATTTTTAGTCTATCTATCCATGGCCCTTTATTACATATAATTTTTATTGCATCATGATCTGAAAAGGATGCATTTAATATTTCTGCCTTTCTGCATTGGATTGTGAGGTTTTAATGACCTAGTACATGGTCAATTTTTGTGTATGTGCCATGTACTGCTGAGAAAAAAGTATATTCCTTTCTATTCCCATTCAGTTTTCTCCAGAGGTCTATCATACCTAACTTTTCTAATGTTCTATTCACCTCCTTAACTTTTTTCTTGTTTATTTTGTGGTTAGATTTATCTAGTACAGAGAGGGGGAAGTTGAGGCCCCCACTAGTATAGTTTTGTTGTCTATTTCTTCCTGTAACTCCCTGAACTTCTCCTCAAGAATTTGGATGCTATACCATTTGGTGCATATATGTTTAATAATGATATTACTTCATTGTCTATGGTGCCTTTTAGCAGGATGTAGTTTCCTTCCTTATCTCTTTTGATAAGATCTATTTTTGCTTTTGCTTTATCTGAGATCAGGATTGCTATCCTTCCTTTTTTAAATTCAGCTGAGCATAATGTATTCTGCTCCAGCCTTTTACCTTTACCCAGTATGTGTCACTCTTTTTCAATGTGTTCCCAGTAAACAACATATTGTAGGATTATGGTTTTTAATTCATTCTGCTTTCTGCTTCCATTTTATGGGAGAGTTCATCCCATTCACATTCAAAGTTATGATTACTATCTGTGTCTTTTTCTCCATCCTTTCCACCTCCCCATTCATGCTTTTCTTTCTCCTTTCTCCTTTCCCCCCTCATTAGTGTTTTGCTTTTGACCACTGCCTCCTTCAGTCCCTCCTCCCTTCTGTTAGCCCTTTTCCTTTTCTTCCCCTTTACCCTTTACTTCTTCCCTCCCTTTTATCTCCCTCCTTTTTCTTTCTCTTTTTCCCTCCTACTGCCTATTGGGCAAGTTACATTTCCATATCTAACTGATTATGTTATTCCCTTCTTGAGCCAAATCTGATGAGATTAAGGTTCAAACAATGCTCACCCCCCTCCCTTCTTTCCCTCTGCTGGAATTGGTTTTTGTGTCTTTTCCTGTAATGTAATTTACCCTTGTCTGCATCCTGCTTTCTCAGTACATATTCTTAGATCAGACTGATCCACTTACTTGGATACATTTAACTCACTTGATTAGATTTTTTTTTATCATTACATCAAAGTCAACTTATCTTCATCCCCTTTATGTATACTCCTTTAACATGGTGTAATAACAATACAATTCTCAATAGTTGCAGGTGTTGTCTTTCCTTGTAGGGATGTAAACAGTTTGCCATTATTAACAACATATTGTTTCTTTCTGTCCCATTTACCTTTTTATATCTCTCTTGAATCTTGTGCTTGAAGATCAAATTTGTTGTTGAGCTCTGGTCTTTTTATCAGGAAGTTTTAGAAGACCCCTATTTCATTGAATATCCATCTCCTCTCTTGAAATATCATGCTTATTTTCCCTGAGTAGTTGATTCTTGGTGCAATCCAAGCTCCTTTGCCTTACGCATTCCTCAATTGTTGAGCATCCCTTCAATTTCTAATTCTTTGCCACCACAAAAATATAAATGTTTTCATACAAATAGTTCATTTTCCCTTTATTTTGGTTTCTTTTTTCTTTCTTTCTTTTCTTTTCTTTTTTTTTTTTGGATACAGACCTATTAGTGGTATTGCTGAGTCAAAGAGTATGCACAATTTTATAGCCCCGTGGGTATAGTTCCAAATTGTTCTGTGGAATGATTGGACCAGTTCACAAATTTACCAACAATACATTAGTCTCCCAATTTTTCCACAACCCCTCCAGCTTTTGTCATTTTCCTTTTCTGTCATGTTGGTCAATCTGATAAATTTGAGGTGGTGTCTCAGAGTTGTTTTAATTTGCATTTTCTGATCAGTAATGATTTAGAACATTTTTTTGTGTGACTATTGATAGATTTGATTTTTTCTTCTGAAAACTGCCTGTTCATATCCTTACTTCATATCTTATTTTTGCAAATTTGTCTCAGTTCTCTGCATATTTTAGAAATAATGCCTTTATCAGAGAAACTTGTAGTAAATTCCTCCCTTACCCCAGTCTCCTGTTTTCCTCCTAATTTTGACTGCATTCATTTTGTTTCTAAGACTAAGAAAAGTGTCACACAACTAGTAAGTGTGGTGGTATGAATTGGAACCCAAGTCTTTCTTGACTATGAGTGCAGTGCCCTTTCCATTCTATCATGCTGCATTTCCATATTAGTTGCATAGTCAGGTTCCAATTAGTGCAAATAAGGAACTCCCTAAACTGCTCCTTCATATTAAAATTATCACTGTTAAAAATTATACTTATGTGAGATATGGTGATTGGTTCCATTCCATTGGAAATATGTTGTGTTATTGTTTGTCATTCATTCTAGAAGAGGACCATGACAGCAGGAAAGTGATGCCATGATGAAGGAATGTTTTCTTTATGCTTCAGACTCCTCTTCTGGCCTTTACTTACTCCCTCAGTGATCTCAACCCCAGAGTGGCATTACCACGGTGCTTCTTTCCTGAACACTTCACCACAGTGCCCCCTTAGTGAGCTTTCCTTCCTAATCCCTGTGGGGCAGGTCTGCCTGGAGAAGGGCCACTCTACCTCCTAGTGCTCCTGTGTCAGGGCTATCATCAGCAGAGGTAGGTATATAAGGAGTTCTAGTTTGCCCTCTCCAGAGATGGCCCTAGGAAAATTCTAAATAGGCATGTTCATATTCAGCAACTTTCCAGCTCTCTCAGTGTCTACTGCTCTTATGCTACTCTGACCGGCTATATTCTTTGGCTATGAGGATTCATTGGGTATTCATCATCCTCCATGTACTCTTAGACTTTTTTGTTTCCTCATCCATTTGTCACTGCCACATCTCATTCTAAATTGAGCTCTTTTATGCCTCATTTTTTTAAAGGCCTTAGTGACTAGCTCACTAACGATGGTATAAAATAATTAATGCAAAGGTTGTCATGGGTGCTAAAATCTTCATAGGCTACCCTTGCTATTTTTATTTCAAGAAATCCTCAATGTCTTAACCTAAAGAAATTGTTTTACTACTGGAGACTTCAAACACCACAGCAGTCTGGTGGGGCTAAGATTTTTGAATAGTCTAGCATTTTTGTTTTCTTCACATTACATGTTAAGGAATGATCTTGAATGACACAATGTCAGAGCTAAGAGGAATTTTAATCCACTATAATTCTTTCATTTTACTCCCCTGTTCTGTAAACTCTACTAGTCCTTCCATTTCTTCTTTTCCTCTGTCTGGAATTTAAAATACTACACTACCAGGCCACAACCTACCTCTCCAGGCTTCTTATTACCTTATTCCCCTTTATGTGTGCATTGGTCCAGTAATGTTGGCTTTCTTGATATTCATCACACTAAACACTCAATCTACCTTTGCCTAGACTGTTCCCTATGCCTGGGTCGCATTCCTTCTTCATCTTCACCTCTTAGAATTTCTAATTTTCTGCACAACTTAACTCAAATAGGACTTTCCACATGAGACTTTTCCTGACGATCCCTATAACCTCTACCCTGTATCTTTTTCATATATTCCTTTGTTGATAATTATATATATATATATATATATATATGTATATATATATGTACATATGTATGTACATATGTATGTATATATGTATGTGTGTTTGTATGTATGTATATGTGTTGCTCTTCATTTAGACAGATAGGTGGCACAGTCCATAGAGTATGGGGAATTGAATCAGGAAGCACTAATTTCAAATCCAGTCTCAGACATTTATTAGCTGTTTGATTCTGGACAAAGTTACTTCTATAAGTAAGAGATCCCTTTAAGTTTCCCTCATCCCTCTCTCTCCTATTCTCCTTTATATGATTTAAAGATACTTCCCTATTTTGCTTCTTTCGAGTGTTGACTGATAGGCTCTATCTAGGCACAGGGGGAATTAGAAAACCCTGAAATAAAATGTACCAACCTCCTCTTGTTGTTCTGTGAGAGTATTCCTTCAGCCCTAAATCCTTTGTGAGTTGAAAATGTGACCCTTCATGTTATTTTAATGTCAGAGTGATATGGATTTAATTAATCAATCTGTCCATACAAAGGCAGCTGTCTCTTCAAGTCAAGAAATGCTATTCAAATAACCACGTATATTTGCTGAGCCAGAAACCCTAGTATATAGAACTTGTACAGGGGATGTTTGACCAGGCCAATGGAGGTAATTTTATGGCTCAAACTTGGAGGACAAAGTTTAAAAGCATAAAAATTTGGTGGCAACTTCCTGAAAGCAGCTGTGGATGATAAGCCCTCACAGTGAAATGTGCCAAGTGACTTGTTTCCTTATTTTCAAAGGATCTGGCACTGCCTCAATAGGACATATCTTTTGATAATGGTACTTCTTTTCTGATGTTAAAGTAAAACTTGCAACCAATTTCTATTTGTCCCTTCATAAAGAGTCATCTCTTCTTTGTCATCAAGAAAAAAAGTCTTAGAATTCTTCCATTAGTGTGTGCCCACTAATGTTATTATTTAATCAACATTTTCTCCCTTTGTGCAGAAAGAACTCATTATCTACCAGGTGTAGCAACCTTCAAACCTTCAGGCCATGTATAGGCCATCTGGCTTCTGAGAAAGCATTCTCCACTTCTTGCTAAAATAGTCAAGTCCTAGCTAAAATACTACTTTCCGCAGGAAGCCTTTCCCAATATTCCTTAACTCCAGTGCCTTCTCTCTGTTGATCATCTCCAATTTATCCTGTATGCAGTTTGTATGTAGTTGTTTACTTGTTGTCTCTCCCATTAGACTGTGAGCTTATTGAGAGCAGGGATTATTTTTTGCCTTTTTTGTATCCCTAGGGTTAGCAAAACGCCTGGCACATAATCACTGCTTAATAAATGTTTATGGAATGACTGGAAAAAATTTTGTGAGAAATTTTGTTTCAGTTTTTTTCTCATTTTTTCTTTGTTGGAGTTAGCATTTTTCTTAGGCTTCTCAAGTTCATTCATGCAAAAATTGCTGGGGTAGAATGCTACTCAATTCTTTTGAATATATAAAAGAGCCTCGACAGGTTTACAGACATCTTAAGAGTCATCAAAACAGTGTATTATAGTGATTAAGGAGGAATTCATTCAGTTATTCAATTTTTGATAAGTTTATCCTGTATCACATCACAAAGTATTAGTAAGCTAACATTCAGATTACAGTGTTAGGGTATGTACTAGGCTATTACTTCTCCCTTCCTAAAATAAAACTGAAGTAAGCTGCAATGATTACTAGTTATTGTTTTAATGATTAAAATATCAATATATTGATTATAGAAAGTAAGGGAAATGTAAATGGCACGTTCATGCTGTACAGATATTGTTTTATTTTGTTTGTTAGTGATATTACAGATATAACTTTTTATTTTCAAAATGTACATTAAAGGAATGAAATACAAAAAAATTCTGAACACCTTGTACAAAGTAACTTATTCAGAATAGTTATGCAATAGAATATTTTGATCTATTGTGGCTTTTAGAATGTTTAAACAAATTGTGAGATAGGAATGGAATGGAATACATGCTTTAAGAAATGATGAAGATAATGAATAGAGGGATGCTTGGAAAGATTTATATGAACCAATACCAAGTGAAGTAAGCAAAGCCAGGAAAACAGTATGCATAATGACTACAACAGTATAAATGTAAAAAGGCAATAACCACAAAATAACTGGAACTGAATGTTGTGAAATTATAAAGACCAAGCTTGTCCCTAAAAAATAGATATGAGAAAAAGCCTCCCTTGCTTCTTTGCAGAAGTGAGGTGTTTAAGGGTGTAGAATATTGCATATCATGTCAGATTTTTTTATGTATTGATTAATTTAGCTGAATTTTTTCTCTTTAAAAAATTCTTTGTGGGGCAGAGGAAGGAATGCAGCAGGAAATGTAACTGACTAAAACCAAAATATCGACAAATAAATATTAATTTTTAAGAGGTGGCATTGGTTTCTTCAGTACTTGAATAATCTTCATCAATTCCAAGACCAAGTTTGATCATCTAGGAGATATGGTTAGCATATGTCTTGGAATTTTCTTCTAATATAGCAGGGCTGCTGACACAGGCAGGCCTATCCCTACCAGGATGTCTGGGCTAACTGGTACTTGGCTGGAACACCACAGTGCCCCACCTGACCGTTAAAGAATTGGAGTTACTATGAATGGATCTTACCATATAATTAGCACTTACTAAGTAAGTAACTTACTATTTAAGTAACTGTAAGTAACTGTGGAGTTACTATGAATCACACCAAGATTTCCCCACAGATTTTTGTACCATATTTCACATGCAAATCTCCAGTCTTATTGTGGATATTCCAGCAGTGTAGATTGCAATTCTGCTACTCTTTCTCATCTTGTATTATTCTTGCTCCTGTTCTCTCTACATTCTTTCTTGGGTTCTGCCCAACACATTGGGTGCCTTCCTCAGACCTCTTGGTGTTGCTGGATACTAGTGGAAGATACAATCTGTCTATGAGTTATTCCATTCACTTAATAATAAAAGTTAGCTATATAGGGATAGAATTTGGAACTCAAAGTTTTAAAAATTGATGTTAAAATTGTTTTTACATGTAACTGGTGAAAAATAAAATACTAAAATAAGAAGAAAAGTTTACAAAGCACTTTATTATTTTAAAATTTTTGATCCTTACAACAACTCTCTGAGGTAGGTACTATTGTCACCAGTTTTACAGTGGGAAAGTGAGGCATAGAAATTAAGTCATTTGCCCAGGGTCACACAGCCAGAGTCTAAGGCAGGATTTGAAGTCAGGTCTTCCTATTACACTCTATCCACTGTACCAACAAATTTTTTTTTTCTGTAGTCATGCATCTCCTTGATCATATGCTTTAGGCAGATTATTCTGCATAATTCTTTATTGGTATTATGATATAGCTTACTCATACTTACCATATATATCTCTATTGTCCTTATAATGGAATATTATTAGAAAAAGAATATTGATGTTTAAAAGATAGGTGTTTGTTTCAAGAAGGTCATTAAAACCATGACCTAGTTTGCTGTTCATTTTTCAGTGTTTATCCAAGATGTATGTAATGATGGATCAGCTTTACAACTTGCACAAGATTGAAGTTTGGAAAATAAGTTTCTTTCAATCAGTTGCTTTTTCCTGGGTGATAGTTACTTTTTGCAGGGATAATTATGGATTTTATTTGCAAAATTAAACAATGTATTACTGAAGTAGTCAGCATAATGTTACTGCTACAAATGGGATCATCTGGATGACCTTTCTCTCTCTCTCTCTCTCTCCCTATGTGTGTGTGTGTGTGTGTGTATACATATACATACACATACACATATATATATATTATATGTATATATATATAAAATATATGTGTGTATACATATATATGTATGTATGTGCATACACATACATATATATATGTATGTATGTGTATACACATACACACATACATACACACAGAGTTCTTTTTGATTTTGGACTCTATTCTGAGCATCTTGTATTACATTTGCATATACTTCTGGTAAGTATATTTATTGGTGTTTTATGCCTCATTTAACAATTATAATAATAGGATAACAAAACAAAGTTATCCCTATCATTCAAGGAATATTGTATGATTTTGAAATATGTTTGGAAGGCTATCCTTCTTTTCCATAGTTTTCGATTCTATGACCCCATGCATAAATTTAGACCTAGAAGTGGACTTTAGAGGCTATCTAGACCAACCTCCTTATTTTACAGATGAGGAAAATGAGGCTTAGAGAGATTAAGTGATCTGCTCAGGGTCATGTAGCTAACAAGTCAAGAAATAAGCACCTACTCTGTTCCAAGCATTATGCTAAGTTCTGGTGTTAGATGGGCTTTGGATCCAGTTCTTTTTCACTTCGAATTGGTTACTCAATCTATTATATCTAGCATTGAAATCACTAAGTATTAAAGTATGTGATGATTGAACTTGGTAGGTTTTATTGGATTCTTGATGCAGTTTGTCTACCTTCTTGAGCAATTGTTATTGTCAGAGTAGTTTTTGGCCAAATGTTTACCATGAATACGGCAGGATGATATGACCATGAACCCCAAGCAATATTTCCTATTGCCTTTGGCTACATAATTCTCTGGCATCTTTCATGACCTGTCCTTCCTTTAGCTACAACTGCCTTTTACCACCTGAATTTGTTTTAGGTCAATACTGATATGATTTGGTTAATTCAATAGTATTTTGATATTTGATGATTGTACTAGAATCTCATATTCAGAGTACTAGCAGTAAAATCACTTCTTATAGATGGTCTAAAAAGCATGTAATTCTTAGCATGCTATGCCACCTTTCTCCCTATATTTCTCCCCCATCCCTGCCAGAAACACAAATCATTGTTGGCAATATGCTGGATCCTACTTGTAGCCATCATGAGTATGTCTATTGCCCTTTGGGTTGTCAGAAGTTCTGAGTCTTCAGAATTATGGTGTTCCCTGTTTTACAACCACATGACATCATTTGAAGAATACTGGTGTTAGAATTATTAGAATGATTTTTGTGTGTCAGAAATCAGCTGGGGATCCATAAAGCTTAGCCTGATTCATTGTTTTCAATCCAGTCTTTTCTCTTATTTACTCAATTCTGAAACAATTTTGTAATTAATAGACACCATAGGATCTTGTATGACTTGTAAGGATCTTGTGTAACATCTTCTGTAGAAAATCATCAGTTAAAGAAAAACTGCCTTTTCCATTCTAATACTTTCATCAAAGGTGCCTTCATTATATTGGTAGAGATTTCTCATAAAGACCACATAAATGAGAAAACAGGCATGTAGATTGTTAATAAAAGATGGCCTACAGATTCCCTGTGTCCATGATATTTTCTAATCATTTACTGTCCTCCCTATTTATTTATTTTTTATCAAATCTGTTGATGTTCAGTTGTTTCAGTTGCGTCCAACTCTTTGTGACCACATTTGGAATTTTCTTGGCAAAGATATTGGAGTGGTTTGTCATTCTGCAGATGAGGAAACTGAGGCAAACAGGAGTAAGTAACTTCCAGAGTCACACAGCTACTAAGTATCTGAGGCCAGATTTCATCTCAGGAAGATGAGTCTTACTGACTCCAAGCCCAGTGTTCTATCCACTGTGCCACCTAGCTGCCCTCACATTCAACAGTAGTGAATGTTCATTAAATGCTATGTGTGCAGATATTTCTCCTTTTCAAATATTTTAAGAATCTATCCATTAGTGCTCTCAAAATTGTGTCTGACACTTTCAGCATGGATATTTTCTATGTATATTTAGTCTCATCAAGTTTATCTTCCATATTTTTTTTTAAGTGCCATGTCCTTTTCCTCATTATAGTACACTGGTTATGAAGATGTTCAAATGGAGTGATTCCGTTGCCAGATGTGATGAAAAAGGATGCTCTAGAAATGTCAGCAACCTTGCTCTATGTGCTATCTGTTAGTTGGTAGATGATTACGTTAATACAGAAATTTTGAAGTAGAAACTGAGGTTTACAGGAATTAATTAATTTGGCCACTTGGGATGCTTACATAATTAGAAATAGTAGGTTTTGAACCCAGATCTTTTTTAAAAAAATTATTAATTTATTTCGATTTATCAACAATCACTTCCATGAGCTTTTGTGTTTAAAATTTTTCTCCTCCTCCCTCTCCTTTCCCTCTCCAAGATGGCACAAAATCTGATGTAGGCTTTACATATATGTTCCTATTAATCATATTTTCATATTAGTCATGTTGTAAGGAAGAATTAGAATCAATAGGAGGAACCACAGGAAAGAGGAAACAAAACACAACAGAAGGAAAAAAGAAGAGCAAATAGTGTGCTTCGATCTGTATTCAAACTCCAGTGTTCTTTCATCTTTGTGAAAAGCATTTTCCATCATGAGGCCTTTGGGGATGTCTTAGGTCCTTGTGTTGCTGAGAAGGGTTGTTTGTCAATATTAGTCATCACATAACGTGGCTGTTATTGTGTACAATGTTCTCCTGGTTCTGCTCACTTCATTCAACATCAGTCCATACAAGTCTTTCCAGGTTTTTCTGAAGTCTGCCTGTTCATCATTTCTTATAGCACAATAGTATATCATTACATTCATATACCACAACTTGTTCAGCCATTTCCCAGTTGATGGGCATCCTCTCAATTTCCAATTCTTTGCCACCACAAAAAAGAGCTGCTATAAATATTTTTGTACATGTGGGTCCTTTCCCCATTTTTATTATCTCTTTGGGATATAGCCCTAGAAGTGCTATTCCTGGGTTAAAGGGAATGCACATTTTTATAGTCCTTTGGGCATAGTTCCAGATTTCACATGAACCCAGATCTTTTGATTTTAGATGTAATATGTTTTCCAGTTTAACATGCTACTTCCATGAAGCTAATTTGCTCTGATATAAAGTAGTCCTCTCTAAGAAGGTCCTCTCCAGGACTGACTTACTCAACTTTAGACAGCAAAGGGAGGGAATGGCTTTTCTTTACAAGCCATATATCTGTTTCTGCTGTCCTGACAGATCAACTTTGCTTTTCTGTTTTTTTTTTTTCCGGCTATTTGAATCTTCCATATTCTTTTGTTCCTGGTGGTTGATTGAGCTTATCATTTAACTATCTTTTACCATCAGCATTGACATCCACCCTGTTTTCACAGTCTTCTCAGTTTGAGTTTGATCTTTATTTTCCAATTATTCTGGCTTTCCTAGTACTGGCTTCCCACCATGAACACTAGATCACAGCAGCCACTAGACCTTTGATGTGTAAAATATGATTGATATGGTTGTCCTTTAATTCAGAATCATAGCATGCTAAAGCTAGAGAGGGGATACTTAATAAATTATTTTTCTTAATTGGTTAAATCTGAACTTAACAAACATGTGAAAGTTATTTCCTTATATGAAGAAGTCAAAAAAGGACATAAAACTATGACTCTCCATTTTATACCACTTACTTTTTTAAACAAAATGTGTATAATAAAGCCAATTCAAAACTTGCTTGGCTGTGCTTCCTACTTCCTTCTGTATTCTTTTTGTGGACTTTAAAAAATGCTTCAATGGCACTGATTTTTCTTTTCTTCTTTTTTTTGGGCATCATTTTTACTATCCCCATCTCCTTCTCCCAATTAAAAATAGAACAACAGAGCAAACAAAAAACTCTTGCAACAAATGAACATCATCAAGCAAAACAAATCCACGTAATGACCTTGTCCAGGAAAATGTCTCCTTCTGCACCTTCAGTCCATTACCTGACTTTTGGGAGGTAGGTAATATGGTTCATCACAGGTACTCTGGAAATATGATTGGTCTTTGCTTTGATCGGAGTTTTTGAGTTTTTCAATGTTGCTTTTTTTCTTTAATGTACATTTCAGTATGCATTAGTTCATATTTCTTAGGATTCTTTGGAATCCTCTTCCATAATTGTATATGGTGCAATAATATTCCTCTATATTGATATATCACAGTTTCTTCCGATATTGCCAACTTCCTTTTTCTACTTTCCTTTTCTCTTCTCTTTTGGAATCAGAAAGTTTGTTTTGTTTTTTGGTTATTTCTTCCCATATATTATCCTCCCTTTTATACCCTTTTCTTCCTATTTTCCTACTGAGTTTGATGTATTTCTGCTCCAAACTTTGTGTGTGTGAGAATATCTATGTGTGTGTGTGTCTGTGTGTGTGCATACACACATGTGTATGCATGCACATGAATCTATTTATTAAGTCATTTGTAACCAGATTGCTGACTAAAAGAAGACTTTAATGGTGGGGCAGGAAGAGAGAGACCCATAACTTAAATATTCCCCTAGAACACAGGTATACATAATGGGAAAGGGCATCAAAAGCCAAATTCAGAATATGCACTTTATTCATATCACATTTTAAGCCAAGCTTAATGTTCTTTCACTTTCCCTTAACTTGTGTACCATGGCTAAGTTTTGTAAATCAGATAACATCCAACAACATTTGGCAACATGTACTGGCTGCTCAGTGGAAAGGGGAGGAATAAAGACTAGTGAGGTTATATGTTTTGTAGAACTGTATTTGGCCAAGATCAATAGAAGTATTGAAGGGCAGGACCATCATTTTTCTAGGTGGGCATGCAGTGCTTGTATAAAACCATGATGGCAACACACAGAGTCCTTGACTTTGTCAATCTATCCATCAACTTTATTAGAACCCATTTCCTGATTCCCACCTGGAATGATTCTTCCATGTCTTGACTCTTTTGCTCCAGTGACTAGTCTTGTTTTCTGATTTTATCTCATCAGCAACCCTATATTCAACTTCTTGTCCCACCTTTGGATGGATTTTCTAGTGTTGATAATAGCCTTAGTATACACTACCCACCTCATTGGAAGAGGTAGCACCAGACAAACCCCATGTGATACTTTCACTGGGGCCCAGCCTTTTTGTCTGAAAAGTTTCTTTTTCTTTTAGACATTCTCAGTATTCAAAGGTAAGTTCAAGTGTTACAACACGGATCACTTATCAAAACTCAGTCTGCTCTGATTCTTCATAAAACCTCTACAGTGGGACAAATCCCAATCTAATTGGATCTGAGATAGAACTCTCTCTAATAAGTTTCTTACAATGCTCTAGAGCAGAGTAATTTGTAGGTAATGGACTATAACATGTATTTTAATAGCAGTTTAGCAGTAGAATCCAGCAACAAAGGCAAAAAATATCATGGAGAAAATGAACTTGGCATTCTCCTAACCAATGATTTCCTCTGCCCTTCCCTGTGCCTTTCAGTTCCCCTTTCCTTCTTTCCAAAACAAAAACAACTACCACTGATATAAAGGCCTCCAGCTAGTGATGGCATCATCATTGCCTAGATGAGAATTTTGTTTCTCCTCCTGTTCCTCTTTGCTTTCCTAGTGCCAATATCCCCACATGAGCATCCTCCCTCACCAAGTGTTCCCTGTGGTGAGCCCAAATGTTACAGATCAGGTGGGCATGATTCGATCCACCAAAATATGTCACTGCCAGTAGAATACACCATATGATCTCCTCTCTATCCCTTGTCCAAGTGACACATGTATTTTGTTTTTATTCAGCGTCAAGATTGGCTGGCAACTAGAATCAGCATTCCATAAAAGTCAGCCATTTAAGATCTTCCTTTGGATGTTATTGAGGGGAAAATGGCCTTGTTTTGTAGCTAAGAATGCTGGACTTTTTTCCTGCTTTGTTTTCCTTTCTAGGAAATGGATATAGCAAGTAAATATGGTTAAACAGATACTGGAGACAGATAACTTATTAAACTTCATGCTTTGTTTATTTATGCCTAGGGTCAATGACTAAATGATTGTCTCCCAATATTTATCTATATAACCCCTCTATGCTATTGAGGCCAGAGTACTCTCTGTTTCCTAAATAGATTTTTGGCATTCTTCAGTATCTGTCCACTCATTCATTCATTTAATAAAAACTAAGTGGGAATTTGAAAAATGGTTTCTGCCCTCAGGGAGTTCACATTCTAATATGGAAGGACAGTAGAGGGAGGGTCTCAAGCTATTTCAGACAGATGGGAATGCCTGACATTCACCTTTCTTTCCATCTCTGCCCTTCCAAATTCTACCCTTCCTTCAAGGCGTAGCTCAGGATCTTCCATGGAACTCCTGGCATCCCTTGCCTGAATTACATAGTTGACACAGAATATATTTCCTTGTGTTAACTTTTCATGCTTGTATATTTCATTTCCCTCCATAGATTAAAATTCCTTGAGGACAGGAACCATGTCTTATTTTGTATTCTGCTTATTACTTTACCTATACTAAGTGCTCAATAAATACTTATTTAGGACAAGGAATCCTAACATTTTCTGATTATAAACTCCCCCCCCTTTTTAATGTATTCCTCATCTAAGATTGTTATTTGTACTTTTAATGTTTTTAATCCACCTACAAGACTATGAGTTCCATGACAGTATGTCTTATCGAAACTTTGTGTCTTGTCCACCATCCAGCAGAGTATTCTGAACATAGCAATGGTTCAATCAAGCTGAGATGAATTTGCTTGTTCTCAGTCTTCTGAGTCAAAGCTAAAGAGGTTGTATGTACTTCCTATATATTCTGTGAATCCTTTATTTTCTATCGGTTGACTAGCTCTAATTCATTCTGCCTATGTTAGTGTTATTATATCCGCCTACCTATCTATCTCTTATTTATGTGTGTATGCATCAATCTATATCTCTCTCTCTTACCTGTGTATGGCTCTCTCTCTGTCTCTCTCTCTCTGTCTCTCTTCTCTCTGTCTCTGTCTTTCTGTCTCTGTCTCTCCTCTCTCTGTCTCTATCTCTCTGTCTATGTCTCTCTCTCTTCTTTCTCTCTCTTGTCCTTCCTTTAGACTGTCATCTCTTTGAGGACAGGGACAATTTGTATTCCCTTTATTTTATCATAGTGCTCAGAACATTGTTCATGTTCAATAAAAGTTTCTTGAATAGAGGAAAATGGGAAAGTGGGTCAGTGCTTTATGGTCCCCAGGTACCAATTTTAAAATATTCTTTTCTAACTCCTCATAGTGCTTAGAGCAGTACTCAGCATACAGTTGACACATGATATATGCTGATGCTGATGGCACAGATATTTTATAGTGCAAAATATTTTTAGCTTCAAATGGAACAATTATGAATAAATTTCTACTAAGTCATACAGAAAGGAAGTATTGCAGAGGTGCTAGAGAATTGGCCTTAGAATTGAGAAAGCCTGGGCTGAAGTGCCACCTCTTACAAATAGTGGAGATTTAATCCTGGGCAAGTCCTTTAGACTTTGAGTGAGCTGGGTAGTTGCCTGGTAGTCTCTCTAAGACTAGAAATTGCACAGTAAGGGCTATGCTGCATGGGTAGAGTTTCCACATCAGGATTCCCCTTGCCAAAACAATGAAATCATAGGTCTAGTTCACCCTGCCCCCAAACCCCACAAAAAAAGAGCTATAGGCCTCGGTCTTTGAATGTTATAAGGATATTTCCTTTAGGTTACCGAGAGCAATAGACACTTCACTTATTAAGTTTTCTGTTGTATTTAGGAAAGTTAGACTATTATCACAGATAGTTAACTATCCTGTAGTTCTTTATAGTTAGGGAAACCCTAGTCTATCAAGGCATTCATACTTTAAGTCTCTGTTTATGCTAATTTTTATCTTTGTCTTTGGTAGATCACAATCTGCTATTTTAGCTTACTCAGAAAAAAAAAACAAAAAAAAAGCTTGGTTAGTTCCTATAACTATAGGTCATTTTCATAGTAACATGCAATCAGGGAATCATAGGGTTGGAAGGATTGTAAGAGTTCAAGTGGCTTACTTGGTTGCCTCTGAGAGACGCAAGGCTCTATTTACCTACAACATCCTATAAAAACAGCATTTATCCTGAAGACCTCTTGCCTATTCTCTACCTGGCTTGATCTGCCACACCACAGAAATGAACTGGAAGAGCCATGTGAAACCAACCATTTACTTGATCAAACCCTGTCCTCCATGATATTCAACAAATTTCCCACTTATTGAGAGATTTGTTACAGGATCAAGTTTTATTTTCTACAGAGTTATGCCAAAGCTGTGGTGGTTGTGCCCATGATAAACTGCATACTGGGGAAAGAAGCAAAACAGGTGCCAATAACGAAACTGTGTTTAAGGATTTGTTCTAGGCTCTTATTTCTTAAAGTGAGAAATGGATAGCCCTGTTTTCATGTTTCATCTCCATCTCAATTTCTCTTTCAAATTACAACCAACTTAAACTCTGAAAATCCATTTCACCTGTTAAGCCCTTCTCTGTGAAGAACAGAGAGAAGACCAAGTTGGCTGGAGGGTAGAATGTGAGAAGGGGAACATAGTGCACAATGAGTAGGGGAAGATAGGTTCAGGCCAAGTGAGGAAAGGCTTTAAAAGCCAAATGGAGTTTATATTTTATCCTTGAGACTGTAGGCTACTGGTGTTGATTTCACAGTGGAACGACATGATCAGACCTGTACTTCAGGAAAGTCACTTTGGCCTTTGTGAAGGATGGAATGTAGGGGACAGAAATGAGGCAAGAAGGACAGTACAGGAGGTCAGAATTGTTAGATCTTTTAAAAACTTTCTGATCATCTCCTTTGGCTACATTACTATTGGGGAATAGCTCTTGATTATGTACATATTGGGTATCAACTATTAACTGGTAATATTTGCTAAGAATATTTTCTCTACTCAAAAGCTTCTTATTTTTTCCCATTTTGATGACATTCATGAAAAAGTCCTTTAATCTTATGTAATCAATTAAAACATTTTATGATCTCTTTAGTGCTTTGATTAAAAATTCTCTTCCCATGCACTGATGTAAAAGACATATCCTATAGTTCCCAGGTGATTTTAAAACAAAACCACTTTATTCCAGTCACATATCCATTTTGAGCTGATTGTTATGATATGTGGTATTAAATACTGGTAAAAAATAAATTTTTTTCAAGCCACTTTTCAGTTTTCCCATCCCATCAAAAATGGAGTTCTTTCCCTAGTAACTTATGTTTTGGTTTATAAAACATGGGGATATTATTTTTGCTTGCTTCCACTTCTTACTTATCTAGTTTATTCCATTGATCTATTTTTCTTTTGTTGAACCATTACCAAATGGCAATATAGTTTGGGGGCCTGGTAATGATATACCCCCTTAAGTGCTTATTGACTGAGTGATTCCTACTTGCTCTTATTCTTTCCCTTGAAGGGCCTTTTGTTCTTCTAAATGAATTTTGTTATTATTCGGTCTAATTTTCTAAACTATCCCATCAGTGATTAGATTGGTATAGAACTGAAGTTTTAAATTAAGTTAGCCGGGGCAGCTAGGTGGTGCAGTGAATAGAGCTCTGGCCTTGGAGTCAGGAGGACCTGAGTTTAAATCCAGCCTCAGACACTTAACACTTACTAGCTATGTGACCCTGGGCAAGTCACTTAACCCCTATAGCCTCACCAAAAAAAAAAAGCAAAAAAAAAATAAAGTTAGCCAGTACTGTTATCTTTATTATGTTATAATACTATTATTTTATTATATATTAGCTGATTTTAATATTGTAGAGGCAAGTAGGTGGCACAGTGGGTAGAATGCTTGGGCTATAATCAAGAAGACCTGAGTTCAAATGCAGCCTCAGACAGTTAATAGCTGTGTGGCCCTGGGCTAGTCACTCACTACCTGTCTGCTTTGGTTTTCTCAACTGTATAGTGAAGACAATAATAGCACCTACCTCCCAGGATTGTTGTAAGGATCAACAGATAATATTTGTAAACTGCTTAGCACAGTACCTGGAATATAGCAGGTACTTAATAAATGCTTATTTCCTTCCTATTGTTATGGAACAATAAACAAGTAATATCTCTCCAATTATTTGTCTCCCTTAATTTCTATAAAGAATGTTTTATTTGTATATTTATGTTATATATATCATTTATAAACTAAGTGTGCCTTGGTAGGTTAATTAGCAGATATTTTATATTTATTTTGAATGGAATTTTTCTGATTATGCTTTATTTCTAGGGTTTTTGTTAGTTCCGTATAAAATACTCTTGGATTTTATTTTGTACTTACCTATTTTACTGATACTATTAATCTACTCAGTTAAATTTTTTTTATTTCTGATTATTTTGGGGCCTTCTTAGTACATTATTGTATTATGTACAAATTGAAATAAGTTTAACTCCTCTTTGCTAATGTTTATAACATCAATTTTCTTTCTTCTTGTTTGATTTCAATACTATTTTCTAGAACAATGTCAAATGATAGCTGAGAAAGAAGGAAGAAGAAGGGAATATACATTTATAAAATACCTGCTATATGACAAGTACCATGTTGAGTGCTTAAAATACTTTCTCATTTGATCCTCACAACCGTGGAACGTAGGTACTGTTATTATTCCCATTTCATAGTTGAAGAAACTGAGCAGACAGTTGTAGAGTGACTTCCTGAGGGGTCACACAGCTAGGAAGTATATGAGGTCAGGCTGAACTCAGGTCTTCCTATCTTCTGGCCCAAGCTCTATCCTTTTGCCACCTAGCTGCCTCAAGATAGAGTTGTTTCTTTATTCTTATTGTACTAGGGAAACGTCTGGTATTTCTCCATTTTATGTTAATCTAGCTCTTGGTTTTGAAGATGTGTTTTTAATCATATTAAAAAATGACTCGTTCATGCATGTGCTTTAAAAAAACTGTTGTAAAGCTTTTTCTGCATCTGCTGAGATAATCATGAAGTTACTGTTATTTTTATTATTTCATATCGTAAGAGGAATGACAAGGAGAAATCTCTGATCTGCTGGACTGGGGAACCTACTGTGTATCTGAGCGTATGAGATTTGTCATCATAGGGATGGACATATATTCTCATTTAGCACTGAGAGATCTATGATTTGAGAAGGCACAACAATACTTTACTAATTTCCACACCTGAGGGTCAAAGATGATTGCCAAATGAAATATTAAGAGCTGCTTCCTTAGTAGATTATAAGAAAAAGAAGAACCAGCTTTTAGGTTTTTCCTGGATTGGAATACAGATAATCCGCATATTATCTTGTCCCTTGGGCAGGGAGGAGATTTTTCTCCCTTCCCTACCCTATGACCGTTTCAAGCACAACAGTGAATAATGCATTTGCCTGCATGAGTCTAGTCCATGTTTGACTCTTCTGTTTCAAGTTTCTTTGACTGAACACAGTTCACTTATTCACATTCCTGAGAGATAAGTGTTTCCAGCTTTGGTGGCTACCTTCTAGGGAGTTTGAGAGATTTGGAATATCCTCATTGGTTTCTGCTACCAGAAAGGAGGTGCTTCCTGCAACTAAATGAATTGTTAAAGGAGAACATACATTATCACCAAATAAATGACTGGGAGGATGCTAAAGCTAAAATGAAAAAGAAACTCCAAGACATTTCTTGATGTGCTTATGAGAATCTGACTTGTGAGTTGTGCAGACAGCATAGGTCAAGGAATGAAATATTTATTTAGCAGTGCAATAAAGTTCCTTTACCTCCCAGGAGATTATAATAGGTGGTGAATTATTGCCTCATGTTTTAAGTATTTATTAACAGAAGCTTGAGTCTTTTGTGTTTTAAGCATTTCCTTGGTGGTGGAGGAAATAAATAACTGTTCTTTACATAACGTCTGCTTTGTACATTGAATACCTTTTCTAAAATAAGCACTATTAATGCATTTTAAAGTTCTAATCTATACCAGTCCAATCACTGATGGGGGCATAATGAATCAAAGACTGTGAGAAAAGCCTGAGTTGAGGGCAGAATCAAGACAATGGAGTGAGAGTTTAGCAACTTTGTCACAGCTTCCGCATAACCTCTTTCACAACCTTCTAGAGAACATACCAACCTGAATTCTTAGTGGGAATGTGAATAAAAAGTCACACTGAGCCATTTTTTTCCAGCCCAGGGCTGCTTAGGAAGACAAAGAGTCTGCAGACACCAGGGTGCAGTTTGGGCAGGATTGTAGCGCAACGGTAGAAGCAATACTTGCACTGACTATGGCAGCAGCATCAGGCTGGAGTGGCAGCAGTGACAAAGAACAATCTAGAGCCCAAGGATAGTAAGGGAACTGAATACCTGGGCAGAAAAAGATCTCAGGGGACTAGAAGCAAAAATGGATACTATCTAGCAATCCCATTGCTCAGTTTTGGGTCATAATTCTAGGGTAGAGAGAAGTGATTAAGGTCATAAGGGAGTGGGGGTGTGTATGGAACCTACTTGTGTAAGGAAAAGAGTATAGACCAGGAAGGTGATGAACAGACTTTTCCCCAAATTGAAATTACTGAAAATTTATAGGCCCCCCCCCAGACTGAATTGTAAAAGTAGCAGAAAGCCATAAAACAAAGAAGCTCAAACCAGTCATCTCCTTAGATGTGAGCAGCGCCCAAAACTAACATAAAATCCATTAAAAATTTTGCTGAAAAAATGAGCAAACAAAAACAACAAAAAAGAAAGTGGCCACAAAAGCTACTGTGATGACAAGGAAGCTGAAGACTATGACTTAAAAATATCTTATAGTCAAATTCTCAAAACAAAGTGCCGATTGGACACAAGCTCAACCACACTTCCTAGAAGAGCTAAAGAAAGGGATTTTTGAAAAGAACAAAAACATTTTTTAATCAAATAAGTTGTATAGGACGAATGGGAAAAATAATGATATCTATTCAAGAAAATTATGAAAAAAAAATAAGCACTTGGTAAAGGAGGCATGAAAATTAATAAGGAAAATAATTGCTTAAATATCTGACTTGGTCAAATGGTAAAAAACAACTTCTTAAAAATTAGACTTGCCCAAGTGGAAGCTTATTACTCCATGAGACATCGAGAAACAATATAATAAAGTCAAAAGACTGGAAATATAGAAAGAAAATATAAAATATAGCAAAAACAACTGATGTGGAATATAAGTATATCAAGCAGAGATAATCTAAGAATCATTGGACTACCTGAAAGCCATGAACAAAAAAATAAAACAGCTTAGACATCATGTTTCAAGAAATCATAAAGGAAAACTGCCTGGATATCTTAGAACCAGAAGGAAAAGTAAACTTGAAACCATATGTGGTTAATTGCTGAAAGAAATCCCAAAATGAAAACTCCCAGGAATATTATAACCAAATTCCAGATCTCCTAAGTCAAGGAGAAAATACTAAAACAGAATGGATAAAAATTCAACAGTATATTGTTTACAAGAAACATATTTGAAACAGCAAGATATAGAGTTAAAATAAGGGGTTGGAGCATAATCTGTTATGCTTTAGCAAAAAATTTTTAAAAAGTCAGGAGTAACAATCATGATCTCAGACAAAGACAAAGCAAAAGTAGATCTAATTCAAAGAGATAATCAGAGAAACTATATTTTGCTAAAAAGTATAATAGAAGATGAAGTGATATCAATACTGAACATATATGTACCACATATTATAGCATCTAAATTCTTGAAGGAAAAGTTCAATGAGTTACAGGAGTAAACAGAAAGTAAAACTACAGTAGTAGGAGATCTCAATTTACTCTTCTCAGATCTAGATAAATCTAACCATAAAATGTACAACAAAGCAGCTAAGGACATGAATAGAATTTTGGAAAAGTTAGATATCATAGACCACTGGAGAATATGAAATGTGAATAGAAAAGAATATACCTATTTCTCAGTTCTGCATGGTGCCTTCACAAAAATTGCCCATAGATTGTGGCATAAAACCTCACAAACAAATGGAAGAAAGCAAGAATCTGTGCACATGACAGACTTTTTTCCCTTATTTTGTATTTAAGTTTCAATATTTAAGCATATGTTTTCTTTTTCTATTCTTATTTTGTATTTAAGTTTTATCGTTTAGGTCTATTTTTTTTGTATTTAAGTTTAAAATAAAAATTATGCTTTTTTTCTTATTTTGTATTATTTTAGTTTTAGTGTTTAAGTTCATTTCTTTTTTTAATTTTGTATTTGTTTAAATTTTTTAAAAAATTACCAAAAAAAAGAAAGCAGGAATCTTAAATGTATATTTTTTCTTACTATAATACATAAAATTATATTCACCAAAGGGCCTTTGAAGCATAGATTTGAAATTGTAAAGTAAATAATCTAACCTCAAAGAGTGATTGGGTCACAGCAATACTACTTCTAGGTCTTTACTCCAAAGAGGTCATAAAAATGGGAAAAGGACCCACATGTACAAAAAAATTTATACAGCTCTTTTTTTGTGGTGGCCAAGAACTGGAAACTGAAGGGATGTCCATCAATTGAGTAATGGCCAAACAAGTTGTGATATATGAATGTAATGGAATACTATTATGCTAAGAGAAAAGATGAGCTGGAAAGACTTATATGAACTGATACTGAATGGCCCTGCAGTCAGGAGGACCTGAATTCAAATCCTGCCTCAAACACTTGACACTTACTAGCTGTGTGACTCTGGACAAGTCACTTAAACCCATTGCCTAGCCAAAAAAGTTTTAGTTACAATAAAGTAAGTGGGTATATGTATTAGTATTATTGATTATACTCCCTATTACTTTTTTTCAGGAATAATAAGGCCCATGATCTGTTCTAATCATTTATTACATTCCCCTCTTTCAGATATTTTGAGATTTGATCCCTTTATGACTTCAAAATTCTGTGTGGCACAACTGCCCTTTTATTTTTTTTTTTTTAGTCCATTCCAACTTCCTCATGTAGCACATTTGGTTCCATCTTTATTAATAGAGAAAGTGATTTGTTGCAGAAATCTTGACAAATCTTTTCCATCTTTTGTCTGTTATTCTTGTTCCAATTTCATCTTTAAATAATCTTGGGACATGGGGCTTTGATTGTGTCTGAATCCAAGCTTTCCATAAACTGATTTTTCCCTTCACTGCTTCTTGCTAATTTATGAAGTTATTCTGCTGATGATATTTCACAATTCTCCAAACATTTTTAAAATTAGTGTAGATTCTAAACTACTGCTATCCTTGGTTTCTATATCTCTCCATTTTGCAAAGAGAGCAAGAATTTGTTGGCTTAGGCAATGTATAGGTTCTTTTTAGCTTCCTCTTTGTATTAAATACTTTACTTGCATAAAAGATGCACAAAATATTAAAGTTGCATGAAAATGATGATTGATTGTTGACATCTGATCCTTTATCCATTTGCCATTTTCTATGTCAATCTCTTGTTTACATAATTTGGGTTGAAACTACTTTCTTGCATATGATATCTTCTCATTTTTTATGCTTGTAGTTTGGGGTTGCCTTTGATCTTTTTTTTCCCACTGGGAAATTGATGTAACTATACACAAATAACTGAATCAGTAACAAGTTGTTTCTTTTTTGTCAAGGTATAGTGATATTCATTTTTTATGATATTTGATGATTATTATGTCCAGTGCCTTGAAACTCTACTTAAATAATGTATTCATGATATATAATTGAGAAGCCTCTTGTTTCTTGATTCTGAGCCAAGTTTTTCAACATATTTTTCAGGGTATCCTCTTATGTCCATGTTTTCATTGAAGGCACCATGCATTAACATATATGTTAATCTCTCTGTTTCTTAAGATCCATCCTTTTTCAAAAAAATATTATTTTTCCAGTTATATGTAAAGACAATTTTTAACATTCATTTTATTTTTTAAAAAATTTAAAGTTTAATAGCATTTTCTTTTTCCTCTAGTTACATGTCAAGAACATTTTTAGCATTTTTTTTAATAAGATTTTGAGTTCCAAATTATTTTCTGAAAATGGTAGGCAGTTTGATGTAGTTTATTTATGTGCTATCACGTAAAAATATTTCCATATTAGTCACAGTTGTGAAACAAGAAACAGATCAAAAGAAAAAAGCACAAGAAAGAATAAAGTAAATGAAAAAATATGCTTTGATCTGCATTCAGAGTCCATCAGTTCTTTATCTGGATGTGGGTAGCATTTTCCTTCATGAGCACTTTATACTTGTCTTGGATCATTGCGTTGCTGAGAAGAGCTGAGTCATTCATAGTTGATCATCACTCAGTGCTGCTGATAATGTATACAATGTTTTCCTGGTTCTGCTCATTTCACTTTGTATCAGTTCATACAAGTCTTCCCAGGTTTTTCTAAAATCTGCCTGTTCATCATTTCCTATTGCACAATAGCTTTCCATTACATTTGTATACCACAGCTTGTTCAGCCATTACCCAATTGCTGGGCATCCCCTCAATTTCCAACATTTTGCCACCATGGAAAGGCCTGCTATAAATATTTTTGCACATGTATGTCTTTTTCCTTTTTTTTATGTTTTTTTTTATATAGACCTAGTAGCAGTATTGCTGAAACAAAGGGTATGCATAGTTTTATAGCCCTTTCGCCATAGTTCCAAATTGCTCTTCAAAACAGTTGGATCAATTCACAACTCCACCAACTCCACCAATAGGTTTCCTGATTTTCCCACATCCTCTCCAACATTTATCATTTCCCCTTTTTTTGTCATATTAGCCAATCTGATAGGTGTGACTAGTATCTCTGAGTTGTTTTAATTTGCATGTCTCTAATCAAAAGTGATTTGTAGCACTTCTTCGTATGCCTATAGATGGCTTTGATTTCTTCCTATGAAAACTGCCTGTTCATATCCTTTGAACATTTATCAATTGGAGAATAGTTACATTTTTATAAATTTGATGCAGTTCTCTAATTTTTTTTTTGAGAAATGAAGCCTTTATCAGAGGCACTTGCTGTAAAGAATATTTTCCAGCTTTCTGATTTCCTTCTAATCTTGGTTATTGGTCTTGTTTATACAAAAACCTTTTAACTTAACAGAATTAAAATTATCTATTCTACATTTCACAGTACTCTTTATATCTTGTTTGGTCATGAATTCTTCCCCTCACATAGATCTGACAGGTAGACTATCTTCAAATTTGCTTATAGTGTCACCCTTTATGCCTAAATCATGCACACGTTCTGACCTTATCTTGGTATACAGTGTCAGATATTGTTCTATACCTAGTTTGTGTCCTACTGTTCTAGTTTTACCAATAGTTTTTGTCAAATAGTGACTTCTTATCCCCAAAGCTGAGGTCTTTGAGTTTGTCAAACATTAGATTACTATGGTTGTTGACTGCTGTCTTTTGTGTACCTACTTCTTTATAATGTAGTTTGAGTTCTGGTATTGCTATGCTGCCTTCCTTTGTAATCTTTTTTCATTAATTCCCTTGATATTGACCTTTTGTTCTTCCATGTGAATATTGTTATTTTTTCTATCTCTGTAAGATAATTTTTGGTAATTTGATTGCTGTAGTAAGTAAATTAGTTTAGGCAGAATTGTCATTTTTATTATATTGGTTTGGCCTACCCATGACCAATTGATATTTTTCCAATTGTTTAGATCTGACTTTATTTGTATGAAGTGTTTTATAACTGTGTTCACAGTTACTGGGTCTGTCTTGGCAGGCATACTCCTAAGTATTTTATATTGTTTACCATTATTTTAAATGAAATTTCTTTATCTCTTGCTATTGGGCTTTATTAGTCTTATAAAGTAATGCCATTGATTTATGTGGGTTTATCTTATATCTTGCAACTTTGCTAAAGTTGTTAATTATTTCAAGTCAATTTTTAGTGAATGCTCTAAGTCCTCTAAATATGTCATCATATTATCTACAAAGAGTGATGGTTCTGTTTCCTCATTGTCTAGTATATTTCATTCTATTTATTTTTCCCTTTTTTTTACTACTACTAACATTGCTAGTATTATATTGAATGATAATGGTGATAATGGGCATCCTTCTTCATACCTGTTCTTATTCGAAAGGCATGTTCTTATTTGAAAAGCTGATTGCCATTACATATAATGCTTGCTGATGGTTTTAAATAGATACTGCTTATCATTTTATGGAATGCTCCCTTTATTCCTATGCTCTCTAGTGTTTTTAATAGGAAAGGATTCCGTATTTTGTCAAAAGCTCTTTCAGCATCTATTAAGATAATCCTATGATTTCTGTTGGTTTTGTTACTGATATTGCCAATTATGCTGATAGTTTCCCTAGTATTGAACCAACCTTGCATTCCTTGTATAAATTCTGCCTGGTCACAGTGTATAATCCTTGTGATACATTGCTGTGATTGCCTTGCTAGTATTTTGTTTAAAATTTTTGGATCGATAGCCACTAGGAAATTGGTCTAATTTTCTTTCTCTGTTTTAGCTCTTCCTGCTTTAGGTATCAGCACCACATTTGTATCATGAAATGAGTTTGGTAGGATTATTTCACCTATTTTTCCAAATAGTTTATGTAATATTGGAATTACTTAGTTTTTAAATGTTTGGTAGATTCACTTATGAACCCATCTGGCCCTGGGAATTTTTCCTAGGGAGTTCATTAATGGATTGTTCAATTTCTTTTCCTAAGATGGGGTTATTTAGGCATTCTATTTCCTGGTCTGTCAATGCAGATAATTTTTATTTTTGTAAATATTCATTAGTTTTGCTTAGATTGGCAACTTTATTGCCATATAATTGGATTAAATATTTCCTAACAATTGTTTTAATTTCATCTTTATTGATAGTCATTTCACTATTTTCATATTTAATACTAGATATTTGGTTTTCTTCTTTTTTAAAAATCAAATTAACCAATGGTGTATCTCTCCTATTGTTTTTCTTTTTCGTTAAACCAGCTCCAAGATTTATTAGCTCAATAATTGTTGGGTTTTTTTAAAACTTTCAATCTTATTATTCTCACTTTTGATTTTCAGGATTTCCAACTGAGTTCTCAATTGGGGATTTTTAATTTGTTCTTTTTCTAGTTTTTTTTAGCTGCATGCTCAATTCATTGGTCTGTTCTTTTTCCATTTTGTTGATGTAAGAATTTAGAGAAAAAAATTCCCATAAGTACTGCTTTGGCTGCATCTCATAAATTGTGGTATGTTGTCTCATTGTAGTCATTCCCTTTAATGAAATTTATTGTTTCTATGACTTGTTCCTTGACCCACTTATTTTTCTAGGGTTAGATTATTTAGTTTCCAATTAATTTTTAATCTATATTTCCACTGCCCCTTTTTGAATGCAATTTTTATTGCATTATGATTTGAAAAGAATACATTTAATGTTTCTGCCTTCTTACATTTCATTTTGAGGTTGTTATGCTTTATTACAAGGTCAGTTTTTGTGTAGGTGTCATAAGTTACTGAGAAAAATGTATATTCTTTTCTGTTTGCATTCAGTTTTCTCCAAAGGTCTGTCACATCTAACTTTTCTAATGTTCTATTTACCTCCTTAATTTCTTTTTTGTTTATTTTTTGGTTGGATTTTTTGAGTTCTGAGAGGACAGTTGAGCACCCCCCCACTAGTATAATGTTGCTGTCTATTTTTTCTTGTAACTCACTTAACTTCTCCTTTAAGAATTTTGATGCTGTACTACTTGGTGCATATATGTTTAGTATTGATATTGCTTTGTTTTCTATGGTATCTTTTAGCAAGGTGTAGTTTCCTTTCTTATCGCTTTTAATTAGGTATATTTCTGCTTTTACTTTGTCTGAGATCAGGTTTGCTACCCCTGCTTTTTTTTTGTTGTTGTTGTTTTGTTTTGTTTTGTTTTAGCTTCAACTGAAGCATAATAGATTCTGCTCTAGCCCCTTACTTATACTCTGTGTGTCTCTCTTTGCTTCAAGTGTTCTGGTTTTTGATCCACTCTGCTGTCCACTTCTGTTTTATGGGAGAGTTCATACCATTCACATTCACAGTTATGCTTACTGCATATTTTGCTCCATCCTATTCTTCTTCCTGTTTGTCCTCTCTCTTCTTAGTCCTCTCTCCTCCCTTCCCTTCTCACTAGTGTTTTGCTTCTGTCTAACTTCCCTTATCTGCCCTCCCTTCTGTCATTCCCCATCCCTTACTTGATGTTCTCCTCTCCTACTTCCCTTTTAGGTAAAATAGATTTCTATATGCAACTGATTGTGTATATTATTCCGTTTTTGAGCCAATACTGATGAGAGTAAAGTTCAAGCAATGTTCATCGCCCACCCTCCCATCTGCCCCTCTACTGTAAGAGGTCTTTTGTGCCTCTTCTTGTGAAATAATTTACCCCATTCTACTTCTTCCTTCCTTTTGTACCATTGTACTTCTCTTTTTCATCCTTTGTTTTTTTCTGTCATTCCCTCAAATTAAACCTTACACCCATACCATATGTCTATGTAAAATCTTTCTAGTTGTACTATTAGTGATACAATTTTTAAAAATTACAAGTATCATCTTCCCATGAAGAGATGTAAGTAGTTTAGTTCTATTGAATCCCTTACGTCTTCTTTTTATTTTTTTACATGTTTTTGTTTTTCTTGGGTCTTGATATTGGAGGTCAAATTTTTGGTTTAGTTCTGATTTCCTTATGAAAGCTTGAAATCCTCTATTTAATTGAATGACCATTTTTCCTCTTGATGTATTATGCTTAATTTTGCCAGGTAAGTGATTCTTGATTGTACCCTAGTTCCTTTGCCTTCAGTTACATCATGTTGCAGCTGCCAAGTCCTGTGTAATACTGATTGTGATTCCCCAATGTTTGAATTGTTTCTTTCTAGCCACTTGTAGTATTTGTTCCTTGACCTCATAGTTCTGAAATTTGGCTTTAATGTTCCTTGGAGTTTTTATTTGGGGATCTCTTTCTTGAGGTAATTGGTAGATTCTTTCAATTTTGCCCTCTGACAATCTCTAGGATATCATGGCAGTTTTCCTTGATAATTTCTTGGAAGATGCTGTCCAGCCTCCTTTTGATTATGGTTTTCAGGTTGTGCAATGATTGACATTGTTTCTACTTTCTATTTCTTTATTGGATATATTTTCTAGGTCAGTTGTTTTTCCAATGTGGTATTTTACATTTTCTTCTGTTTTTTCATTCTTTTGAATTTGATTGAACTTGATGTCTCATAGAATCATTAGCTTCCACTTGCCAAATTCTAACTTTTAAGGAATTGTATTTTCTTTTCCATTTGGCCAATTGTACTTTTTAATCAGTCATTTTCTTTTTCCAAGCCGTTGATTCTTTTTTCATAATTCTCTTACATCACTCTCATTTCCTTTTTCAATTTTTCTTCTACCTTACTTATATGAGTTTAAGCTCCTTTTTGAGATCTTCCATGAGTTCTTTCTGGGCTAGAGACCCCTTCTCATTTTTCTTTAGGTGTTTTGACATTGTTGTCCTCTTCTGAGTTGGTGTTTTGGTCTTCCCTGTCACCATAATAACTTTCTGTGGTCAGATTCTATTTTTGTTGTTTTTTGCTCATACTTTTATTTTAAATTTGATTTCTGCTCCCAGGGTGGAAGAGGCTCTGTCTCAGGCTTCTTGTGCCCATGGCTGCAGACTCTGGCTGTTTACCTGTGATGCACTGATGTTGCCCTGAGGCCCATTAAGATTCCTTGTGTCTGCTGCTGTATTGAGGAGTGGTGCTGCTAAGGGCCATAAGGGTCTGGCAATTTACCTGGTGCTGAGCCACGGTCCTAGTGGTAGGGTATAGCATGTGCTGAGGCCAGGTAGGGGTGTTTCTGCATTTCCCCAGGGCTACATTGAAGAACATGGAGGTCTGGCTGCTGGAGGATGCCTGTTTGCCTGGGGCTATCCTGAAGCACTTGGTGCTTTGTGAAGCTAGAGTCTGCTAGTTCTCCTGGCTACACTAAGGCACATGGGGGGGGAGGCAATCCTGGTGTTGGTCTTTGCCTGCTCCACCACCCTGGGGCTCAGGATCTCCCACTGCTTTGCTGAAGTGAGGCTTGCAGCTGGCTTTCTGGGATGCTTCCTGTCTTGGATTGTGCTCTCCTTTTACCCAAATGAGACAGACCTTTCTTGCTGATTTTCCAAGTCTCCTGGGCTAAAAGACTGCTCTGCTCCATCTTTCCACTGGCTCCACTGTTTCAGAATTTGTTCTGGGGTGCTATTTCATGGTTGATTGGAGATGAATATGGGAGAGCTATAGCAATTTACTGCTTATTCCACTATCTTGGCTCCTGGAAGTCCTCTTAACATTCATTTAAAAGTTTTTTGAGTTCCAAATTTCTCCCTCCCTCCCTCAACCACCACCTTCCTAAGACAGTAAACAATTTGATATAGGTTATGCATGCGCAATTATGTACAACATATTTTTATATTAGTCACATTGTAAAAGAAGAAATAGACCAAAAAAACACCCATGAAAAAATAAAGTGAAAATAATATGCTTTGATCTGTATTCAGACTCCACAGTTCTTTCTCTGGATGTGGATAGCATTTTCCATCATGAGTGTTTTGGAATTGTCTTAGATCTTTGCATTGCTGAGAAGGGCTAAGTCCATCAAAGTTGATCATTACACAATGTTGCTGTTACTGTGTACAATGTTCTCCTGGTTCTGCTTACTTCACTTTGCATCAGTTCATGTAAGCCTTTCCAGATTTTCCTGAAATCTACCTGCTGATCATTTCTTATAATAAAATAGTTTCCATTATATTCATATATCACAATTTATTCAGCCATTCCCTAATTGATGGGTATCCCCTTAGTTTCCAATTCTTTGCCACCACAGAAAGAGCTGCTATCAATACTTTTGTTCAAATAGGTCCTTTTTCCTTTTTTTTTTTTTGTAATCTCATTGCAATATGTACCTAGTAGTGACATTGCTGAACCAAAGGATATGACACAGTTTGATTGCCCTTTGGGCAATCCAATTTTGGGAAATTGAAATTTCTCTCCAGAATGGTTGGATCAGTTTACAAATACACCAACAGTGCATTAATTTCACAATTTTCCCACATTTCCTCCAAAATTTAACATTTTCCTTTTCTGTCGTATTAGTCTATCTACCAGGAGTGTTTTAATTTGCTGTTTTAATTTGCATTTCTTTAAGCAATAGTGATGTAGAGCATTTCTTCACATGACTATAGATAGCTTTGATAGCTTCCTCTGAAAACCTGCCTGTTTATATCCTTTAGTCTCTTATCAATTGCAGAATGACTTGTATTCTTGTACATTTGACTCAGTTTTGAAAGATGAGTCATTTATCAGAGACACTTACTGTAAATATTGTTTCCCAGCATTCTGCTTTCTTTCTAATCTTGATTCCATTGGTTTTGTTTATGCAAAACCTTTTTAATTGGATATGATCAAAATTGTTTTTACCTTTTGTGATACTATCTGTCTCTTGTTTGGGTATAACTTTTTCCCTTCTCCACTGATTCTACAGGCAAACTATTGTTTTCTGTCCTAATTTACTTTGTCCTTTCTTTTGAGAAACAGTTCAAAAAACATTTTCTGTATGATTGCTTTCCTGATCTTGCCCTGGTGCTGATATCCATTCGCTTTCTCTCTATGTCTCTCTTTCTCTCTGTCTCTGTCTCTCTCCAAACTACCTTATAATTTTTTAGGGGTGATGCCTCATATTTCACAGGTTCATAGGATGCACTAATTTGGGGAAAGGAGAAAGAAAAGAAAGACACTTATGAATACGAATTGGTCCTTGGTTTAGGTTGCATTTCTAGATAAAGAAAAGTGAAGCTTACATGAGAGTTAAGAATAAAGTCAAAGCCATTTCACTGGCAGATCCTAACATACTTCTGTGTTCATTCTTTTGTCAAGAAGGAGCTCCATCTTATTTCTATGACAGGAGCTAGCTATTCACACCTGGAAATATGAAATCTTTTATATTTGCACCCATGCCTCCCATTCTATATAAAGAATATGAAATTTAACACTCGTTGACCATCATCCTTTAAGTGGATTCATGCTGAGTCTCATTATAATCCATGATATTAAGTTGCCCAACACTTTCCTGGTTTTTGAGAGATGAGTGAAGGCCATGTAGGCTCTGGGGAGGGAAGTTGGGTTTCCTTCATTTCCCTGCTTGGATCCCCAGTTCAGTCTTTATTGTCCCAGAAAGGCTGTTGTTGATCAAGCTGTCCTCATCATACTGGCTGTCACTCTTACTAAAAAACACAGCTCTGGAGCCATTATGTCCAGGAAGCTCTTTGAACTGGGAAGTGTGCCAACAGTCAAAAAGACGGTGGAAATTTCTAAAATGATTATTTTCCACCAATTGCTGAATGTCCCTGCCCTCTGGCTTGGAGGTTTCTTGGGAGTAGAAAGCACAGCGCTGATGCTATTACTTCCTCCACCTCCTCTGCTGTCACTATTGCCTTGGCTGTTACCAGACTTGGGCATGCTGGTCTCACCATTGCATCCAGTGGCCTCTTTACTCTACCCTATCAGTGAATCAGGGCAACCTTTACTACAACAGCCAAGCATTTTCTAATTTTCTCAGCCTCAGCTTTTTCTTTAATTTTTTTTTCAAGAGGCCATCCTTCTCTAGGCTGCCATATGAATTGAAGATTTTTATTTCAAATGCCTGGATAATCCTTTTCTGAGTATCATCCTCCAGGCCAAGCTTGACATCCACCAGGTATTTCTTCTGTTCCAATAGAAGAAGTTCCACAATCTGATTTTGGGAAGTATCAAGTTGCTGATGGCTTTCATTTTTCTCTAGTTCTTTTCTATAATAAGTCATCATTATTTCCATTTTCTGTATAGGGTCTGTATACTTGTTCTGCAATGGCTCCAAATATAACTCATTGACCTACCCAAGGACCAATAGCTGTCTATTCAAGAACTCCATCTGCTCCTGGACCAATTCACTGTTTGAAAGCTTTTGAGAAACTTGGCTGAATAGTAACTCTCTGGGCAAGACACAGAACTGTATGCCTCATTGTTGGCCTTCTTTATTTCTGACCTCAGATCTGCAATCATATTCCGGCATTCTTCCAGCTTTGTCTGTAATTCCTGGCCCTGGTTGTAGATTTCATCCTGATCATGTAACAGTTGTCTGATCCGTCTATGGAGTGAGGTCACCACAGTGTTATGTTTCTCCTGAAGCTGATTGTATCTGGACTATTCTTTCTGCAAGCTTACTTCCCACATCTGGATGTCCTTCTCTTAGAACTTCAGCTGATCATTCATAGTAGTTTTGTGTCTCTCCGGTGACATTGCTTTGATCATCTCTCAGAGGACATATTCATTCTGGAGAGCATATTGCTGCCTTTTGAAATGCTGAGAGAGTCACTGGTTGTGTAGCAACAGCAATTTGTTCCAAAGGGTGTGAATCTTATCTGAGGGCAGAGAGTCTCCAAAGTTGGCCCAATTGACGGACTTACTGGGCAAAAACAATTCATTCAACTACTTGATATATGAATCTCTTCCCTTTGGTATCAGTTTATCCAGTAATTCCACTGGGGAAATAGAGGGAATGTAATCTTCCTGTTTCCTTTTGCTTTCTTTAAAGCTGTTTAATCCTCGAGGGGGCGGAGCCAAGATGGCGGAGTGAAAGCAGTGACTTGCTGGAGCTCTCCTCCAAACCCCTCCAAATACTCATAAAAAATGGCTCTAAACAAATTCTGAAGCAGAAGAACCCACAAAAAGACAGAGTGAAACAAATTTCCAGCCCAAGACAACGTAGATGATTGATCAGAAAGGTGCATCATGCCAGGCTGGGAGCACAGCACAGCATGGCATGGGCGCGCAGGCCAGAGCAAACCTGGAGCAGGCCTCAGAGGACTGAATCTCGGTCAGCTGTGGAGGTTTCCAGACTCTTCAATCCATGAATGCCAAAGACAACTTAGAAGGTCAGTGGGAAAAGTTTGTTTCTGTCAGTGCTGAGACAAGAAGGTGGGGTTTCAGCTCCATTCCCCAAGAGTGTGGCCCTGGGCAGGGGGCAGCTGCTTCCCGAGCTTCCTGCCCACAGACTGAGGGGGAATCCAGTGGCTGATCAGAGAGGGACTGCAGGGATCTCTTTGCCAGTGCTGAGGCAGGAATCTCTTGCTTTGCCCCTGTTTGGATCAGGGTCACAGTTCTGGGCGGCGGTGCTGGGGTGAGGAGGAATGCTGGTGAGGTAGAGCTTGGAGTGGCTGTGGAGAGGAACCCTTCCTCACAGTTACTGGACAGAAAGGAATACTTGTGGTCACAGGCCAGGAAAGGAGTAAACACCTCGCCCCTTATCATACTACTTTGGAAGAACTGAAAATTTACAGGTCCCTACAAGTATCTCTGAAAACAGCTATACAAACCCCTGAAGCTTGGGACAATACACTCTCCACATTGGAAGCAGACTGTTACCTTAACAAAGAGTTTAAAACTCAAGTAATTGGTTGGGATCATGAGCAAGCAGCAAAAATCAGACCATATCTTACTTTGGTGAAAAAGAAGATCAAAATATACAACCAGAAGAAGACAACAATCAAAGCTCCAAGAAAAATATGAATCAGTCCAGGCCTTGGAAGACTCAAAAGGGATTTTGAGAAGCAAGTAAGGGAAGTAGAGGAAAAACTGAAGAGAAATGAGAGTGATGCAAGAAAATCAAAAACAAGTCAACAGCTGCTAAAGGAGACCCAAAAAAATACTGAAGAAAATAACACCTTAAAAAATAGCCTAACCCAAATGGCAAAAGAGGTCCAAAAAGCCAATGAGGAGAAGAATGCCCTAAAAAGAAAATTGGCCAAATGGAAAAGGAAGTCCAAAAGCTTACTGAAGAAAATACTTCCTTAAAAATTAGAATAGAGCAATTGGAAGATAGACTTTATGAGAAATCACGACACTAAACAAATCCAAAAGAATGAAAAATTAGAAAACAATGTGAAATATCTCATTGGAAAAACAACTGACCTGGAAAATAGATCCAGGAGAGAGAATTTAAAAATTATTGGACTATCTGAAAGCCATGATCAAAAAAGAGCCTAGACATCATCTTTCAAGAAATTATCAAGGAAAACTGCCCTGATATATTAGAACCAGAGGGCAAAATAGAAATTGAAAGAATCCACAGATCTCTCCTGAAAGAGATCCCCAAAGGAAAACTCCTAGGAATATTAGCCAAATTCCAGAGTTCCCAGGTCAAGGAGAAAATATTACAAGCTGCCAGAAGGAAACAGTTCAAGTACTGTGGAAACACAATCAGGATAACACAAGATTTAGCAGCTTCTACATTAAAGGACGCAGGGCATGGAATATAATATTCTGGAGGGCAAAGGAGATAGGATTACAACAAGAATCACCTACCCAGCAAAACTGAGTATAATCCTTCAGGGGAAAAAATATTCAGTGAAATAGACTTTCAAGCATTCTTGATGAAAAGACCAGAGCTGAATAGAAAATTTGACTTTCAAATACAGGACTCAAGTGGAACATGAAGAGGTAAACAGGAAAGAGAAATCATAAGAGACTTATTAAGATTGAACTGTTTACATTCCTGCATGGAAAGATGATATTTATAACTCATGAGACCTTTGTCAGTATTAGGGTAGTTGGAGGAAAAAAAATATGTATATAGTAGATAGATAGATAGAGGGCACAGGGTGAGTTGAAGATTAAGAGGTCATGTCTGGAGAATAAAATTAAGGAATGAGAGAGGATTATACTCAGAGAAGAAGAAAGGGAGAGGTAGAATGGGGTAAACTATCTCACAAAAAAACAGAAAAGTCTCTTACAGTGGAGGGGAAACGGGGAAGGTGAGAGAATGAGTGAATCTTATTCTCATAGGATTTGGCTTAAGGAGGGAATAACATACACATTCAATTGGGTATGGAAATCTGTCTTACCCTACAGGAAAATAGGGGAGAAGGGGACAAGAGAGCAGGGGATGATAGAGAGGAGGGCAGATTGGGAAAGGTAATCAGAAGTAAATACTTCTGAGGAGGGACAGGGTCAAAAGAAAGAATAGAATAAATGGGAGGGCAGGATAGGATTAAGGGAAATAGAGTTAGTTTTTCACAACATGTCTACTATACTGAGTTGCTTGCCTTTTCAATGAGGGTGAGTGGGGAAGGAGGAAGAGAGAAAATCTGAAACCTAAAGTTTTAAAAACATGTGTTAAAAAAATGTTTTCACATGCTACTGGGAAATAAGAAATACAGGAAATGGGGTACAGAAGTCTATCCTGCCCTACAGGAAAATAGAAGGGGAAGGGGATAAGAGAAGGGGAGACAGAAGAGAGGACAGACTAGGGGAAGGGATATTCAGAATGCATGCCATCTTGGGGTGGTAGGAGGGGGGAGATGGGGTATAAATTTGGAATTCAAAAACTTGTGGGAGTGAATGTTGAAAGCTAAAAATAAATACATTTCTATTAAAAAAATAAAAAAAATTTTAAATATAAAAAAAATTTTAAAAATTGCATGATAGCAGGAGGAATTCAGTGTAACCATTAAGAAACATTTATTGATAATGATAGTTTTTAGGACATTGATATAGAGGCTAGTAGAATTCTCATTCTTAGATGTCTCTGAAAGCAGAGTAGTTTGTGTCTGTTCTGGGATGTTTTAGCAATAGTCTTGCTTAAAGGCAGGTTTTCTATGAATTATATCTTCATTCAAAGTACATTATTGTTCATTCTATAAATGGAGAATACTTCATTCACTGTTTTCAGTTAAGAGCAAAACAAAAACAACCCACATAGACAAAATGAAATTAAGTACTGAACCACCCTGGCTGAATAATTACTGTAGTATTTTGTTTCACTTAGCCAGAATAAAGGCCAGAAAGCCCAAAACACAGTAAAAAAAAAATAGCTGTTTAGTCCTCTTTCTAACAAAATGGTAAGCAGTCTTTAGTAACATCTTCTCAAAAAGGTGATCATATGGGGGAGGTTGTCCACTTACAAACCCTTCTTTTCTCTGCGATGGAATTTTACAAGGGCTAAGTGTGAGGATGTTCAGCTCCAAAGAAGTCTAATTTTTCCTGTTACCAGCAGGGCTTTCTTCGGCACACCCACAGGGCTGATCTATGGAAGTAAAGACTTGCTTTGCTGTGTCAGGCTCAAAATTGTCCAGAGAGGAAGTTAGAGGTTCAGTGCTCATATTGGTATGATGAATGTTAGAAGATGTTGAATGGGACTTTCTCTTGAGAACATGGGAGACTGTTGCGATAGAAAGGAAAGTCAAATCATCCTCAAAGTACCACAAGTTCAATATCTGCTGTAGTGATCTCAGAAAGCTTCTTTCTTATCTTTCTCAACATGATCTTTTCTAGGGACTAGATCACCAAAAACCCTGGAAGATCACTTCAAGTGACAGAACCTTTGTCTTCAGATCTTTCTTTTAATCCTCATATTATTAGAAAGTTGTTGCTCTCAGGGTAGACATGGTCTCACAGAATCTGTTCTCCTTTTGGGGGGCCTTGAGTACAACCTGAGGGAGTGGGGAGGTTGCTGGTGTTCTCAGAGGAGTTTCTTTCCTATCAGATGTACCAAAGACTTTTAGATAAGGGTGTGACAACTCAAGTGGGGCATTTCCAGGTGAAGTTGGAGGAGTGGTCATACCACGGAGTGGTACAGAGCTCTATATAGCAGCTTGTGATGGTTCAGTTGATAGATGTGTTGATGACTCAGTACCAGTAGCTGCCCTGCTATGTTTAACAATGTCAGCTCTGGAGTGGAATAAGGGGTAGAAGCAAAACTCCCTCAGCTATTCTGTGTGTCAACATAAGGGCTGACAGTGGCAAGAGTTGGACAATGATGAAAACATGTTGAGATCTGCTGAGACACAGAATAGCCATCTTTGTATGAGGCTTTGGTAGGGTCCAGAGAAGTTTTGGCACATTGTACTTCAACTAATCTCTTCCATCTTGTATGGATCCAGTTCATGGTCTTTGTATCCAGTCACTACTTCTGGATGAATTTAAACATGTTCCCTCATTAGCTTTACTGCTTCTTCAGGGGACTCCAAGTTTTCCTTCATACTATAGTGAGAAAGTAGAAAGGAGACAAAGTTGCAATATTGCATTCCATAAAGATGATGAAAGACAACATAAACACTGGCATGAAGATGGATGAAACAAATTTCTGTCACATGAGCTAGATTCTTCAGGCACCATGATGAAAGGTGGCCAAAAATATAAATGAAGTCATGAAGGTATTATTTACCTGACTGTGGAATCATTGGCAGCATGATTAAGACCAAAATTCCTGTTGGGAATATTACTACATCTGTATAAGCTTTGAGACACTTATGCATGGATGTCAAGAGCAGAACTTTAAAGAGCTTATGCTTCCATGGTGACATGCCCCAGTAATGAGAGGATGGTAAACAAGTAGCAGCTTTGCCCACATATTCATTAATTTTGTCCATGGGATCCTTTTCATGAGGCTTTTTCCACATAGTCATGATTCACAATACCTGTTAGAATCCCTTTGACCCAGAAGTAGCACTTCTAGGACTGTATCCCAAAGAGACCATACAAATGGGAAAAGTACCCACATGTGCAAAAATATTTATAACAACTCTTTGTGGCAAAGAATTGGAAATTGAGAGGCTGCCCATCAATTGGGGAATGGCTGAATAAGTTGCGGCATATGAATGTAATGGAATATTGTTGTGCTATAAGAAATGATGAGCAGGTGGACTTCAGAAAAACCTGGAAAGATTTATGTGGATTGAGGCTGAGTGAAATGAGCAGAATCAGGAGATTGTGGTACACAGTAACAGCTACTTTGTGCTATGTCTAATACTGATAGACTTAACCTTTCTCAGCGATGCAAGGATCTAAGACATCTCCAAAGGCCTCATTATGGAAAATGCTATCCACATCCAAAGAAAGAACTATGGAGTGTGAATGCAGATTGAAGCATACTATTTGCTATTTTTTTTCTTCTGTTGTGTTTTGTTTCCTCTTTTTGGTGGTTCCTCCTATTGGTTCTAATTCCTACTTACAGAATCACTAATGTGAAAATACGTTAACAACAACAACAAAAAAGAATCAATTTGCAGATAATAAGCTACCAATGTGTTTTCAGTCATAGGACTACAGTCAGAATTCAGTTTCTCTTTAAAGACACTTGCTATGTCATCTAACACACCAGAGCCAAGTAATCCAGCATGGAGAGGATTTCACCAGTATTTACTTGCTATGCCATTATCTTATTTGTATGTACTCATACTTTTTATGATACACCCATTAAAACTTCCACAGGCTCTTCATTTGTGCCTCTACCAGACTTAATGCTACCATTAATTAATAGGTAAACCACTTCTCCTTTTGGGCCTCAGTTTCCTCATTTGACAAATGAGGGGGCTAGAATAGATGATTTCTAAGGTCTCTTCCAACTTTAAACCATGTGAATGAACCACTGCCTCCCCTCCCTTCACTTATTTACCTCTCCCAGATCCTCCAGCCTATGGTGCCGCTCCATCTTTTGTAATTTGCCTTGTGTATATTTTGCATGCACTTAAATTTAATTTAAGGTCCCTGGGCTTTGGGACTATAAACACACACACACACACACACACACACACACACACACACGTATTTGTTTTGCATCCTTGGCATATTATATGTTACATAGTATACTTAATATTAGCATCATTGTTACTTAATATAATTAATATAACTATTAAGTGCCTAATACATGCTTACTGATTGATTGATGCTGATTAAGTATTAATGATGAAATTTGTTACCTTGTATAACTTTTCTACTTTCTCATCTTCTGTAGATGTTGACGTGCAAGATGCAATGATCTCCATGGTGGTTTTTGTAAGCTCTAAAATGTGAAATGACATTGTGACAGTTGGGTGGTGCAGCAGATATAGCACTGGACCCAGAGTCAGGAAGACTTGAGTTTATATCCAACATCAGATGCTTGTTAGCTGTGTGACTCTGTGCAAGTCAATTAATCTGTCTGCCTCAATTTCCTCAACTGTAGAGATAATAATAACCCCTATCTTCCAGGGCTGTTGTGAGGAGAAAATGAAGATTAACCTTTGCTATTTATTATCATTAATGAACAAATATCCCATGAAATGGTATAACTTATTTCCTTTGGAATTACAATAATACCAATTCTGCCAGTTCTTTCACATGCTTCCCTAAGGATAATCTGTGAACCATCCTTCCATTTTTGAGGATAGTAATAATGTGAATATTGATGTGATTTTGATTCAGGCCCTTTACAGAGTTCTTCACCTAAGGTCCATAAGTTTCCAAGGAATATGTGAACTTATAATGAAAACAATTATATTCATTTTCACTAATCTATAATTGAAATTTATAATTTTCTTAAATTATGAATATAAGTAATAAACATTATTCTGAGGAAGTGTCCATAGGCTTCAACAGACTGTCAAAAGAGTTTGTGACACACAGAAAAGATTAAGAATCCCTGATTTACATGTATATTGATTCACTGATTGTTGAACAGGTTACTTACATTTAGAGTTGTAGAGTCGTTTCAGTCATGCTTTATTCTTTGTGACCCCACTTGGGGTTTTCTTGGTAAGGATTAGAATGACTTGCCATTTCCTTCTCCAGCTAATTTTACAGATGAGGAATTGAGGCAAACAGAATTAAGTGGCTTGCCCAGGGTCACATAGCTAATAAGTGTCTGAGGCCAGATTTGAACTCAGGAAGATGAGTCTTCCTAACTTCAGGCTCTGGCACTCTATCCACTGTGCCATCTAGCTGCCTCCACATTTAAAATACCAATAGTTAAAGGAATGTTTTTAGATGGTCCACAAATTGTGTGACTTTTAGTATCTTTTGCCCCATTTGTGGTTCAGAAATAAATGCAATAAAACTTTGAGCATACTTCTTTCCTAATATTTCCAAAAATTTTACTCCTCAAATTTTCCAGGCTGTGTATTTGAAGCATGATTTCAGTATTCACTTCATAGAGTTTTAGTCAGATATTCCAAATGCTGCTATGGAAACCTATTTGTGGTTTCAAATGGGATTTTAAAATTATTTTGTTGAAAATAAATCAGGATTTGACAGAGGTAAACAAGTATACTTTAAAATCTGAATGGAATATGAACCGGTAGAATTATGTCTGAAAGAATAAACAGTAGATGCAAAAGTCCTAGAGGGCTCATGACTCATGATGAATTTCTTCACATGTTCACATCACTTGTTTAAATTTTACATCCTTTCTTCTCCTCAAAATGGTGTCCTTTGTTATCCAACATCTTCCAATTCTCCTTCTGAAATTTGACCCACTTTGGCTTCTGGACTACTTTTGGATTTTTTTTTTACCTTGCTCAGGGACTTGCTCATTTTAGTAAATCAACTGTGCCATCACTCTCACAAAAGAAAGTGAGAGCCATATTTAGTGATCGAATATAGTGGTTTGATTGACCCTGGGATAAATTGCAAGCACTGGAACTACCTGTCAGAAGATGAGTGAATATAGTTCCTCATTGAATTAGAAAAAGATTTTAACCCATCTTCTTTGGACCTTGACTTGTAGTTGTAATAGAATATATTTGATAATATTCAGAAGCAGTCTAAAGTAGTGCTTTATAATACCATAGTGCAAACTCTATTTTAAATAGCCTAAATTGTTATGAGCTTGAAATATATCTGTCTGTTAGCATTAAATCAATTCCTGTTTCATTAAGTACAAAATTATACCATTTTCCTTCCTCCCATTTCCTCCCTTATCTTTCATTGCTTGGCCTTCAGAGGCGGTATCACAGTGCTGCTAATACAAAATATGCCAGTAAACTTCAGCACCTGCCTCTCTTGCCACTGGAAGCTCAGGCACTCCATTTCCTTAGCACAGCACACTGGGATATTCAAAGTTTTAGTGTCTTAAATATCTGAAACATTCATAATTTTTGCTAAACATTCAGGCTGATGAAAGTGATCTTTCATCAAACAGTCACATTCCTCTTACCTGGGATATGGGATAACATGCTGGGAGAATATAATCATAAAAATTTTAGACCTGGAAGGGACCTTAGAGCATTATTGAATTTTAGAGCTGGAAGGCATCTGAGTGTATGGAAATCAGTTTCCTTATTTTAGTGATTGCCCACCTCAAATAAGCTTGAGTTTCCTCTTTCCTAGACAAGCCCTCCCTATACCCTACTGCCACCCAAAATATCATCCTTTCTTTCTATTCACCTTCATTACTAAACAGATAAAAAGCATAATCTGCAATTGCTCCCTTCACTCTTGGCAACTCACTCCTTCCTCAGTCCTCAGCTATAAGACTTCCATTCAGCAAACTAAAACTTCTCTCTCCAAGTTAAAAAAACAAAAACAAAAACAAAAAACATTACATCATTACTTCCAAATTCAATACTTTTTTTAAATCCTGAAAGGCAAACTTTCAGCAATATTTCCGACAATTAATAACAAGTTTTTATTACATACCTATCACTATGTTTGGGTTGGGGGTACCTAGGGTTACAACTACAAAAAATGAAGTGATCTTTAATCTCAATGAGTTGATATTCTAATGGGGAAGACAGGTAGTCAAATCAACAAGCAGTATTTAAATGTCAGTCACTACACTAAGTTCTGAAGATACACAGAAAGGCATAAAAAAAACCTAACCAAAAAGCAGTGCCTGCCCTCAAAGAGTTTACAGTCTAATGGAGAAGATAGCATGTGCACAGCAATGCCCAAACAAGGTAAACACAGAATAAAATGGAGATGATCTTAGAGGGAAAACAGTTTCATTAAAAAGTACTGGGAAAGGCTTCTTGCAGAATGTGGATTTTTAGCTGGACCTAAAGGAATTCAGGGAAGCCAAAAGATGGAAATGAGGAGGGAGAGAATTCCAGGCATGTGGCACAGCTACTTAAAAAGTACTGGGTCAAGACATGGAATGCCTTGTTCAAGGAGCAGCAAGAAGACAAGTGTCACTAAATAGCAGATAATATAGAGGAGTAAAGTGTATGAAGACCAGAAAGGTAGACAGGGACCAGGTTATTAATGGCTAGAGGACTGAATAAAGACAAATATCTTATTTTTTTCCAAAAGAGAAGGTAATGGAAAGTGTAAAATGCAGGTTAGTGAGCTTGGGCTCAATTCCTGGAAAAGTTTTAAAATAAATTATTAGAGAGATATGTAAGGTCTGTAAATTGTGGAGCTCAATCTGTTGATATTAGAGATTACAAATTATGGGCCTTTGTTCAGAAACATCTGAGAAGTACCTCACCATGAAAAGAGTGAGCATGTCTATTAGTACCTTGCTGATAGCACACAAAGAATTCAAGATGATTGGCTGACAGATATAGGGAGATGAATTCTTGCCAGAGGAGTTACCACCTCTGATATTTGTAAGAGTAAAAGAGACCTGACAGGGTATCTGCTAGATGGGAGAGGGTAGGCTTGGAGGCACAAGTAGAAAGATGATCCTTAGAAAGAAGGATTAGTTTAGTCTGTTAAACTAGAGGAAAGGATGGATAAACGATGAAAAAGAGTTTTAAGTTAGGGAATAGGGGAAGCAAAGAAACATAATGAATGGCTTCAATGTTTTTTAATAATAAGATGAGAAGAAAACTTATCTGCCAAATAGAGGGGGAAACAAGACTTTGGAGACTTGAGGAAAGAGGAGATCTTGAACAATGATCCCAAGAAGGATGATTGGGAATTAATAATGGAAAAGTGAAATAATTTCCATTTAGAATCAAGGGCCTTTTTGGGATCAAACAATCATTTCTCCAGGCTAAAATCCTTGAGAAAATCATTCAAACTTGGTGCTTCCTCGTCCTCTCTTCTCACTTGATTCAATGATCATCTCTTAAGAGATGATTCTTAAATCTGCTTATTCAGCCCTAACTTTTCTCCAACTGTCTATCAGATTGTTCAAAGTAGAAATCATGTAGACCTTTCATACTGAGCATGATCAAAACAGAACTTCACCCAAACTCTTCCCTCTTCTGAACTTTCCCTTGTACTATTAAGGGCACCATGATTCTTCCAATCTCTCAGGCTCATAATCTTAGCATCATCCTTTATTACTCCCTCGCACTTACACTATATATCCAATTTCTTGCCATGTCTTATCTTTCTACCTTTATGACATCCCACTTCTTTCTCCTCACACAGGCAAAATCAAGATACAGATCTTTATCCTCTCATACCTGGACTATTGCAATAACTTTTTGGTTGGTGTTTCTGCTTTAGATCTCTTCCCATTCCGATCCATTCTCCATTTAGCTGCCAAAATGATTTTCTTAACATCCAGGTTTTGACCATGTTGCCCTTCCCACCCCACCCCTATTCAATAACACTGTGGCTCCATATTGCCTGTAGGATTAAATATAAATTATTTTGTTTGTATTTTAAATCCCATCAAATCTGACCCCTTCTTACCTTTCCAGTCTTTTTACATTTTGCTTTCATTTGTATCATGTTTAGCACAATGCCTGGTATGTAGTAGGCACATAATAATGTCTGTCCCCTTCCACATACTGTAAGATCCAGTGACACTGGCCTTCTTGATGTTCCTCGCTCATTCCGCCTCTTAATCCCATTCTCTTACCCTGAAATAATCTACCCCCTCGCCTTCACTTCCTTCATTCCCTGACTTCTTCAAGACCCAGTTGATACAACTGTATGACTTTCTCTAGTGTATTCAGCATTAAAGGAGTAAGAGAAGATGAAGAGTGATTGACCAAAAGGTGAGGACTCACTGGATATAATAAATGGCAGGAAAAAAAGGATTAGGGAATCAAGGGTGTAGGATGGTACTTTTTTGAATCATTACTGTAGTGTCAAAGCTAAATGGAGTACCGTGAGACTAGCATGAGAGTAATAGATTGGGAGAACAAAGAGAAATGTAGGGAATTAAGGTTTCAATGAAGATGATGTTTAGATTTAGGAAGTGTAAGGTATAGGGGCAGAAAAAGGACATAAGATTATGATCAGAGAAAAGAAGTAATTTTTGAAGATAGTGGAGGCTTGATAGCAGGGGTGATAAGGACATCTAAGGTTTGATTGCCCCTATTGGTGACTAAGTTGGCTTGAAGATATATATCATGGAGGTGAGAAATTTGATGAATTGAGAGGCCGGGGAAATATCAACATGAATATTACAGTCCCCAGGTATAAGGGGAAGTTTGAGATGTAGAAAAAGTCTATGATCTAGCAAGTAAACTTGGGAAGGGAGTGCAAATCACCTGGGGGTTGGTGGATAACTGCAATCAGGATATAGGCAGGGATATAGAGAGAGATGGAGTGAACCTCAGAGGAGGACACGTTGCTGAAGAATGGTGATAGAGAGAGAGCCTAGGCCTAATGGAGACAGAATAGTCTGCTGACTTCTTTTATAGTAAGAATGAGAAAAGATACAATCTACTCTCCAAAAAGTAGCCAGAGATAAAGTGTTTTCAAAAGAATGTCAAGATTCTATGAATTCAAGAAGATTGAAAGAGTGAGAGAGGCAGTGACATAGGATTCAAAGGACTTTGATAACTATAGATGTTAAGTATTTATAAACTACAAACCATTATAGAGAGGGATATAGGATTGTGGAATGAGAGTACATTGAAGTTAGGAAGAATTGGTTTTAAGTCCTGCCTCAGGTAACTCTCTAAAAATGTATGTTAAATTATAGATGGAGAGAGTTTCTATACCTTTGAAATAATAGATTGTTCATATATTGATATGAATCATGACTGACATGTGAACTGTTTTTAAGCCATTTCTCTAGTTCTGATGCTTGGTTTCTCCTTTGACTCTTGATACTGACATCTGGGTCTTATTCTTTCTGGAGAAAACAAGACCCAAGTTGCCATGTTTCTCTCCTTAGGCCTGTCATCCTTGCCATCTCTCATAGCTCTAGTCCTCTTCTCCCTTTTCCTTTGTAGCTATGTCTTAAACAGAAATTAGTTGGGAAACCCTTGTCAAGTTTACATTTATTGTTGATTTGTAATGAGAAAAGAACCCAACACTTTGCTAAAGGCAAGATATGCCCATTTTATTCCATTTCTCTATGAAATGCCAGACCTGTCACTGTTTCCTAGAAGATTAGATTGTCTGACAGGACGTATTCTTTCCAAAGGCATTCTGGGTTCCAACTCAGTTATTCAGTTTTCTTCAAGGTATGTAAGAATGAATGAAGCCTTGATATTTCACCATAATGCCTAAAATCAGGCCAGGTTCTTATGGGCTCTTCTTCAAAATATTGTTCACAGACTAGGTGGCATTATGGTTTACCTCTTTATTTATCTTGGTAATAAGGGGGAAAAATCTCTTAAGAGAAAGTACACTCGAATGAGCTCTAGAATGCGAATGAAAATAACAGCAGGTCTCTGTAATTTGCATAGAGGTCATGTTTTGTTAATATGTGTCTTGTAAAAGCAGACAACATGTAAAAGAGGATGGTAAAACCTGACCCGGCAATGTTTTAAAATTTCAAATTATGCATAAAATGTGTGTTAAATTAATTAGAGAATTCATCAAGAAAGGAGAGTAAGGAAACTAGTTAGCACTGTGCAACACTTAGTAGCCCAAGTAATGTTCTAGAAGTGTTAAATATAATTTGTCTCATTACATTATCCTTTGGTAAATTATTACAGCATTGTATGATATATGTGGCTTATTAACAGTTTCATTAATTACTATTAGAGGAAAGAAACTACAAAATCTGGTACACATAGGAACAAATGGTAAAGCAGATGGTTGAAATGAGTGGAACGTGATCAGTTGCTGAACCAGTTTACCTAATTAGCTTATTACATCAAAACAGTTAAACTAAATTTGTCAAGTTGTCTTCAGGAGACTGAGACTTGTGGGACTATCATCACTGGTGTCATATGTTGAAAAAAGTGGGAAGCAAATAGCAAGAAACTGTGGGCTCAGATCTGTGGCCATTCATATATTCTGTACAGAGAGTCTCCAGAAAGAACTGAATAGAACCAATGGGTAAATTCATTTTTTGGCATAGCCATCAGCACTGACATCTTTCCTACTGTCTGTACCAAAAGAAACAGAGGGAAGGAGAGCTAATGGAATTTGGCTACCTCCACCAAATTTTCTTGATGTTGATGAATGCTTAGGGAAGAATTCCCTGAGAAGCTGCAAAGGATTTGGGGAAGAAACAATTCTACCAAAAGAATGGCTGCTTCAGTGAGATCCCATCAAATTCCAGAGAAATAGCATCAGCTCAGAGCTCATATTTCAACTTGAGTGATAGAATGTCAACTTCTTGAAGACATTTGCTACCTCCTACTTGAAGCTTTTCCTGATCTTCCTGGTTGTTTATTCTCTCTCTCCTCAAATTCTCTCAAATTTTCTTTGTGTAATTGTTATATCCCTCTAGTAAAATGTAAGAGACTGGTTTTTTTTTTGTCTTTGTATCCCCAGGAGTAACACCATCCCTGGCACATGTCAGATGTCTAATGAATATTTGTTGAATGGATGAATGAGTAAGTAGACTCAAAGCATTTGGAGAAGCCAAACTGTGAAGTGGGACTTGGCTTTAACATCTATTACTCTCTCACCCAACTCTTGGTGCTTTGGGAGACATGCAACACACGGTTTCTGAAATGGCAATCTCTGACAAAAAAAGTTGGTTGCCAGCATGAGTATAGACCTGGTAATTTGTGTGAGAGGCTCAGCCTGGAGGAGAGAAAATGATGACTATTATTTCCTATTCGTCCAGTAGGCATCCTGTGCCAATGTCCCTATTGTTCCCAGACAAGCTATATTTATTTATTCATATTTAATATAAAAAATGATGCCCTTCATTGGAGGGTTTACAATACATTGATAATAAACATGTTATTGTTAAAAATATTAAAAAAGAAAGATTCAAGCCAGCAAGTTAGTGCAGACTTTAAAACTGCCACATCTGTTGGTTGAAGCATTATAATTAAGGTGCCATTGCATTTGAAAGGAAAGAAAATCTTGACATGTAGTAATTTCTAGGTTTGGGTTGTTCTCAGGTATGTCACTGGGGGAGCGCCAAGAAGAAAGTAAAAAGAAAGTCCACTGGATTTGGAGTCAGAGTTCACCTCTCCCACTTAATTCCTTTGTGACCTACATCATCATTTATTCTCCCAGGGCCTCAGTTTCCTCATCTGCTAAAAAAAAAGGTAAGTAGGTGTACTAGGTAATCTCTGAGATTCTGAGGTTCCATTCTAACTCTTGAATCTATAACTCTAGTTCAAAACTATGTTCACAGAAGAGGAAAAATAAACGTTCAGTAATCATGGCAAGCAGATTAAGGGCAACTTTCTAATCACATAGATTAAAAAAGAACAAACTCATTACAAATCAAATTATTCTTGGCTAATTGTTGAAAGAGCAATGGATAGAGAGTCAGATTTAGAGCATGAAAAGCTTTGAATCCTGCCTCAGACTCTGACTAGCTATGTGACCTTGGCCATGTCATTTAACCTCACTCAGGGTCAATTTCTTTATCTATAAAATGGGTATAATGATAGTGCCTAGCTCACAGCATTGTTGAGGACCAACCTTAAAGTGCTATATACATATTAGTCATTAGTATTATCATACATTAAAACCTTTCACTGTTCTAGACAATACTCTAAAATAATAAGCTGCAGAGAAGCTGCCCACATCTGTTGAGAATCATTTCCTTATTTCAGAGTTCCCTATGCCAACAAAATAATAGGTTGGGTGATGATGATGATGATGATGATGATGATGATGGATGATGATGATTGTTAGTATTATTATCCCTAATTTTTTCAAACCATGTTTTAACTATAATACCCCAAAAAGGCTTATTTTAGAGGCTAGAATTATATATTTTCTCTCCATATGAGTTTTTTTTTCCTCTTCACTGGTTTCTACACCCTACATAAGCAGAAAGAAAATTAAGTTGATTAATTCAACTATTGAATTTAACTAACATTTAATCAGTACCTATTCTATGAAACTAGGGATAGTCACTATTTTCAGGTACTTTCAAGGGATTCCAGAGGTAATCAGAAGACTTCACCAAGGGGCCATCCTAGGATTTTACTGTTGTGCCTTAGCTTCTTCCTTCTTTCTGCCTGTGAGCTTTTCTTCCTTTGATGAGTTCTTCCCAGGACTTTCATTTTTGGGGAAAGGCAAAGTGCGTGTTGTCTTCAAGACTTCACCATCATGTACCCCATGCATCTTCCAACTTTTCAGTTTTCCTTTGACATGTTGTCTTCTCTTATTACAGCATAAACTTCCTTAGGATAGGTGTCTCTCTTTTTGCTTGTATTTGGATTGCCAGTGCTTAGCAAATGTCCGGCAGAAAGAAAATACTTGAATTATAATTCATTATTGACTGAGTGATAGAATCATAGAGTGTTAAATTTGGAACCTATAGGCCTTAGAGATCTTTGTAGTTCAAACCCTCATTTTATAGATGAGGATCTTGTCTAGAGAAGTTATGTGACTTACCAAAGGTCACACTTATGGTAAGTGAAAAAGCTGGAATTTGAACCAGATCCTTTGATTGACTGTCCTTTGTACCACAGTGCTATTTTCTTACACTCACATTGTCTCCTCCAGATTTTAAGCTTCTTGAGAACAGACCATTTCTTTTCCTTTTTTTTTTAGGTCTTTTTTTCTGGAGATCAGCCTTCACTGATCTTATTCTGACTATAAATAAGTAAATAAGAATGATTTACTTTCATTTATATGGCCCATAGGAGCTTAGAAGCTATTTTCAGCAACTAGCATAGACAGGAGGCAGACTGTGCTTTGGACTGGAGTTACAAGTACAAAGAATGAAACAATCTCTACTCTCAATGAGCTTACATTCTAATGAGAGGAGATAACAAGTATATAGGAAAATACATATATATATATATATATATATATATTGTTATAATATTGTAGATTATGTGTACAATAATGTATAATATTATGCTAAAATATATGTAGGACAAATATAAATTTTATATAACTACACACCTAGTCATGAAATAGAAAGTGCTATAGAATAGAGGATACCATCAGTTAGGGGGAATCAGGAAAGGCTTCACCTCATGGGAAAAACAAAAACAGATGGCCAGAAAGGTGTCTTATGTGTCTGCAGAGCATGATGTGAAGAGCAAACAAGCATGGCTGGAATGAAAGATTCATAGAAAAGAACAGTAAACAATAAGACTGGGAAGGTAGGTTGGGGCCAGTTTGTGGAGGGCCATCCCTGAATTCTTGCTCAAGGCATTTGGACATCTAGGGAATGGGTACTAATTAGAGATATTTGAACAGGGAAGTAACATAATAAAAATAACTGACATTTAACTGTGCTTTAAGGTTTTCAAATATACCAATATCTCAGCTGAGCCTCACAATAACCATGTGAAAAGGGCAGTGCAAGTTATCTTTATCTCCATTTTCAGATAAGGAAATAGAAGGACAGAGACGTTGTGACATATCTGTAGCTACTCAGCTAATAAATATCCGAGACAGGATTTGAATCCAGATTTTCTTAATTCCAAGTCTAGCACTCTCTCTTACACTATGATGAAAGCAGTCTAAGAGTGAACAAGAATTTATTACGCGTTGGTTATACCTATGCATGAGGAATCTAAGACATTTTCTCTTCATTTAGTATTTAGAACATGGTTATCAAACATTTTTGCAGAAGTGTGTTGTCAGAGTATAAGTTTCTCCCTGATAGAAAATTAAAATGTAATGTAAGCAGTACTATGAAATTTTGGACATATTCACATAGTATGAAATATTATTTACATAAATTTGTGCTAATAATACCCTCTGATCAAAGTATTTATAGAGGACAATGAACAGTAACATAGACGTACAAAGATGGAATTAGTGTAAGCTCAAATAGGTGTCATAGCAAATAGAGCACCAGGCCTGGAGTCAGAAATACCTGAGTCTAAATCTGGCCTCAGCCACCTACTAGTTGTGTGATCCTGGGCAAGTCATTTAACCCTGTTTGCCTCAGTTTCCTCATCTGTCAAATGCGCTGGAGAAGGAAATGGCAAACTACTCCAGTGTCTTTGCCAAGAAAACCCCAAATGGGGTCAAGAAGAGTCAGATACAACTGAAATGACTGAACAACAACAAGTAAGGTTCTGCTTTACTGACTCATAATGACACAGAGTTGACCTTAAAGGATAGGCCAGTGGAGTGAAAGTTGGCAGATCCAAGCAAGATGAAAAATCATCAAGTGTAATTCTGATGATGGATTAGATTTCTGTTTTCCAAGGACAATTCAGTTAAGTTCCAAGAGGTCCTTACTCAAATGGCAGCCAATTCTCCCAACTATATGTAACTCCTTCTTCCCTGAATCTCTGAGGGCAGTGTATTTGACTTTCTGATGCATTTAATCGTAGTATAATTTCTATTAACTTCTTTGTGCACATCTTATTTTTCTTGATAGATGATAAATTCTTTAAGAAAAAAGGAAAAAAAAGATGAAATAGTCTCTACTCACAAAGAGCTTACAGTGTATTAGGGAAGGAAACATTTATATATGCAAATATATAGAGAATAAATACCAAATGAACCCATACATTCTCAGCATATGTGTCAGCCACTGCAAAGGCATGAAGACAGGAGATGAAGCACACCTCTCTATAAAGTACCTTGTCTAGGCAGTCAGTTTATAAAAGTTTGTTGGAGTGGATTGAATTTAAAGACCTTGCTAGTTTTATCCTTTTCATCTTAATGGTAATATATAGGAAAGGGAAAATGTCCTGAAGAGACAGCTAAAATAACAAAAAAAGAATGTAGGAAAAAAACTCTATGAGGAAAGATCTTGGGGCATTTGGGCCTGGAGAAAGAAAAGGCAGACTGAGTTCTTAAATTATATTCAAACACTTATAAAGTCAGACTTTATGGGTGTAGGCGTTAGAGAGTGTTGTTTATCCACATAGGTTATATGTATCCACATGAGTTATCTAGATGTGACTCACAGGAAGGCTCGAGTAAATAACTTCTCCCTCCATTCTTCTCCGAGGGAAACTGATTCTTGCCAAGAGAGAAAGAAGGAGAATTGGTACTAAAGGCTGGCCACTCTGTTCTAGAGAAGATACCAGGCTAGAATTATACCTATCTGCTCCCTAAATGTTGTTAGTCCAGGGAAAATAATGTTTAGTTTCAAGCTGTACTCCTAATTGCTATTCTTCAATAGGGAAGAAATGCACCAAGTTATATACCCAAGGTTGGGATCTCTTCCTACCAAATGACAATTCCACAAAGAACACATGTAGTGAAAAGTGAGCAAACCCATTTATTCAAGCAAATAGCAAACAGAAATCAGAGAAGTTATGTACATAAAATATATACCAGATAATATATAGAATGAATGAGCTGTCCCACTGGGAACCCATCAATAAACATTCATTTTTTAAATTTTTAAAAAATTTTGTTAATTTATTTTGATATATCAACAATCACTTCCATAAGCTTGTGAGTTTCAAATTTTTCTCCCCCTTCGTCCCCACCAGCCTCCTCAAGATGGCCCACAATCTGATATATGTTATACATTTATATTCCTATTAAACATATTTTCACATTAGTAAAGTTGTAAGTAAAAATTAAAACCAATAGGAGGAAACTTCTCCTTTCCCCCTGCGCTAGTGTTTTGCTTTTGACCACCACCTCCTTCTGTCCCTCTTCCCTTCTATTATCCTTTTCCCTTTGCTTCCCCTTTACCCTTACTGCTACTTCCCTCTCTTCTATTCCCCCCTCTCTTTTCTTTCCCGTTTTCCCTCCTACTGCCTATAGGGCAAGTTAGTTTTCTATACCTAACTGATCATGTTATTCCCTTCTTGAGCCAAATCTGATGACAGCAAGGTTCAAACAATGCTCACCCCCTTCTCTTCTTTCTCTCTGCTGTAGTAAGATTTTGTGCCTTTTCTTGTAATGTAATTTACCCATGTCTGCCTCCTCCTTCCTCAGTACATTTTCTAAGGTCAGATTGATCCACTTATTTGGATCTGTTTAACCTACTTGATTAAATTTTTTTTTATCATTACATCAAATTCAACTAATATCCACCCTCTTTACATGTACTCCTTTAACATGGTGAAATGACAATATAGTTCTCAAGAGTTTCAAGTGTCATCTTCCCTTGTAGGGATGAAACAGTCCGCCCTTATTAACAACGTATTGTATCTTTCTGTCCCATTTACCTTTTCATGTCTTTCTTGAATCTTGTTACTTGAAGATCAAATTTTTTGTTGAGCTCTGGTCTTTTTATCAGGAGGGTTTGGAAGTCCCCTATTTCTTTGAGTATCCATCTCCTTCCTTGAAAAATCATGCTCATTTTTGCTGGATACTTGATCCTGGGCTGCATTCCAAGCTCCTTTGCCTTACAGAATACCATGTTCCATGCCCTGCAGTCTTTTAATGTAGAAGCTGCAAGGTCCTGTGTAATCCTGACTGTGGTTCCATGATATTTAAATTGTTTCTTTCTGGTTGCTTGCAGCACCTTCTCTTTCATCTGGTAATTTTGGAGTATTGCTATTATATTCCTTGGCGTTTTCAATTTGTTATCTCTTTCAGGTGGTGAGTGGTGTATTCTTTCTATGGTTATTTGACCTTCTGGTTCTAGGACTTCTGGGCAGTTTTCCTTCATGATTTCCTGAAAGGTACTGTCCAGGCTCTTTTTTACATCATGATTTTCAGGTAGTCCAATAATTTTAAAATTATCTCTGCTGAATTGATTTTCCAGGTCGGTTGATTTACCGATTGAGGTACTTTACATTTTCATCTATTTTTTTCATTTTTTTGTTTCTGTTTGACTGATTCTTGCTCTCATTAGTTTCCATTTGTTCAATTCTAGTTTTTAACAGATTGTTTTCTTCTGTTAGTTTTTGTGCTTCCTTCTTCAATTGGCCAATTGTGTTTTTTAGGAGCTTGTTTTCTTCAGTGTACTTTTTTTTCCAATTGGCCACTTGTATTTTTAAGAACTCTTCTACCTCTATCATTTGACTTTTAAAATCCTTCTTGAGCTCTTCTAAGAAGACTTTTTTGGCTTCATACCAGTTCATATTCCCTTTTGATGTTGCAGATGTGGGTTTGTTGACAATGCTGTCCTCTTCAGAATTTCTGTCTTGATCTTTACTTTTCTCATAATGTGAATCTATGGTACATTTCTTTTTACTCATGGTGTTTCTTTATTCCCTGGCCTTTAAAAAGATTGAGCTCTCCTGCTGGGGAACAGAGGGCACTGAGCCAAGCTTCTTGTGTTGGGAGCCTAGGTCTTGGTCACTGGTTTTTTGTGCTAGGGCCTCTTATGTTGGCAATTGGAGGGTGTAGGGTTCTGGAAGCTTACCTTGTGTAGGGCTGGAATCAGCAAGGCTGGAACTTTCGGGCAATTCTAGGTTGCCTGCTTTTCCTTTCCTTTAGCTTTCTTCAACTCCTTTTAGATGGGTGCTAAAGGGTGTTTATCTGCCTGGGGCCCCTTGCAGTGCTGCCTCCCTCACTTCTGCTAATGCACTGGGAGATTCCTTTGTGGTAGAGTGCCAAGGCACCTGGTGGTTTTCTGAGGTGGTTTCCACTGGTTCCCCCCACTCTCACTGAGGCACTCAGAGGTCCAGGTGTTGGTGTTTGCCTGCTCTACTACCTGGGCTTCAGGATCTCTTCCTGGTTGACAGTTGGAGGCTGTAAGGTTCTGACAGCTTACCTGGAGTTGGGTTGGAATCAGCAAGTCTGGGACTTTAGGAAGACTCTAGGTTGCTTTCTTCAGCTACTTTCAGGTGAATGCTGCAGGGTGCTTCTCCTCCTGGGGCCCTTTGTAGTGCTTCTTCCCTTATTTTTGCTGAGGCACTGTGAGACAGGTTTGCTGCTCCCCATCTTTCTTCTAGTTCATTTTTTCCAAGGTTTTTTTTCTGGGGTGATATTTTCTGGGTTTTCAGTGGTTGAGAGGGGAGAGTGAGAGCCACTACCTTTTTACTCTGCCATCTTGGCTCCCGGAAGCGGAAGTCCAATAAACATTTATTAGGTATCTACTATGTGCCAGACACTGTGCTAAGCACTGGGGATACAAAGAAAGGTAAAAGACAATCCCTGCTCTGAAGGAGCACATAGTCTAATCGAAGTAGACAACATGTAACCAACAATGCATGAACAAGCTCTATACAGGATAAACTGAATTGATAAATTGAAATCAACAGAGGGAAGGCACTAGAATTAAGGGAGGATGGGAAAGGCTTCCTACGGAAGGAAGAATTTTAGCTAGGATCTGGAGAAAGCAAGGGAAGCCAGGAGGAAGAAATGCAATTTATTTCAGATGAACCATGAGAGAGTCCCAGATCCCATCTCAAGGAGAAATATCCTGAAGTTTCTAGTGTAATAAGCTGGGTTATGGATATGATCATCAAGGTGACAACTCTTCTATATGTTGATTGATTCCCGGAGTCTCTCCCTTAAGAGACCTCTCCTTGAAGAGGATGTGTAAATGAGTATTTTCTCTCTTGAAGCTAAAAACCGGAAGACCAGAATCTTCAATCTCTTACCAGCTCTATCCCTCATGCAGATGTGGACCATCAAGTAATCAATCTCCACCAATGAGGAATATTTTACACAAATAGATTTTGAATCAGGATTAGATGACAAACACAAAAATCCTTTCATCATGTATTCTGGAATTTTTACCAGGGAATAAAACAAAGCCTTTCCCAAGTCCCATATTATTCATGTGACTCCCAAATTCTATGGAAGTCACCCTCTTTGATAACAAGGTGAGGTGCCACTGTCAGAGGGCTTGTTTCTTTACTTATGGCTAAGGCCTTGGGATTGGAACCCAAGCTCTTAACCTCTATCTTATAATTGATATATCCCTTATATCCCTACTTATAGACCCTCTACTTAGAATGGTCTGTTTGAATGTAATAATATTTGTGCAAATATCTATGCGGTAAAGATATATAAGGATAAAAAAATATAGCAGAAGGCAATGAACAGTCCACAGAATAAGTGAATAATCCAGCTTTATCCAACATAGAGACAATTCTTGCTAGTGTGCTCAATCTGGACATATCCCTTCCATTATTCAGACTCTTTGGCTTGGCTTAATATTGGCCTTTGTTTTTCTGCTGAAATGAACGACCTCCTTATTTCTACCTTCCCTTAAGCTTCCACCGTGAGGACTTTCCAAGTCTCACTCCCCTCCCCATCTACATAGAAAGTGTCTGTTTTCTTCAAATGTTCCTACTATGCTTCATATTAATCTCTTCCCATCTTCTCTATTCTCTACATCAGGTTATATTTATCTATCTACATCTCTGTTCCTCCCCACATTTCCCCTCCAAATTATAAATTACTTGAGTACAGGAAATTTAGGACTTTAATGTCTAACATAGTACTTTCCACAGTGTCTGAATGGATTAGTGAATGAATGATTGAATACACTGAGGACAGAACTAAAAACAAGTAACCTTGCAATGAAACAAGAAGGATTTGAATTAAATATAAAGCATACTTCTATGAATGCTGCTGCTGAGGGAGGGAAATTATGAACGTTAATATCTAAGACAAACATGGTTGCTTACATGGCTTAGATGGCTAAGGGACAATTGACTTTGGGGAGCTTTTAGAGAAGCAATAGAGGTCTCTTCCAGTTCCAGAATTCTTTTCTTTACCTTGATTCTTTTACTTACTTCAATTGGGACTTAATTTTTAGTGTTTACTTTTAGGTTTCCCTTTCCTGCAATTCATTTATTACAGAATTTAAAAGTGCAAACTTCTGGCATCACAACCAGTATGCAGAAAGAATAGATGATGTAAAAGGGAAGGAAGACCAAGCTTTCATATGGATCTTAGAATATTCTTAATTTCAAGTATGTGAGTCCTTTGTATAAGAAGCTATTAATGGTGAAAAATGTGCTTTTGCATGAAGAACTAGATTTGTATTTATTGTCAAAGGATGTAATATATTGCCACTGTTTTAGATGAATTTAGATTTTGATACCTTAAGTGAATGGGAAAAGAGAATTGTTTTAATATAAACTACTGAAATATATGTGTATGAAGAAACTGATTTCAGATAGGATTTTGGACTGTTTTGGAGAGAAAGTGATCTATGATATAGATGTGAGGACTTCTATCTCTTTGCTAACAATGTGGAATGATGCCTCATTTGTGTGGGAAGAATTTAGTATTACAAAGAGATCAAGAAATATCTTACTAAAAAATAGAATAGAGAAATGTGTGTGAAGAAACATAGTTTCAAAGGCACCAAAGAGACAGACTGCCTGGTTGGAGATAAGAGAAGGAATGATGCTAATTCACATATAACTAATTCCTTAATTCCCTTTTTTTTTATAATTAAAGAGGGTAAAACTAAGGGGAACAAACCATGTATAAACATTTGGAGACTGAGGTATGAGACATCATACTTTATAGGTATAATATAAGGCAAAGAATTGGAAGAAATGGGAAGAAATCCATATGTGGTAAAGTAGGAAACTTCTAGGAAAGACACACCACTTTCATGGGTAGAGAGAGGGTCTGCTGATTTGATGGGAGAAATCTGGGGAGCTGTGACTTTTTAAGTAAAAAGTGAATCACTGAGAATCAGAAGGCTCTCATTTTAAGCCATTAAACTACAATTTTTACACTGAGAGAAACATAGGAGAAAAACAAGGTTTTAAGACAATAGTAACAGAAGAAGAACCTAGGAAGAGAAAGTCAAGGGAGGAAGGGGATGAGAACAGCTACTCCATTGAAACTATGGTAGTTAGAGGGAGTCAAGCTGAGAGAATAGTTGTCTTCTCCCACCTTTGACTTGAGAAGGAAAAGCAGAGGTCTTCATGGGGGTTTTGGTGAGAGGAACTAGTTTGAAGAGAGCTCTGTTTTGATTGTATAATGCAGCATCTGGTGAGTGAATGAATACTTTGTATAGCCCAAAGAAGGCTAATTTGATGAGCTTTGCTTTTTTTGACCTTAGAGAGTGTTGCTAATCATATTAAAAGCTAACATTTTCTAAATACCCTTTTAAGATCAGAGTTAATAGAGAGAGCTTTAAAAACTGTGTTCCAGGAGAAGAGACCAGCCTTTCCCAAACTGAAAGGTGGTGTGGATGAATAGCCAAACAGTGAGCAGAGAAACATTTTCATATGATGTTCCTGAATGAACTAATAACATTGATACCTGCCATCTAGAGTTGTGATATCCCAAGCACATGAGTTTTACTTCTACCAATTCATCCAAGGTTGTTAAAAGTAGGTACCCATTCCTTATCATATATAGTAGTGAAGTGCATTGGGATGAATGCGATCTAGATTTTTATGTGTACTGTGATGTATTTTATTATGTATTTGCTTTAATATATTAATATACATAATGCTACTGTTTATTTTGTCTTATGAACTAGATAGTTATGATTAAACATGTCGTTGTTGTAAACAGCTGCTTGTGTATGTTGAAAACCTATTAAATGGGTGCTCAAGAGACAGAGTGTGGTAGGAGGTATATATCTCCCCTCAACAGAGTTACTTCTAATTTTTTTAAAGAGTTTGAGTGGAACCATGTCATAATAACAGTCTTTCTCTGTAAATTTATACCTGCTTAGTGTGAGAGAACGTTAAAAGATCAAGAAAAACAGAGAAAGGTAGGCAGTATGAGGCCTTAAATGTGAGGTGTTTATACCCCACAGTGCCTGCAGTGGCCAGACCCCACCTGCAGCATCTTTACTGTGTTACATTATGGGACATTGAAATAGACAAGACTACAGACCATCTTATTACTGCTGTTACATTAACAGTCAAAACCACACCAAATAACATTTTCCCCCTGTCATGACTTTGACTGTGGGCTTTTTTTTTTTTTGGCAATTGGGGTTAAGTGACTTGCCCAGGGTCACACAGCTAGTAAGTGTTAAGTGTTTGGTCTGAGGCTGGATTTGAACTCAGGTCCTCCTGACTTCAGGGTCGGTGCTCTATCCACTGTGCCACCTAGCTGCCCCTGTGGGTTTGTTTTAAACATGTCAATTCTTAACTACTCAGTAATGGTGAAGCAACAGAAAATCCTTAATCTAAGGTTTGATTAAAACATTTTTCCTTTTTAATTTAAGAGTTATTTGGTTTTCTCTATAACATTCTCTCTATAACAATTAATTTTTCCCCCAATTACATATAAAAACAACTTTTAGCATTCATTTTTGAAATTTTCAGTTCCAAATTCTCCCCTTCCCTCCTTGAGACTTATGAAGTTTGTTATAGGTTATACATGTGCAATCTTATAAAACATTTCCTATTACTTATGTTATGAAAGAAAACCCAGACCAAAAAAAAAAACCACGAAAAAATAAAGTGAAAAAATGAAATGCTTCAATTTGAATTCAGACTCCATCAGTTCTTTCTCTGGAGATGGATAGAGTTTTCCGTTATACGTCCCTTGGAATTACCTTAGATCATTGTATTACCAAGAACAGCTATATCATTCACAGTTGATCACCATATAATACTACTATTACTGTGTGTAATGTTCTCTTGGTTCTGCTCACTTCACTTTTTCATGTAAGTCTTTCCAGATTTTCCTGACATTATCCTGTTTGTCATTTATTATAGCACAAAAGTATTCCATTACTGTCATATATCACAACTTGTTCATCTATTCCATGATTGATAGGAATTCCCCCCAATTTCCAATTCTCCCCCACAACAAAATAACTGCTATAAATATTTTTGTATACTCTCTCTGTCTCTGTCTCTCTCTCTCAGATTCAGACCTAATAGCCATATTGCTAGATCAAAGGGTATGCACAATTTTGTAGCTCTTTGGGCATACTTCCAAATTGCTCTCTGGAATGGTTGGATCAATTCACAACTCAATCAACAGTGCATCAGTATCCCAATTTTCCCACACACCCTTCAACATTTATTATTTTCCTTTTCTGTCATGTTAACTAATCTCATAGGTGTGAGGTGGTACCTCAGAGTTTTTTTTTTTAATTTGCATTTCTCTAATCAATAGTGAAGGGCAGCTGGGTGGCACAGGGGATAGAGATGGCTCTGGAGTCAGGACTGGTGACCCTTGGCAAGTTACTTAACTCTCTTCCTCATCTGTAAAATGAACTGAAGAAGGAAATGGCAAACCATTCCAGTATCTTTGACAAGAAAACCCCAAATAAGGTAATGAAGAGTTGGACACGACTAAAACAAATGAACAACAAAAAATAATAGTGCTTTAGATCAAATTTCCATATGACTATATATAGATTCCATTTCTTCATCTGAACACTGCTTGCCCATATTCTTTGGTCAATTATCAATTGGGGAATGACTTGTATTCTTATAGATTTGATTCAGTTCTCTACAAATTCAAAGAATTGATTTTCTCTGTAAATGAATAACATAAATTTGATTCTCTGTATAAATAAGAAATAAATAATTCATTTCTTAGGAATCTTTTACCTTAAAATCCTTATTCTCAAAATGGTAAACATTATAAAGACATAAACAAGAAACAAAAACAGTTGTAAAACAAGTTCACATCCAGGATTCAATACCTAAGCTATTTTTCCTTTTGGTTTAAATTCAGTTGTTCAAGGTAAGCCTTAACAGAAGTTTCCCTAATGGGCCTATGTAATAATGGGACAAAGACCAGAAGGAGGCATGGCTTTTCAGTCTTTCCATTCCTCAGCATGAATTTGGGCTAGACGCCAAACTCTCACTATGAACTTGCTCTTTGGGAGGACAAGTGGAATAAATCAAAATTATTTTTGGCCTTTGTGCTTTGGGCCTCAAGGCCTGCTGTATTGAGAAGATAATTGGACCTGGAGCCAGAAAACTTGGTTCAGTTTGTGGCTGTCATTACTGGCGTATAGTAGGCACTTAATAAAGCTTATTGATTGATTGCTTATTAGCTATATGATCATAGCTAAGGCACTCAAGTTCATGGATCTTCAGAATCCTTATGTGTAAAATGGAGATTACAAAGATTACATATAAGGTAGAAGCTGGACCTTTAATTTCATTATATCAGTATAGTATATAGTATATATCTCTATCAATGCGAGCTCTTACTCCTTTGCAATTTATAGTGCTTGAAAGTTGTCTAGAGCACTAAGACAGTGACTTGCCCCTGGTCACACAGCTGGGATGTATCAGAAGTGAGATTTGAACTTGGGTCTTTCTGGCTCTGAGGCTAGCCCATAATACTTTTGTGAATTATTATTATTATTATTGTGATCAATATTATTATATGATCTAAGGAGAACTTAGCGTAGCTTAGAAAATAAATCAAATAGGTGATATGCTGGACACTACTGGTTCTTAAGCATCACAGAATCAGAATGGATCTCAAGGGCTATGTTGATTGAAATGCAGTGTTTCATCTTGCTTCATTTTCTCTCACTCTTCTTCTCATGTCTGTGCCACATGGCTTCATTTCTTAGGAATCTTTTATTTTGTGGAAAAGTTTCATCTGAGTTTTTATGGTTAGTGTATTTTCTATCTATGGTCTATATTGTGATATATCATTACTTTTCAGCATATTAGTATCTATAATATTGTTATTTATTGTGCATTATTATTAAGTAAATAATCACTTTGTGAAACAGCGTTTTATCTGTAGTTGTTATAAAGGCAAAAGATAGATCTAGATTAGTCGTTAAAAAAGGATTGCGAGTAACAATAATATCAATACACCAAAACCCAAGGCCATCCATCACATTAATGATATTATCACCTCTCTAGTTTAACAAAGGCCCAAATAGCACAATGGATTGAGTTGATAGGCACCTTAACGAATATTATTTTTTCTTTGCTCTTTTATGTATACTGAAATCTTTAGCTGTATACTGAAAGCAAGATATTGGAAAAGGTTGATGGTGAATTAATACCTTTCTGCCTATTTACCACAGGACCCACCCAAAGCCAATGGTTCTTAGAACTTTGCCAGCTAAATGAGCCAATCTTCACACTTCCCCAGAATCAAGAGCCTAATGGGCTAACATAATTTTTGTTTTTGGCTCCTTCTTGATCACGACTCTAACAAGTGAACAGAAGGGCTTATTTGTTAAAAATTCTGGTGGAATGCTTGCTGTTAGTCTAATAAAAACAAGTTTTTATTCAGACCAAGCTTAGTGCTTCTGGTATACCAGGTGACACTAGACATTGGTGTCCTGTGTTGGGTCAGGAAGAATAGGAACTGGCTTGGGAAGCATGTCTTATTGATTTATGGAGTTCCTTGTTTTAAGATACCCTGCTTCCTTGTGGGGGTGGGGAACTGATCACTTCTGTAATTCCCAACCTTTGAAAATTTGTCACAATATAGTATATGGTAAATCTGTAGTCTGCTCTTTTTTTTTTTTTGAGGGAACATTTGGAAAGTATTTGGGTCATTTTTAGTGAGATTTAAAGGGAGGGTTCTGTGTCCAAGGTTGGAAGGTTCAAAATTTTTCTACTAAAATAATTTTATTTTAAATTTAAAAAATAGTCCACTAAATCACATTATCAGAACATAAAGAACCTAAACGAGAACTTACAGCTCACCCTCTGTGCCTGTACTTTGCTATTCAGCCTCTATGGTCAAAGTAGAGAAGTTTTATAAATATTATGAGGAAAAGTGACAGGAACTATAGGGGAGGCTACTGGAAGAGAGGAATATAGCTCTGTTGAAAGTGAAAATTCCTACATGGAGAAAGGAACATTTTTTGCAGAAGCATAAGAGATGTATGTTAGAAATAAGAACAAGTTTTCTGGCACTGAGGGCTGTTAGACTCCAGAATGAGGTACTGAGAAGGACTAAAAAATTGAATAATCTCTGGTACAGAGGTCCTTAACCTTTTTTTTTTTTGTGCCTTTGGTCATGGAAACTATGAAATCTTTTCCAGAGTACTGTTTTCATATAAATATAATAATTAGAAATAAAATATAAAAGATTACAAAGACCAACTAAATTGAAATTACCAAAATATTTTAAATAATAAGTTCAAGGAAACTAGGTTAGGAATCTCTGTTTGTAGTGATATAAAACCAAAATACTTTAAAATTATTGAAAGGATAGACTTTTCACTGTTTAACTCTAATGTAGTATTGTCTTATATTGTATAATACAGTATGGCACTATATGTTATCGTATGGTATAGTATAGCATAGTAGAATAAAAATGAGTAGAGTAAAAATGTATGATAGATGACTTTTATGGGCCTTCACTTTCATCATGATTATATAATAATAATAATAGTTGACAATCACATAGATTGCAAAGTGCAAAGGAATTCATTTTTTCCTTACAATGTGACCCTGTGAAGTATGTACCACAAGCAATAATTATCTTTATTTCACAAATGAGGAAACTGAAACTCATAGAATTTTTGAGTTGCCACGGTCATGATTTTGAAATCAAGTTTCTCCTGACTCTGCGTCCAGTTGGCTATCTTTCCATGCTATATCTCATTTTAATATGCAAATAGTAGTTCTACTTCAAAAATCAATACTTAATTTGCTAGCATTATATCATTTTATATCATCAGATTTGTTCAAACTTTTTTTTTTCTTTTTTAAGGCTCTATGCAGGTGTGACCTCCTTCAGGAAATCTTTCCAAGTCTCCATGGCTCCCTTTAGCCCCACTCCAGCTATGTATGATCCTTAGATCTCTTCAGGCTTCTCTAGTTGGTCTCTCTTATTATGGTATATTACATTTAGTTATAACTATTTCTATACATATATTATGCCCTATATGAAATCATATGCTACCTGAAAGCAGGGACTGTGTATTGTTTTATATTTGTATCTTTATCACCAGCACAGTGTACTATACATATTGGGACAAAAATAAATGTTTAACTGAATGAAAAATAAAGTAAATGAAAGTTTCATCAAGATTTTTCAGTAGGTGAAAATAGCAACCTTAAGTAAATATTGCTACGTATTTATTTACTAGATATTTCAGTTGGATGTTAGGGAACACTTTGCTGTCTTTCTATGAGGGCTTTTTTTTCCATATTGTAATACAATTTGGGTCATGAGCTCTAAGGGATTGGGGGTACTATGGAAGGGAATTGTGGAATCAATCAGTATGCATTTTTAAGCATCTATTATATAGCAGGCACTAGGGATTTATAGAAAAATGAATGTCATGTTTCATACAAAGAAAGACATAAATAGCAGATGTATCAAAGAAAGGCCAAGAATTAACTGAGAATGCATCTCTTGAGATTGTCCAAAACCATGCTATATAGGTAAATATTGATAACTGATGGCTTTGTCACCCACTCTGTAGCTATACCATAAGAAACACTGGGTATTTGTATCTGACCCATCACTAAAGCCTTCTATATGTGTTGAATTTAGAATTTGAGCTCCTTTAGATTAGAGATTGTCTATTTGTACTATTTGGGCTTAGCACAGTTCTTTGTACTTGATAAGTCCTTAATAAATGCTTTTCTATTTATTCATTTACTAATTGATTGAAACCCTAAATGTCATTGGCTCCTATCTATGCTGCATGGGAAACTGAGCACAAGAAAGAGCCTACTGCACAGGTGTAACAGGACTGGGTAGAAGTTTTAGGACCTTTCAGTAGGCATAATTGTTATTTTTCAATAAATTCCAAAGGTTCATTACCTAGGAGTCAGAAAAAAGCCTTTTTTTTTTAGGCTAGGGGGTTGGGTCATGGAAAGAAGGGCGTAGGAGATCCACACTAGGTTAGGAAATTTCTTGGGTCATATGCAGAGTTGTTGAGTTGGATTTGGGACTCATAGAATGGTTGATTAATAAAGCAGTACAGATGCTTATTAAATCATAAGGTGTTTGAAAAATGAATGAATAAAACATTTATTAAGCGGTAACTATGTACAAAGCAATGTGCTGAGTTTTGAGAGTACAAATACAGTCTCTGCTCACATGCTCATGGGGGAGACAATACATATGGAAGCTGAAGTGGAAAGGTACCGTGGTTTTTAGGGTACAAAAGCAAAGCAGATATTAATGCTTCTTCTTTAATGTGATTTCCACTGAGAAAATGATGCATTTCTAGTGTTGAACCAGTCAGATATGCCAAGGACTTTGGTGGCAAGAACTTTCTTTTGCGTTTTCTGTAGCTGTAGCTTTAGTAACTATATGAGCAATTGCCAAGCTACGTTTTCCAGGGGTTGCTTCCCAGGGTGAAAGCTGAAGGCACTGGGCTGAAAGGATTGCCATTGCAAAGGGGGTTGGTTGGGTTTGGGGTCCTGGACTGACTCTATCATTCTCTGAGGGGAGATGTTGGTCAACATGCTGGTGGTGATTTGACTTGCCTTGCACATCTGGCTGCCTGTCTCTTCTTCAGGGTACCTATAGGGAAGAGAAGGAAGAATAAGAGAAGGTAGCAGCTGAGACTAAAAGAGCCATTGGTTTGAAGTAACTGCTGTAATCTTCAACTCTGATTTGCTTACTACTATAGTTACTTTTAGATTCCTTGTTGACTTAATCCTTTAGCAGCTTGGCTTTTCTTAAGAATTACGGTGGCCTGTTTATCCTGGTGGGATTTTCTGTTAAGTTCCATGCAGTGTTTTTATTTTTGCTGTTTTTGTGAACAAGGGCCGTTATTTCCTCATTTGGATAGTGGTTACCTATAATAGACCCTAGACAGTATTATGGGTATTTACTCCTCATTCTGAAGCAGATTCAGTAAATGGGTCAAAGTCAATATTCATTCCATCACTGAATTGACCTCAAAAGTAGTGATAGTCAATTCCACAGATGCTTGCCAAAAGAAATTCCTTAATCTTGGCGAATGCTTTTTGTTATTGTTTCCTTCTCTAATTCTTCTGGGAGCAAGGTCACCTCACTCATGATCCCATAGAGATTGAGATCCAGCTGAACTTTCCAGAGTCATTGCACCTCTTCCTGCCCTCTACCTTTTAGCCAAAATAGTCTACTTGTTGCTCCACATACCTGTGCTCCTGTCGTTGCATAGTCTATCGACTGGGCCTGGATCCAACTTCCTCATCTTGACCTTTTGGAATCCAAATTTCCCTTCAAAGCTCAGTTCAAATGCAACTTTTCACTAGAGACCTTTTCTAATCCCCTTATTTGTTAGTGCTCGTCTCACACCAAGTTATTCTCTATCTGCTTTGTATGTCTTATGTTTACTTCTCTTTGTCCATGTTGCCTTCACACAGTAGAGTATAAGCTCCTTCAATTCAATATTTTTTTTTTTTTGCCTCAGTATCTGGCACATAGCAAGTGCTTAATAACATTAATAGTGATAGTTACTAACATTTACATAGTATTTACTATTGCTAGGCCGTGCTAAGCGATTTACAGTTATTATCTCATTTGATTCTCACAATAACCTACAGAGGTAGATACTGTTATTAGTCTCATTTTATAGATGAAGAAGCTGAGGAAAACAGGTTAAGCGACACTGCTAGTAAGTGTTTGAGGCTGGATTTGAACTCAGGTCTTCCTGACTCCAACCCCAGTGTTCTATCCACTGTGCCACCCAGCTACCTTGATGATTTTTAACTGAATGTATTTGAAATGTTTATTGCTCTGGCTGTCTATGCTGTTTGTTTTAAACTGAGTTTTAAGTACTTTGCACCTAATATATGTCTTATCAAAATGACTTACAGCTGTGGACTTCCACAACTTGTGCCTTGAGATGGAATGTGTTATACTGGAAAGAAAACAGACTATCCTCAATAGGCTTGATGTCTAGTCTTGGCTCTGGACTAACTGGCTAGAACACTTTAGGCCAATGCCTTAATGTCCATGGGTCTCGATTTCTTACATTGCTATATATATGAAGAGTAGACCAAATGGTCTATTAAGGTGTCTTCTGGCTCTATCATTCTATGATTTCACATTTTTAAAGGACACATAGAATATTAGGAATTATCAAAATGATGTTATTTTAGAATAGAAATCATAGAATCACAGAATTTCAGAGTTGAGTGAGATAATGGAGACCAGAGGAACATCTGAGAAGTGGTCATCCTGCTTTGGCTGGGGACTTCAAGTGAAATTAAAACAAAATGAAACAAAACAACCTTGAACTCCCTCTGGGGCCAGCCTCTTTGCCCTTTGACATCTCTAATTGGAAGTTTCTCCTTAAATCTAGCCTAATTTTGCCACTTTGCAGCTACTTCCTATTCCTCTTTGTTCTATCCTCTGTGGAGCAGTGGACAAATCTGATTCTTCTTCACCTAACAGCTTCTCAAATACCTGAAGACAGCTATTTATGCCACCCCTCAGTCTTTCTAGGCTCAAAATCCCTGTCCCTTAGCCTTGGGAGGACTAAAATTCAAGATTCAGCAGGCAACAGATCTTTGACTATAGTAGCAGTGATTTCACCTTTACTAAGATCGTTGAAAGATACAGGGATGTTGGCAGTCAGAGATAAATTATGCAAGTCAGACCCAGCGGCAGTTGGCCTCATTCAGAGAGGTGTGACTTTTGTCTTGATGGCAGCAATTTGTGCAAGGGTGAGCCTCTCATAAGAGTGGAAGAGCAACCATTCCTACAGAATGCTTTCATCCCTCCAACTCTGGATGCCATGTGAGTCTTTGCGTCACTTGGTCAGAGTGCTTTGTGTCTTTCTGTTAGAGACTTTGGACTTTCCTCTTCTATTGTCATGACCTTGTTTTTCATATAGTTAAATATCTGCTGGTCTGCCACCCTAAGGGAGTGGAGGGTGGTACTTCTTTATCCTGATTCCAAGGGAACAACTGGGATTTGAGGGACAGAGAACTGCAGCAAGGTGGAACCAAAGCTTACCAAGCCAATCTTACGTGGCTTAAATGCGTAGATGTTCCGTATGCTGATTGCTCTTATCAGGATTTTCATAAGCTTTCCGGCTTGTCAATAACTTTTCTAAAATATCACACAGAACTGAATAGAATACCTAAGACGTTGCATGATCAAGGTAAAGTAATAATAATAATGGTAACTAGCATTTATAAAGTACTTTAAAGATTGCAAAGCACTTTATAAATATCTCATTTTATCCTTATAACAAGCCTGGGAAAGTAGAGGCTATGATTATCTCCATTTTACAGACAGGAAAACTAAGCCTGAAAGAAGTCAAGTGACTCATCCAAGATCACACAGCTAGTAAGTGTCTGAGGCCAGATTTGAACTCAGGGAGATGAGTCTTCTTGACTCCAGGCTGGGTGCTCTATCCACTGTGCCACCTAGCTACTCTGTAGGTGCTATCATTAGTTCCATTTTATTGCTGAGGAAACTGAGTCTGAGGGAGGACTTTGGGCTTGCCCAAAGTTACACAGCTAGTAAGTATCTGTGATATATTAAAGTTCAGTTCTTCTTCCCTCCATATCCATCTCTTTATACAGTATGTCACACTGCCTCTTAAGGTCTAAACTTGTAATCGGGAAAACCAGAGTTCAAATCCTGCCTCAGACACTCACTAGTTGTGTAAGCCTGGACAAGTCACTCAAATATCTGTTTGTCTCAGTTTCCTCATCTGTAAAATGGGAATAAATAATAGCACCTTCCTTACATGGTTGTTGTGAAGATCAAATGGAATAAATGTGTGTATATGTGTGTGAGACACAGAGAGAGAGAGATAGAGAGAGAGAGAGAGAGAGAGAGAGAGAGAGAGAGAGAGAGAGAGAGAAAGCTTTGCACACATACCTTGATATATAATCTATTATATATAAGGCATGCATGTAAAACTCTTTATGGACCTTGTAATGCTATATAAATGTTAGCATATAAGATCTATTCCAGAGAATTACTATGAGGATTAAATGAGATAATAAATAATATATTATTATATTATGTACAATATCAATATATATAGATATCCCCTCTATAATGAAGTCCCATATTAAGTCAACAGTAATGTATATCTATATCACACATATAGTATATATATACATGTATGTGTGTATATATAATACGTATCACAGTGTTGACTTAATTTAGGCTTCCATTATATGTGTGTATGTATATGTATATATGCCAAGAAAGCTAATGCAATCAGGTTGCCCTAAGAAACTCCCATGTCCAGGAATATTATTCCAGCTATTAATAATAACAGCAAGCATTTATATACTGCTTTAAGGTTTGTAAAATGCTTTACATATATTAGCTCATTTGAGCCTCCTAGCTCTGAGGTAAGGTACGTATATGTGTGTATATGTGTCTCTTCTTATAGAATAGGAGATTTGTAATTAGCATACCAACACTTTATAGGGAAATAGGTTCCTGTACTGTTTTTTGTCTCAACTATTTTGAAATGCTTAAAGCATAAACCAACCTCCTTCTTTACACTTTAATTTGCATCACAAACTCCCCCTCCCAAAGTCAACTTTAACCTTGACTATATCTTCATGATTACAAATCTTAAATTATATTACTTAATTGTAATAATTTAATTGTATGAGCTAGAATGGAATGAAGACCGTCTGAAGAACTCAAGCCTGCTCTTTCCTGGTCTTTCTATAAGAACTATCTGTAGATAACATTATGAAATAAACAACATTTGTTCTTATCTGCTAAAGGTGTTTTTAGTCCTCCCTTTTTCCCTTTTATGGTCCTCAAGCCACAACTAACTATCTAGCCTCCTCCACTCCTCCCTATTAACCTTAGCCCTCTCAGGCCAATCCAGACCTGGAAATAGTATCTTCTCTGGACCTTTTCCTTTTCTTCTCCATATTAAACTTATCTGTCCTGTGTCCTATCCCCCTAGATCCTTGCTAGGTCACTAACTAGCTAATGAGACATAAACTATTCTCCACTGAGGTGTTAATGGATGATAAATAGCGTAATACACTACCTCTCCAAGATAGCATAATTGCCTTTCCTAGTAACCTCAGCTGCTAAGGCCTTCCCCAGTCAAGGTAACCTTGCATCTGTTTTATATGTACAATGCATATTACGTATATCTTTAACAAGCATATTGTTTCTCTTGTTTAAATGTAAGTTCTAGAAGGGAAAGACTGTTTAGTTTTTGTCTTGTATCTGGGACCCCTAACACAGTGCCCGACACTTGATAAACAGTTAGGATTAACTGATTTTGACAGAGACCTTCAATACTTTAACTCAAATGACTGATTAAAATGGGACTTTTAGATACCCTGACAATCCACAGCTGGTAATAGTGGAATACTTTTATGTATCAAGGCCTTTCAATAGACTCTCTTCCTAGTGCTGCTGTGATTAGGAGGGGTAACACAGAAAGGGTATACTAGAAAGAGTGCTGGACTTTCAACCAGGAGAGACATGGGTTCAAATCCTGTTCTAATATTTATTACTCGGGTAAGGAACCATCTCTCTGAATTTCATCTGTAAAATGGGGATGATAGGACAGGATTGTTGTGAGAATAAAATAAGAACAAAGTAAGGCATTTAAGCACTTTGAGAAACAGAGTATTAAGGATGTCAGCTATTATCATCATTATAATTTTTATTATAAATATTATATTATAATTATATAATTATAAATAATAATTAATTATGATAATAAATATTAATAAATTGTATAATATATTATAAATTTACTATAATAATGGAACCAATTAATCAAAAAACATCTGATAAGTACTTTGTACATATCAGGCACTGTGTGGGGAATACAAAGAACAAAAATGAGTCTGCCAGCAAGGATATTGTATTCTTTGGGGAGAGATAGCATGTACTAAAATACATGTATACACAGAAAATATTCAAAGTAAATAAAAGGTAATTTTAAAAAGAAGAGCACTGTTAGCTGGGGAAAAACTTCAGGAAAGATAAGGTTTCAACTGAGTCTTAAAAAGAATATCAGTTTACTCTGACCATAGAGTGTGGGAAGAGTGATAACATACATATAGTTTAGGTTAGGTTCAGGTTGTGAAGAATTGCAAATGACAGAGGAGTTTTCTCAGAATAGGACTTCTTAACCTAGGGTCTGTTAACTTGATTTTTTTTTAAATTAATAATTGCATTTTACTGTCATTGATTTCCTTTGTATTTCCTATATGGAGGAGGTGGTAGGTATTTAAAAACATTATTCTGAGAAGGAGTTCACAGGTTATACCAGATTACTGAAAGGGTTCACAACACAAAAAAGCTTAAAAATCCCAATCTTAGAGGTAACAGGGAGTCACTTGACTTTATCAAGGAGAGGAATGACATGCTCATAACTTTGCTTTAGAAACTGATCATAATAATAACTAAATTACCTATCCTTAAAGCGTTTTTAGATAGAAAATGTTTTAAGCTCTACTTCAATCTAAATTGTTTTGGGGCAATCACATCCTACTTCACGTCCTAGCTTGTTTTTGTTGCATCCAACTTTAAGAGCTAAACACAGCCATCTTTTGCAAGTGAGGTGACTGCTTAAGTTTTAAAAGATGACCATGATGAAGTCTTATTTAGTTTACTCCCTTTTCACATCCAGGCAAAATTTCAAAGAAAGAATAGTTGAAATTATTCCTCTTCAATGTAGATATCAATGTATTTTGTTTTAATTTAATTTTTAAAGTTTTCAAAAACAATCATTTCCTATGCACCAGTAAAAAGGGTAAATAATTTATTTTATTATATTTTTGTTTGTTTTGGCCAGATACTGTGGAAATCCTTGCCCTTTTCTTTGGAACATGTATCTAAAAATATGAAATAAACAAAATAAAATTAAATTCCATTTCTTCAGGGTTCTAGAATCTTAAAGTTGGAAAAGATCTTAAGCATTCAATCTTGATCTTATGTATTCAATCCAATCCAATCCAATTCAACTGATGTAATTCAGGGAAGCTGCATGATGTTTGAAAAGAGAACTTGGAACTAGAAGAAGTAGGCTTGAGGCATGACTTTCGCTTTCTAACTGTGTGATCTTGAGCAAGTCACTATGGCTCTCTAGGCCTCAGTTTCCTCACTTGTAAAATGACGGGGTTGAACTAGATAGTCTCTAAGTTTCTTTCCATTTCGCAGTCTGTAATATTGTGCATTCAAGTCAACAAATATTTATTACGTGCCATGTGCTGAGTACAGGGCATATAAAGATAAAATATGGAATAGTCCTTGCCCTTAAGGAAATTAAAATCTAGCACAGAGTATAATAAATATAATATAGATTAAAACAAGTGCAAAGCACAATTTCAAATAAAGTAGTTTGAGAAATTCAGGTAGGGAGACATCTCCGTTCAGTGAAAATCATTACCAAAGCTACCTTTCTGCATAACTGTTGTTACCATTTGGCTAATTAAGGATTCCAGGTATTAATAGAGTTAGGGGCCTAAACTAGCTTCTGTAACTCTGAAGTAGGGAGGTTAAGGAAGACTTCATGAAGAAGTTGCCACATGGGTTAGGCCTCGAGAGATGGGAAGGATTTCAGTGGGCAGAGATGGGGTGTGGGTAGGGAGGAAGGAGAATCTTTTAGTTATAGGGTACAGCACAAGCAAAGGTAGAGGGATGGGGAAAAGTAGAATGAAATGGAGACATGCTGAGAATAACAAAAGAGAGATGTTTTTTGTATGAAGGAGATGGTGGCACATTATATAGAATGCTGAAGTTGGACTCAGGAAGACAAGTTCAAATACTACCTCAGCCTTTTATGAGCTATGTGACCCTGGACAAGTCACTTTACTTTGCTCAACTTCAATTTCCTCATCTGTAAAAATGAAATAATAATAACACTTATCTCACAGGGTTTTGGTAAGTACCAAATGAGATAATATGTCATCACCAACAATGTCATCATTATTTTAACCGTAGTCAGTTTACGGCCTTATAAATATTCACTGTGGGCTGAACACTACACAAAATGGTAGAAGAGAAACAAAGTATACAAAAATTATGGTTCCTTTCCTCAAGTACCTTGCATTAGTGATGGACAAGATGAAAATGTTATATATGAAAAATAGCTAAGAATATTTTCAAGGCAGCATCTAAGTAAAACCATATCAATATGGTGCAAATGGGCTGAATAAGGGATAAAGAGATAAAGTAAAGGCAAAATCAGAATAATAAGATGGGCTTGGTGATGGAATATGTCTTAGAGAATATATTTTGAGCTAGGTTTGGTAGGAGGAGAGGGACATTAATTGGTAGAAAAATTACAGGATCCTTTAAATGAAGTTGTGTGATCTTTGTTATAAGAATTTTAATATTTAACCACTTTTTCTTTATGCCTGACTATTGCTCAGAACCCTTGGCCTTTGTTCTGGAGAACAATGAAGAGAAAGGCTTAGAGCTCTCCAGTTGAAGGGATTCCAGAAGAAATCAGAAGGTGGAGTCAGGAGCACATATCTGGATGTAAAACATGAAAAGTATCACAAGTGCAAAAGGGCAAAAGTATGGGAATTCTGTTTTAGCTCTCTACTCTTACTGTTTACCTAGAACTGAATGACTGCAGCTAGAACTCCGTACCTCACTTCTCACTAGCCCTGACCCTGTTTCTCTTCTTATCATGATTTCTGATGTATCTAGATAACAGGAATATTAAAACACTTCCCAAAGATCTGTGCATACTCTCTGGCCCCTTTCCATGGGGTGTGTACCCCACTCCATGGAAAGTGTTTCTACCTCCTCTCCCTCATTTTTGGTCTTTTCAGCTCTGTGACTCATTTACGTGTTTCTTGGATTCTTCCCACAGTGCTTCTGAGCCTTATTTTTCCAGCTACTTACATGGCAGGCTAAGGGTAGGATAGGGACATGAGAGGAAAATTATAATCAATAATAAACCAAAGAAAAGAAAATGAAGAAATTGGCTTAGGCAAAAAGAGAAAATACGGTAGGTATTTACATTGGCTGATGAAGGGGAGGCCAGGGCAGGGCTTAGAAAGACTACAACTTTACCTCCTTTCCAGGAAATGAAATTAGATATTTATAAATACTGCTGTCAGAAAACCTTAATTTCATTGATATGGGATGAGAACAATCACTCCCTCTAATAAATATACTTTTAATCATAAATAACTTCACATTTTGAAATTATCAATCATCAATTTTAACATCTAAAACAAAGTTTTAGATTACTATTTATTAAACAAATTTCTATTTTTATTTCAAAGTTGAGATATTCCACTCTCACATGGCCACGTATTGAAATTTGTAATGTTAAATCAAATTTATGTAAAAGTGAAGTTAAGACATATTAAATCCCAAATTGTATTAAGTCAGTTAGCCATCTGTTTTGAGAAAGATACCAAGTGCTTAAAATGAAACTTGACAAATATTTCATAAAAAGTATGTGTGAAAAGGAAAAAAAACACACATCACTATTTGTATTGCAGGAAGGCTTATGTCAAAATACTGTCCCCCTTTGACCACTAGATGGTGCTTTTGCACTCTGTATTTCAGTGAAAAGGCAAACAATATCTTTAAAACGGTTGACAAAAGTCTTTAATTTTAGAAGAATCATTAGAGTTCAAAGCACTTGTTATCGTTTCCAAAAATATTCCCCTAACACACCCTTGGGTGAGAAATGTTAATGTAAAGGTGAGAATGAAATGCGTTATTATATATACATACACACACACAAGTATTGTACATACTTATATACATATGTACATGCATACACATATGCATGCACATATATTCTCCCCGGCTCCCATACGTACCATTCTTCGTGTCTTCTTTCAATAGACCAAGGTAATTAGGATTATTTCTGTCATCTCTAAGGTATGTTTCTCCAAGGGATTAACACCTGTATGTCACTGTGCAACTTTTAATATACTAAAAGACTGTCTATCACCAATTTCTATATGATCATGCACTTGGTGCTTCAAAAATTGTGGTGGTGGGTTATGGGGGTGTGAAGAGAAGAAAGATAGAGGTTTACCCTCAAAAATCTCTTGTTGAACATAAAATAGAAAAAAAGATTTGTTTCACTTTTATGAAAATGGGGTACTCCTGCTTTTGTTTTTCTTAATGGTAATTCATGTCTTGAGCTACTTTCTACATTTGTTTTACATTCACAAAATCTTAGAATTGCAGTGGTCCACAGAGATCATGTATCTGGTCCAAATTCTCACCCGAAGGATGAATTCTGTCGATAACATCCTTTCCAGATGGTCATGCAACCATTTTCCTATAAGCAAGGATGTTTATGGGTTGGCTTCAGTTTTGCAAACTTGGTGGGGGAGCTGCTGTGGAAAAGCCTGGCTACAATCCCCTTTCATCTGCTAAAACCCTTTCTAGAGTTGATCGTTTTGACAGAGTTCACAAGCATCAAAGGGCTTAGGGCTTTAAAATGTCTTGACTTTCAGACCAATAGCCACTAGGGAGAAGTATATATTATTGTAAAGGGCCCAACCTGCTCATGCCAAGTGCTTATGGGAGTTGGGAGAGTGATTCCAGAAAAGGGAGTGAAGTGCTACATTGGTAAAAATGCTCTGGCTTTACCTGTCAGTTTGAGTTTTCCAGGGATACCCCTTTACTGAAGTCCTTGTCTTTGTAAAGCTGCAGCAAATTTTTAGGAAAATCAGTTAGGTTTGCAAAAAGAAAACACTGGGTGCTTCTTCCTGGAGGCTAATTGCAGCCTGAGTTGGTACAAGAGCATTCTTTGGACCAGGATTTGGAAGCCTGTGTTCTCATTGAAGCTTCATCACCTAAGAGTTGTGAGACCTTAGCAGATGCCTTCCCTCCTCTCAGCCTTAATTTCCTCTTCTTAAAATCAATTGTGATATTCCCTCAGGTTCTTCCTAGCTATGACAGACAGTTCTTGGTTCTATGAGAAGGGGAAAGGAAAGGTTCAGTGTGTGAATCTTGCCTAATGTCGATAGAGGTTGAAGGGACCTCAAAATCTTTAATTTTAAGTGGTTCCTACCCAACTGTTCTTTTTATCTCACTATACCAGTGTAACTGATGGGCCTGAACACTGACCACCTGAAGGGCAGTCTTACTACTACTACTGGAAGTCAAGGGAAAAAAAATCAACCCCAATTCTTACTTTCATCTCCCTCAACCTCTTTCTAGACTGTTTGCCTTAATTCTTTTATGGCCTTCAGCCTCATGAGCCTAACCTCATTTACATGTAGCCACTGAGGTGACACCTCCACAAAGTATTCACCTCAGTTAAGCAGCTTCCCCTTCTTCAGTCGGCCACTTGTAAGCATCCCCAAGGTCTCCAGTACAATTTTGTTTGACCTTTAGTTAAAGACTGCCTCTACCAAGCAACTGATTTTCCTATTCCCAAGAGTGGAAGTAGGAGATGGGTTTTTATTATGTCGTATATTAAAATTGGATGAAATCAGTTGGTTCCCATATAGCACCAAGTGATACTTAGTACCCTAAAAACTGAAAGATGAGATGTGACTGCACACAACATAAGGTTACCTTCTTGATTCCGTGGTTATGATGGTATAGGGTCCAATGCCCTTGTTCACTTGTAAGAGAATGCAGGCAGCAAGAAATAATGGATTGAGAGGGGACCATGGAATCAAGAACACCTCTAGCTCAATAACCTTGGACAAGTTTCTTAATTGTTCATTGAGCCAGGCAACTCCCTAAGACTTTATTAAACTTCAGAGCAGATTCTGAGCTGTATAAATGGAGGGAGTTCCCTATATTAGTAAAATCTCAGGTCTAGACTGAAGAGCTGAGGGGGAGAAGATCCTGGAACACAGAACTACCAGAAATGATATTTTTATAGAAAATGCCATTATTTAGACCTAACATTATGGTGGGGGGAAAAAAACTGTTAACACATCTGACTAAGAGGACTGTGTTCAGGGTAAATGTGTGCATGTTCTTTGTCTTTCAGGAGTGAATAGTGGTTAAAGATCATGAGGAATCTCAAAGGCCAAATTTCAGTAATGGTGGCTCCCTAGAGACAGAGAGGGAGGGGAGCCTTGCTGGGAGAAGGTGAAAGGAAAGAAAGTTCCAAAGGAGGTCTTAGGAGGGGAGGTTGGGACACCTGAACTACCTCACAGAATTTTTTGTTTTCCAAGTCTTTCTTTACCACAGTAATGCAGATGCAGAAAAAGACTTCTTCACTGGGCTGTGAAGGATTTTTAAAAAGCTCAAAGGTGAACGTCTCTATTGACAACCGAGCTATGTTTTTATGATTAATGAGCCTTGTTTCATTTTGTAAAGGGGAAGGAGGCTCCATCCTCAGTTACCCAAAGTCCCTTACATTTTCTGGGATTTTTTAGGAAAAGGAGCAGGGATGATGTAAGGATTTAGGGTCCTTTAAATATTCTATAATCCCAACCAGCATGCTTAGTGTAACACATTTTCCTACTATCTTAGAGGGTGGTGAGCTGGATGCATTGCTGGTGATTCTGTTTATGGGATAACTTGACAAGGAAAATTGCTCCTATTCCTGGAGACCAGAGCAACTATATTTACTATAAGGCTGGTAGAATGGTCAGGTCTTCCTAAATTCAAAGTTGGCCCCTGACCTGCTTCTCCTTGTTGCTTTTATTATCTTAGATGTGATTTTACATAATCCTGGAGGGATTTTCACTTTAGCAGATGTTAACATTGAATCAGAGAAAGGAGGAAAGAATTAGCCATAGGATGGGAGAAGTACTAGATGGTCAGAGTCCTAACCTCTCAGAGTCTTGTGACATAGTATCCATGGCAGCCTAGTGGGGAGAAGATTGGGGAGGGAGTGGTGGAAATATCAGCTTTCATCATTAGTCAATTCAAATGCTGGGAAGCTGAGGAAATTGGCAATGGGTATAGCCAGCAGAGAATACTGTCTGGGTGTCAATAAATATCCAGGTCTCCCAGGTCAGACTGATTTACCATTATGATATCCTAAGATATGGTATATATATATATAATATATATATATATATATATATATATATATATATATATATATATGTATATATATGCACAACTAGACTTTTCAAAATTTGAAGCTCTGATTTGACTCTCAGCTCTTGTGTTTATTGTCTGCTTTACCCTGGGCTAGCCATTTAATCATGCAATTTTCTCTGCCAAATAAAATGATAATAATTGGACCCTTACTTCAAAAGATTGCTGTGAGGAAAATTCTGTAAATCTTTAAATGCTATAGAAATGGTAGTATATATAAGCATCACCATAATTAATACAGTCCATCACAGATATTCCAAAGGCAGAGGGCAGTGAGTAATCTAGGAGACATAGAAATATGCTAACAGCTTTAAGTCAATGGTAATTTGGCCTTCTGCATTTTCAGGAAAGTAGGTTTGAGAGAGGGAGAAAGAGGAGAGAGAGAGAGAGAGAGAGAGAGAGAGAGAGAGAGAGAGAGAGAGAGAGAGAGAGAGAGAGAGAGAGAGAGAGAGAGAGAGAGAGAGAGAGAGAGAGAGATTGGACTTTGACCTTTGATTTTATTGGTATTGGCAAAACACAGATGAGGATCTTCCTTTATCAATTCAGACTAGTACCTTCACTGAGACTTATAGCCTTTACAGGAGTACAGGGGTTATTTGGAAGACTGAGAGGATAAGTGACATGGACTTGAACAGGTAGGCAGGACTTGAACCTGGTCTTCCTTGTTCCGAGGCTGGTTCCATTTCCTCTGTACTTCACTGGCTTTCATATAGCTGTACATTTACAGAATAAGATGGATTAAAATTGCCTCAACAGTAGGTACATCTTTTTATTTATACCTTTATATATATTGGAAATATGGTTAGGAATGTTGTTATTTTATTACAAAATTTAAAATGACCATAAATTGTACCAGAGTAAGAATTTGATAACACGTTAACATTTTTATCAGCAAATATGATCATCACACTTAGTAAATTATTTCTGATTCTTCAGGAAATAGAGAAATTAATGAATCACAAGGTCATGACATCTTATTAATGACAAAAATAGATTATAACTGGCCAAATTTCTTAACTAAAAAGTATTTTTTCATCCAGAGTGGAAGGAACAGCATAAATCAGGTTTTCCTACTAAGGAAGGATTAATAAAATAAAATAAACATTCAAAGGATAAATACACATAACCTTGATAATTTAGACCTTTTTGCAACAGTCATTGCTGGAAAACTCAGATGTCAAGGTGAGCAAGGTGAGTTCTCATTTTCTATATCCTGCCTGTCTTCCTGTTCCTTTCCCACATAATTTTTCTTTTCTTCACTTATTTTGTGAACTGCATTAGTAGATGTGTTATAAGTTAGTTTTTATTAAGTCAAAATACTCAGTGAGGATCAGGGTCATGATTTGCCTGGTTCCCTACCCCTGTAGCTCTCTCTGGCTTACTGTAGTGATCATCTCACTCCTACCTTCAAGCTTATCTCTAAGCAAAGCATTTCTAAGGATCCCTATACCCACATACCTGAGAAATGCAGCATCAAAACAGCCTTCTGCTCCTTCTGTTCTGCTTTTGTGCCCTAGTTCCAGGAACTGGACACTTGCTTTATTCTTTGTGATGAAATTACCTGTCATGTACACTAGTTACAGTAAACAACCCCATTCCTCTTGAGCAGTATTTGAATTTCAAGTTTGAGTCTCTGCATGGTACTACAGTTCTTGGACTTAGGTTCTGGCTTATTCCTTCCTTCTGGGAAAAAGAATCCTTCCTCTGACTCTGAGCCCCCAATTCTTAGGTTTCTATTTCTGTCCCTTCTCCCTAATAACATGCTTTCATTCTCATACCAAGCTCCAGTTCAATCCCCAAAGCTTTTATTAAATGCGTTCTATGTGTGAGACATTGGGATAGGTGGGAAATGGGAAAATAAAACAGATAATAGTTCCTGACATCAGGGAACTTACATTCTACATGGAAGAGAAAATTCATAAACAGATATGTACATAAGTTGAAGAGAAAGAGGAGGAAGGAGAGAGAGAGAAGAGAGAGAGAGAAAGAGAGAGACAGAGAGAGACAGAGAGAGAGAGAGAGAGAGAGAGAGCAGCTTGCTGAACCTTGGAGAAAGATGGGGATTTTAAATGTGGAGGCAAAGAGAAAGTGTATTCTATGCATGGGGAACTATCTGTATATAGGAATAGAGGGAAAGTGGTAATGCTGAGTTTTGGGAACAGCAAAGAGGCCAGTTTGACTTGAATGCAGAGTACCAAAAAGAGAGTAATATAAAAAAAATAAGAGAAAGGATTTAGAGAAATAGAATAAAACCCAGGACAGATAACCCAGAATACCACTAGATGGGGTAGTAATGGGAAGAGGAGGATGATCCAGTAAAGGAGTCATGGTAAAATGGAAGAATGCTGGACTTGGAACCAGAAAGTTAGGGTGGGGGACATGCAATGGCTCATTACATATGGGATCCAGTAATGGCTCATAGGATCATAAGTTTTAAAGTTAGAAGCATCCTTAGAAGTCAATGAGTCCAGCTTCCTTAGATGAGGAAACCAAGGCCCATAAAAGTGAAATGACTTGCCCAGGGTCATATGGAGTCTGAGGTTGGACTCTAATCCAGGTCTTTCTGAGTCCAAGTCCCGTGCTAACCTTGTGACCATGGACAAGTTGAGAACTTCTGAACTTCAGTTTCCTCCTCTATAAAATAGCAAAAATAATACTTCTAATAATACTTATCAATTATACTACTTGTAATCACAGGACTGTTATGAGTATAGTAGGGTGAAAACAAACAAACAAACAAACAAACAAACAACAAACAACAACACTCTTTCTTGCATTGGTTTGTGGATACCATGCTCAGAAGAGTCTAGACCACACAAGCTTGATTAATCTAGGACTTTTAGATGAATCAAGAGGCAGCTGAGGTGTTTTGACCAATCTGTCTTTGGGAGAAAGCCTGAGAGAATGAAGATACTCAAGAGAGAATGAGGCACTCAACTCCCACCACTGGACAGAGAAAGAAGTTGGTTTGAGCAAATAATCCTCCTTTGTAGTGATCCACCAATCAATTAGTATTTGTTAAATGTCTGCTGTGTTCCAGGTGCTGTGTTAGATGCTGGAGAAACAAAGACAAAAAAAGATACCTGGGGTAGAGAGGAAGTAAATGGTATGAGTCGCCATAGTTCTACATGGGAAGAATTAGAGGGAGAAATTCATTCGCAAAGTCCAAGGAGATAATTTTCCTATAGTCTCTGAGATATTGCTTAGGTGTGAGACATGGGGTGAGAGGAACTAAGTGCAAAAGAAGGCGCAAGAGTGTCTGAGATGTTTTTTCAATCAGCAAACTAACCTGAATGTTTGTTGTTTGTTTGTTTCTCCCATAAAAGCCAGTTCTTAAAGATCTGGTCCCTTGGGAAAAGTAATGAATATTATTTGCTGTGAAGGGAACAGCATAAATGGGGGGGATAGCCATTGGATCTGAAAACTAAATGGGCACCTGCTAGGAAGTGAAGAAAACTTCTGGAAAAAAAAAACAAAGGATTGAGAGGAATGGCCAGTGGAAGAGCAGAAGCTGAGGAGACATGTATGAAGAAGGGTGGTGGGCAGGACTAGTGGTGGGATGGCCAAGGGCTGCTGGGAGCTCAGGAGAGAGGTAGAAGGCAGGAAGAGAGCAGTAGTGAGGTTAAGACGGGGTTGGAAATGAACAATACTGAATAGACTGAGGACAAACTCTGATCATTCCAGGCTAGAACCCTTCTACAGATGTACTGAAAGTCATAGAGATGCTTCATCAAGCTCTCTGGGGAGGGGGTTACTTACTGGTCATATCATTACTTTCTATGGACTTGGATGTGGATTCTGTTTCCGTTACTTTGTATATCATACTGTTAGTGTTTTGAACTTTCTGAGCCTATGTAATTGCAAGGAACTCTGGTGATTAGGGTAGAAGTTATCTTTTGAAAGGGCACCGCTTGGTAGTCAGAGAACAGAGGTAAAGTTCTACCTCTGATACTTGATATATGTATGAGCTTGGGCACCTAACACAACCTACTTCAGCCTCAGTTTTCTCATCTATAAAATGAGGTAGTTGAACTAAATAGGCCCTGAGGTACCTTACATATCCTATGGGTAGAGGCAACCTGTCAGAGAAGTGAGAAGTTCCATGTCAAGAGGGAACTAACACAAGGGTTAGATGGGAAAACTACTTAGTAAATGCTCAAGTTCTTTGTAAATGGAGTTATATTACTTAAAAGCAGACCACTTGGCCTAGATTGGCTTCTTTTCATTGTCTACTGTTGGGCTCTGATTGCTTTTTGCATAGAGCATGTCTGGTCAATTGTTCTTGACCATTTTCAGTCTAGTCTCTGACAATGAGTCTCACAGAAAGGCGCTAACTTCCATTAGTTTTAGGTGGTGTTGCTAAATCACTTGGATTGCATTTCACGATGATCAGAAATTCCTAGCAGCCGAAGATTTAGCATGCCCTTAGATATGGGGGGCAACAACAGGACACAATACCAAAACCATGCTCCAAGAGGCCTTTTATCTTTTTTTCTTAGTAAAGTATTTATGGCAGATAAATGACCTCTAGGTTTTATGTGTGATGAACTGAGAAGGAATGACAGTTGATGGAGAGAGGAAAAACATGAAGAAGGAAGCAGAAAACCTCTCCTAGGGCAGAATTGAGCTTTAGATCTTTACCCTAAAAAGCATCAGCCAGGATGTGGGTGTGGGAGAGATGAGTAGAGAGTGGCCTTTGATTCATTAAATACTTAGGATTTTTTTTTAAATTTCAGAGAGATTGAACAAGGATAATAAACTTTAAAACAGTATTTCAAATTTTATGTTGTCTTTTATTTTCAAATATGACATAAGCCATTTTTGTTATTGTATGTTTCTATCATCTTACAGAAGAAGTACCTGGAATCATTCAATGTCTGCTTTCTGAGTGGTTCTGGGTTCTTCATAGACATGGCGTTTTGTCTCCCTTGGTGTTTTGTAAAGCTTTTGTTGCTTCCAAAGTTTTTATATTCACTGGTGTAAAGGACAACATAGGGGCAACTAGGTGGCACAGTGTACAGAGAGCTGGGACTGGAGTCAGGAAGATTCATCTCCCTGAGTTCAAATCTGGTCTTAGATACTTACTAGTCATGTGACCCTGAGCAAGTCACTTAACCTTTTTTACCTCAGTTTCCTCATCTGTAAAGGAGAAGGAAATGACACTACAGTATCTTTACCAAGAAAACCTCAAATGGGGTCACAAAGAGTCAGACATGATTGAAAAACAAGAACAAAAAATAAACTAATTAATTAATTAATTAATTAGTTTTAAAAAAAAAAAAACAAGAATAAAAAGGCCAATTCAGTTATCTTTTGTATATTGCTTCCCTTATTAGACTATGAACTGCTTGACAGCAGAGACTATTTTTGCCTTTCTTTATGTCCCCAGCACATAGAACAGTGCTTGGCACAAAGTAGGCTCTTAATAAATATTTATTCACTGATTGAATGACTGACCCTCCTTTCTAGCCATAGCATCTGGGACTTCTTTTTGCTTTCTCCACTTAAAGGTCTTACTCTCCTCACATTCATGGCTATTAGCATTTCTTGTCCTGTCTTTATCTTCACAATCTCATTTACCCTCATAATAGATTTACCCTCATAATCAGTTAGTCAATTGACAAGCATTTACTAAGAACCTATAATGTACCAAGTGCTGTGCTAGGACTGACTGGGGATACAAAGACAAAAAAAAAGTAGCAATTGTCCTTTACTTCAAGGACTTCCCCCTTCTGAGGGAGAAAACATGTACAGAGTTAACATTAGAAGGACCAGGTTTGTCCATTGACAGAAAAAAAATTGAAAATAATTTCACTATGATTAACTGATTTTTCTATAGGTGCAAATGTACTTTAAATGCAAAAAATTACAAGAAGATGTAATTTTATTTTGAAATAAAATTTTTATTCTATCTGTTTTCTTTGCCTTATGAATAAAAAATGCACTACATCAATTACTACAATGTGGTCTTTTGAGGTATTCTTAAATTCTGGTTCTTCTACTAAATATATGTAGAATATATATGAAAAAATACAAGGTAATTTTTGGGGGGCAGGGGAGAGCCGCTACTAGCTGAGAGCATGAGGAAAGGCCACATGTAAACCTTTATGTAGCACACGAGCTGAGCTTAGAGGGAATGTAGGGATTCTAAGAGGCAGGCGTAAAGAGAGAGTACATTCCAGGCAGGGGGAGCTGTGCATGAGGAGTTGCAAGAAGACCAGCTTCTGTGGACTACCCATGTCTGTGGTAGAAAGAAGGCTGAAAAAGATAGATTGGAGACAGACTGAGAAGGGCTTTAAATACAAAACAGAGGAGTTTGGATTTGATTCCTGAGATAATTGGTTGCTACTAGAGTTTATTGAGCAGGTGAGTGACATGCTCAGACCTATGCTTTAGAAAAATCGCTTTGGTGTTTGCATGCAGAGTGGATTACAGATGGGATAACTAAGACTCAGTTTAATGCAAGTCCTGCTGTGCTACTTAATATCTATGTCATCATGGACAAGCCACCTGGCCACCTCTGCGCCCAGTGAGAGGCACTGGAAGGTGGACTAAGTGGAGGCTGGTCTGACTTATAGGAGTGGGAAGCACATGGAGCTCAGGATGAAACTCTAATAATGTAATAGCAAGCATTTATATAGCACCTACTATGTGCCAGGCACTGGGCTAAGCGCTTTACAATCATTATCTCATTTGATCTTCACAACAACCCTTAGAGGTAGGTTCTATTATGATCCCCATTTCACAGGTGAGGAAGCTGAGGCAAACAGAGGCTAAATGACTTATCCAGGATCATAGAGGTAGTAAATATCTGAGGCTGCATTTGAACTCAGGTCTTCCTGACTCTAGGCAGAGCATTTTATACACCACAGCACTTGGATGACTAACTCTATTCACTTGGTACACTTGACTGACTCAGGGCTGCAAGTTCTTTCCTGACTTTTATTCATTTTTTTACATGGGCTTCTTTGCAGGATTTGAAGATACTTCAAAAATTATGTGCATCTGCTTTTGGAATACCTTTTGCTTTTTAGTTCAGAAATTTGCCACTTGAATTCTTATAATAGTTTCTAAGATAAGATTGAAATAAGCTTGCATTCTCTGTCTGGGTAGAGGCAGGTGGGATTGGCATAGGAATGTCCTTAGGTAGTTGGGATGTGGGATTGAACTCAATAATCTAGAAATTGAATAACTGAAATGCGGGTAATGGAGAAATAACTGAAAGAGTGAGACACATCAATGTCAAATGATCTTTCTGAGATAAAGAAATATTTGACAAAAAAGATGAAAACATGTGCCTTTGCACTTCATTTTATTGTATCTTCTTCCTGACATTTATTTTATTTTAATTTGATCAAGGATGGTAGATGAAGTCACAGAGACGTCAAATTCATAGCCTGTAGGCCTCACATGGTCTGAATATGGGCAGCAACCAGATTGAAATGTAATTGGGAAATGTTAAATAAAATAAGCAATAATAAAATTCAACATAGGTAATGTTGATTTGTGATTTTCTAAGTCAATGGGGGTGATCCATTTTTATTTGAGTTGGATACCACTGAATTAGGATCTTAGAAACCATGGAATCCAATCCCTTCTTCTTACAGATGAGTAAACTGAAACTCAAAGAAGTTAAATAATTTGCCCAAAGCCATAAAGCTAGGAAGTCTCTGAAGCTGGATTTTAAGCCAGAACATTCTGATTCTCTCACCTGGATTCCTGACCCTGGAGTTTCCATCAAACTTAAAGATCACATGATCTCAAGAGGATGGCATTTAGAGCTGGAACACGCCTTGATATCATTTCACCCAAAGCCCTCATTTTATGGACAAGGAAACAAATACCAGAGAGGCATGTCACTGTCTTGCCAGAATGTGACAAAGTGTGTTAGAGCTAGTTAGGAAAATGTCTTTTAATAACATCATCAACCCAGTCTATCTGTATCTCCCAACTCTGGGCATTTCCACTGGCAGTCCTTCATGCCTCGTATGCTCTCCCTCCTCACCTCTGCCTCCTGGCTTCTCTGACTTCCTTCACATACCACTTAAAATCCTGCCTTTTATAGGGAGCTTTTTCTAATTTTCCCTAATTCTAGTGCCCTTGCTCTGTTGATTATTTCAAATTTATCCTGTATATGTTTTTTTTTTAGTCCAGAGTTGTTTATATGTAGTCTCATCTATTAGACTGTGAGCCTCTTGAAAGCAGATTTTTGCCTTTCTTCATATTCCCAGTACTTAACACAGCGCCTGACAAATAGTAGGACCTTAATAAATGCTTATTGACTCACTATTAGCCCATACCATAAACTTAGTCATTAAGAGTTCCAGATGCAGAAAGGGAAAAAAATGAAGAATGAACAAAAATATTTGAGAATGTGATAAAGACTTTTCAATAAACTAATATTTGTTGAGGAGTTATTTTGCAAGGCATTGTAACACATAAAGTGTTTGTCATATGACCTCTTCTCAAAAAGCTAAGGGTTTAGTTTGGAAAATAAGAGACATGCTCATGAAATCTGCAGTTGATTAATGTCTAATGAGTGGTATGAACTATAAAAGATACAGGAATTTAATGGAAGAAGAAATTACTCTGTATTAGTGCAATCAGCTTCATGGATGACGTAGAATTTGAACTGAGACTTGAAGACTAGATATGATTTAGATCAATTGAGAAAAAGAGGAAGAACATTTTTGGAGGAAACTCTGTAAAGAGCAAGCATGTTTGGAAGACAAGACATTAGTTTTGCTGGAGTGGTGGACTATGCTTGAGTTGAAATGGAAAATAAGATCAGAGAGAGGTAGGTAGAGACTATTTTATGGAAGGTCTTGCATACCACAGCAATGAATTTTAAATTTTATACCATAGGCTAGTAGGTTAGTAAAAAGTATACAGTGGAGAACAATGATGAAGGCAATGAGGAGATAAAGAAAGCAACATTCTTAGCCTCATATGAATATCACCAGCCAGCTTTGAAGGAATAATGGAGTCTGTGGATCTCCATAGTGAAGAAAAGAGCTAGCTTGACTTTCCATGTATGAGATATTGTTAAACTTGCTTGATGACACTTCAGGTTCCACAGAGCAAATGTATTTAGTTGGAAACATTTCATTTTTTGTTTTGTACATTAGCAACACGCCATGTGAAATTAGTGGTCTTATATATTAATGACAAATAATATATAGTGCTTTAAGATTTACATACACTAGGTCTTTGATCCTCACAACAATCCTGTGAGGTGGGTGCTACTATTATTTCCATTTTGCAAATGAGGAAACTGAGGCTAAGAGAAGTTAAATGAGTTATCAAGGATCACAGAGAGGTGTCAAGGTAGTATTCAAACTCAAGTCTTCCTGACTTGAGGTCCATCACTTGGTACATTTCAACGTTTTATATGCCTGCTAAGGATGACTGTTGGCCTTAGATTGTTGATTTTGGTAGTCCCAAAAGTTTGGTATTCTTAATCAATGGTAATGACTATTTAGTGATGTGATCCATTGTAGTTTGATTTTTTTTGGCAGTAAATTACACACACGCACACACACTCACACACACACACACACACACACACACTTTCTGCAATAGTCAATTTGATGTACTGTATGGAAATGATTAGAATTACACAGTAGACTGGTCCAATGGACTCCCAGTGCAATGTAATGTTTAGAATACTCACTGATGATTAAGCAAGCACATTGCCCCCATTGACATCATTTGGATAGCTGGGAAACCATTCACATTCTTGGAAGTTTCGTTAAGAAAATGGAGACCTCTTCCTCTTCATTTATCAGATGGACCAGTTCAGGCCACATAGATTTGGCAACAGTCAAAGGAAGATGTTCATGGCATCTGTGTTACAAAGCCAGATCTAGAGTATATACGTTATTTAAGTTTACGACTAACTACATGACGAAGTTGTGTGGGAAAAGTCTTTGTTTGGGGAATCTGATCCTTTTCTGCCATTGCCAAAACAAACTCATTTGGACAAATAATAAAAAAAATACTTGGGAGTTTTGAAACATAAATTATAAACCAAACAGGATGCAGCCTAGTTTTTGAGGAAATGATTCACTGGATTAACGTAATGAGAGAACTTTATTTGTGTAAGGCTTAAACAATTGTGCTCTATCTTCAACTCTTCACTATCTGTGATATAGCCTTGCCCAAAACTGCTGTATGTAGAAAATATGGGGCCTCAGATGAAAGACTTCAAAGTCTGGGTGAGTGTATGTGTATCCTTACATATTCTGTCTCTGTGAATAGCTATTCACATTCCATAAAACTTAGAGGTTTTGAAAGCTTTATTAAACCATGGGTATTTGTGAAAAAACTTGGTTTTTCCCACCATGAATAAAAGTAATAGGGTCAAATGAGCTGGATACAAGAAGTCTGAGGGGCAATGAAAAAGTAGTAGCCTTGGGATGCTTCCATTTCTCCTCTTCCACATAACAATGATGGGCATTGATGAGCAGGGGTTAGAAGAGGTTTGAAGCTGATGTGGCATCCCTGTCATCATAGTGGGGCAGGAGAGTTGTCACTTGCTCTGCTACGCAGACTGCCCAGCTGAACCCATCTTTCCTTGGCAACTGTGCCCCAGTGAGACAAACTAGAGTGCCATATGGTGAGTAGGCAAAATGCCATTTTGACAAGCATGAGTGTCGGCAAGGAAGGGACCATGTATGAGCATCAAATGTGTTTGTTGTGGAAAGGATTCTAGGCCAGGAATATTAAAATAACTGTCTGTCCTTAGCTTTTGCACATATGGTTAAGGAGATATGCTATGATGACTCACATTAACATGGAAAATAAAAAATATATATAGAACTAAGCAACCATACTAAGTAGACTTCTTGTGCTGATGAATCAGGCCTGGATTTTTCACAAAAGAAGTTGTAGAGGTTTGTGTACTATGACAATTGACTCTTTTCTAGGTGCCCAATAGAATTGTCCAGCTTCAGTAAGAGTCATATTTCTTTGGAATTCACAGAAAGGGTAAAATATATATATATATATATATATATATATATATATACATATATATATATATTTTATTTTTGCTGAGAGGTCCTCAGATATTTCCTAATATCATTTCAAAAGTAAATGAGCTAGAATAGGCCCATTTAATATTTCAATTCCAAAGAAATTAAATTAATTTTTGCAATGTTAGTAGAACTATTTTCCTGCCTCAGGGATCATTTGTTTTAAAATCATTAAAGGTTTTGAGATGACATTGCACTGACATTTTGTGTGATTAAATTAAGGGAATTAGCACAAAGCCATTTCATTCCTTCATAGCTTTCTTAGTGGGTATATATCTGCCCAATGCAGGAAAAGAGAAAAATTGTGCTGCTTGTGTAAATATATGCATGTATGCGTTTGTTTTTCTTGAAGATTTTAAAGAGGTTCAGACTTGGAAGATTGGTTTTTGCTTCCCATTCTCTGTGGGCCGTTAGATTGTGTAAATTAGCCAGTTTAATTCTGTTGGTAAATTTTGCATGGGACACTGTGTTTTTTGCATATTGGGAATCTTGATGAAGCTTGTGGTTTCTAGGCTACCAACCCTGTTCCCCCAACAAACAGGAAGTGGGTTGTAGTATAATTGCACAATTAGGGTCTAACCACACTAGAGTATTTGATATTCTGTCTCACTGTCCCAGGTGGAAATCCACCCCTTATCTCTTCTCAACTTCTTACATTTTTATTTGTTCTATTACCATTTCTGTGGCCCCACTTGTATACAATTCCAATATAGGGCCCCATATGAGTATGTTGATCCACATACTAAGCTTATTTGCTTCTCAAGAAACCAACAGACTTAAGCAAAACTTACAAGAAAAAATTTGAAGTACTGCTTGGATGTGAAATAACTTGTACCTTGAGAGTATTCTGAACTGTTATAACAATAGTAACATTTATATTAGCACTTACCATGTTCCAGACGCTGCTGAGTGCTTTACAATTATTATCGAATTTGGTCAACAATCCTGAGAGGTAGATGCTATTATCATCCTCACTTTATCGTTGAGGAAACTGAGGGAAAAAGAAGTTAAATGACTTGCCCAGGGTCACACAGCTAATTATTGTCTGAGGCTGGATTTGAATATAGGAATTCACGACTCCAGGCGTGTTGCCTTATCTGTCTGTTAGGCCAACTAGCTGCTTCTGTGAAGTAATATGGGTATTGCATTTCTCTCAAAGTTTCATGTAGTTTTAGAAGTGAAAGTCTTACCAGAACCTGCTGCAGATTTTTCCTAATTTGATATTTCTGAACCCAATGGTGGTATTCCTTTTAATTATAAGGTAATCTTGGTAGACCAGATGCAGTGTTTGACTATACAGCTAGAATTTTTGAACAATAAACACATTTGGATATAGGGCACTAATAAAAATTATATTCAAGTATGTAGCTTTTGAAATGACTTAGTCTAGAAATCATACTGAAGTCTCTAACAATGTGAATTGGAGAATTAAATTGGATATTCATAAATTGTAAAGTAGTAAAGTAGTAAATCGGTAAATTGGAGAATTAGACTAAGTTGGGAAAAAGTAACACTTTCCCATAATTATATAGATGTTTGTCTGAAACTTTTTAAATTGACACCCCTCCATGTAGTGAGTTAGGGATCTTCATTCAGGCTTGTGGTTAAGACTAAAGTGGCTGATTGTGGGTTCATTTTTAACCTTCATTCCCTTTCATGGTTCATATCTTTATAACAAACACTTTCTTAGAATCCAACAAAAATTGACTTAACTGTTTTTGTTGTTCAGTTGCATCCAACTCTTCATGACTTCATTTGGAGTTTTCTTGGCAAAGATATTGGAGTGGTTTGCCATTTCCTTCCACAGCTCATTTTACAGACGAGGAAAGTGAGGCAAACAAAGTTAAGTGGCTTGCCCAGGGTCACACACTTAGTGTCTGAGGCCCAATTTGAACTCAGGTCTTCTTGACTCTAAGCCTAGTGCTTTATCCACTGCATCACATACCTGCTCTGACTTACATTTATCTGGAGACAAATCCCTTTACAACAGTACAAGCAGCAAATAAACAATGTTTAAATAGAGCAGGAGACTGGAGAGCAACTTGACAGTTAGCCAGGCAGTGATAAGTGGGGAGAAGGTGGAGCAGGAAAAACTTCACCATGACCCACCACCCACAAAGTGGAGACATCCAACTGGACAGCAAATTCTGTGTAGGTCAATCACGATTTTGAGGAAACGGGGGAGCTCTGATGGAGAGATTTTGTCATGATAGTAAGAAAAATGAGCTAAAGGAAAAAGATCAGGGAATTAAATTGAGATAAGCTTTGTTAAATATTATTGAATAGAAAGAAAATTATCATTCAATTTGGTTATTGTTTTGTTTTGTTTTCCCTACATGAATAATTAAAAATTTCAGGGAAAGAATGGACACTTGGGATAAAGATTCTCAAACAGTGGCCACTCTAAATCCCGGGATGGAAGTTTACAATGAAAGAGAATTTTGATATGTTGTATTCCCAAATGATATTCTCTGTTCATTCCAAGATAATAATTCTCATTGCCATATTTGATGTTGATACATTGAATTTGCCTAAGTTCTGGCCATGAGAAGTTTGGCATTTGGTGCTTGGTGAGTGTGTTTAAAATTATACTTCTTTTGGACTCATGGAAATGGTCTGTTTCCCTCTTTCAAGCACTGAAGTTCTACAACAAAACAAAAATGCATTCATGGAAGGGAATTTAATGTTCATGTATGCACTGGATTTAAAGAATAAAGAACTAAAAAACAATTGGGTAGATAAAGTGAGACATAGAGAATGAAATTCTGGACTAGCACTCTAGTCAAACCTGGATTCAAGTGCCTCTGACACTCTTCTACCTCTGCTACCCTGGGTTGTCACTTAGAACTTCCAAGTCTCTAATTCCTCATTTGTAAATTGAGGCTAATCACAGTTAAAATTCCTCCCTTACCATGATTATTATGAGGCTAAAATTAATGAATAATACATATAAGCCTATGCAAACTTTGCAAACACCTAGGTGGCACAGTGCCTGGCCTGAAGTTAGGAAGACTCATCTTCCTGGGTTCAAATTCAGCTTCATACACTTACTAGCTGGGTGACTCTGGTCAAGTCACTTAACCCCATTTGCCTCAGTTTCCTCATCTATAAAATAAGCTGGAGAAAACCCAAATGTGGTCACAAAGAGTTGGATACAACTGAAATGACTGAAGAAGAGCAAAATCAACATAAACTTCAAAGCACTATAGAGAGTCCCAAAATTCACACATGTCTACTCATCTGGTAATAATCTGTAGTCTAAATCCTCCCAAGTAATCTGTCCAACATTCTGTGGCCCTTGCTAATATGCTCTTGACATTATTTGTCAGATTTTCAGTGCCCCACCCCCATTTCTTTGCTCCCCAAACCACTATACAGCATGTCCCAAAAGTCTTAGTGCAAATTTAAGTGATTAAAACTCAAGCTTCACTAAGACTTTTGGGATACTCTATATAAATGTTTGCTATCATTATTTAATATGAAGAGTAGTTAACAATTACCAATAGCTTCCATTTATAAACTACTTTATATCTTACAAAGGTTTCTACCTTTGTAATATCCCTGCAAGATGGTTAGGACAAGCATCTTTATCTTTCCCATTTTACAAATGAGAATACTGAGGCTCAAAGAATTGATGTGATGTTGCCAGGCTCACATGGCTAGTCAAATGATTAAACACAGTTGCTTTTTTGGACTCATGTCCCCTTTCCCCACTTTTCAGAACTAAGACATTATAGTAAAACAAATAAATTCATGGAAGGCATTTTGATTTTTACTTATACGTTGCATTAAAAGAGAAAACAACCTGACAATTAATTGGATCAAGGTTACTGCAAAGTGGGAACCGAGGCTTCTGACTTACAGTGTAGTGTTCTTTGTGCCTAATCTAATAGTATTTAATGGTATTTATTATGCACCCACATTAAGAATTAACTTTCTAGGTAGTTGAGAAATGAGCATGATGGTTAGATAGTATCTAGATTGGTCATTTACTGTGAAATTAAGCCATTGAGCTAATGACCCGAGCAAAGGCAAAATAGGGGTTTATATCTTTCTGTCTCTTTTAATGGTGGATTTTCACCTGAGTAAAGTCTTTTCTTCCATGCACATGAGGTTTTCTGCCTTTGTCCTGTGAATGTGGTGTGAACTTGCTTATATGAAGACTACTATTCTTTTAATGCATCTCTCTGCAGTTTCTATGAGAGTCCTAGGCAATTGGACGGATTTCAAAAATAAAATGTTTTCGAAATATTCTTGTTAAAGGAGAGGAAAGAAGACATCTGTAAAAGCAGAGTGCAAATTTATTTTTTAAAGAAAAAGAGCTCCATTAGAGACCAATCATGATGTAAATCCACAAATATGGAGAAACATTGGATGTGTTGAAGTAAAAGTCTTCTTGAAGCTCCCAAGTCAAATAACAAGTGACCTGGAATTTGATCTCTATCACCTTTCTTAAGAATATCTCAATATAAATAAGACCTATTAAAAGGGAGATTTCCTGAATGGATGAGCATCAAGCTGTTAAGAAATGTTTGGGTAGTCCTGAGTACTATTGGTTATAAGAACCTTTAGCTGCAAGTAAAATTAGGCACTTTTTATTTAGAGATCTTGTTTTCATTCTTCTTTAACTGGCTTTGATGCATAGCAAATCATAGAATCTTAGAGTTGGAAGGAACCATAGAGATCATCTAATCCAAATTGTCCAATGTAAGCATTTTTTTCTACAGCAGATGACCATCTTTGACACATGGTCATCTATCTTCTGCTTAAATATTTCCAATGAAGAGAAGTTTAGTACTCTGTGAAGCAACACATTCTACTTAACTGAATTTTAATTCAACAGCATTCATTAAGCACCGACTATGTCCCAGGCACTGAGCTAGATGAGGTGAATACAAAGACAGGAAACAAACAATCCCTGCTCAGGAGTAACTTTCAGTCTCCTGGGGTGGGGTGGGATATTCTATGTAAACAAAAATAGTGGGATAGAGAAGGCTCCATTGATAAAATGACAGTTGAACTGTTGAATTTCAAATCAGTATGCTTTTATTACATACTGTGCCAGCCACTGGAGCTACAAAGAGAAAAGCAAAATCATCACTGTCTTCAAGGTATTTACAATTTATGGATAGGATGGGGAGAAGAAGTAAATACAGAATATATACAAAATAAATGTAAAATAATTTTGGCAGTGAAATTGGGGGGGAAGTACTGATAATTTGACAAACAATTTCAAGAGTTATGTTAGAAAGGGCTCCAGCATTTTGGATGGATTCCCTGGGAGGATACAGACTGAAGAGTCTTACAGAATGGTAGAAATTGATGGGTTATGATCTGTGCTATTGGATGGAATAACCAATCAGATCACAGGTCCATTGAAGTAAAATTAAAATGTTTTATTTTATTTTCAAGACATTATTTTAATCTAAGAACATTCAAACAAACTGAAAGTGATTCAGTATTCTTAGGAGTGGAATTGAATGCTTTCCATGTATGAAGGGTGGCTCCTGAGAACTCATGGAGTTGGTGGGGGGAGTGCTGAGTAAAGGTGGAAGAGGTCCAGTTTGTCCCAGAAGTAGAAGGACGTAGAGAAAGGGATATGGAGAAGTATGAAACAAATCTGGGGACATTCTGAAGAGCACAAATGACATCAAGAGGTGATGTCTTGACTTGCTCATGAACTAAATTTAAGTGAGGCAAAGTTGTGCAGGTGTCAGCTTCACTCTCCCTTCCAGAGTCATTGAAGTCCAGTGGCAGGACAAACATCAAAACAACTGATGGTGGCCCAGGATGCAGTGGACGACCTCGGTGTCTTCCATGTCTGACCAAGTTCTAAATGATCCTCAGGACCGGCTTCAGCCACCTTCATGGTCATGGAAACAAATTGTGCTCACCCACCCATTCTGCAAGGGGGTATCTTCACATGCTTGGGATAGACATCCTTCCAACTCACTGATGGGTTTGAGGTCTGTCATTTACCCTTAAATCTACACAGTACACTGGAGATATAGGTTGGGGATAGACTGTGGAGGGGATTAAACATGTAGATTGAGGAATTTCGATTTCTAAGAAGCTATCAAGATACACTAAAAGATCTTGAGTAGGACTGTGACACTGTCAGGGGTTAGCAATTTTATTTAGCCTTAGGGGAATTATTTTAGAAGCTCTGTGGAGTACTAATAATAATATCAATAGCTAATATTTATATAGCACTTTAAGGTTTACAAAGATATATATATGAAGAGGTCTAGGACTTTGGGGTGCTGGTGGAACCCCAAGATCATGGTACCAGGCCCTGTATGAAAGAATTCAACTCAAATCTTCTTCAGCCAGAGGAAAAGTTTATTAATGATAAAACATAGAGGCCAGGTGACACCCATAAAGATGAGCGGGCATGAGAGGTTCTCAGCCTTTTGAGCCTGAGATTCTCAGTCCCGAATGAGGGCCAGGGTAGATCTTATATACTTTGGGTGACCAGGGAAGGGTCTGGGAAAATGGTCTGGGAAAAGGGTCTGGGTGAGAATTCCCAAAGATTTGAATGTCTAAGAGATTGAATGGACAATGGGAATAGATAATGAAAGAACTGAAAGGCATCTGAATGAGATTAAAAGGCAAACTAAGGCTTTCAAAGGGAGATGAAGGGCTGGAGCCTGTAGACAAAGGGGAGCCAGATTCCCTTTGGTACAAGGGGTGAAGACCTTGGCTTGGGCCACACCCCATCATATATATATATATATATATATATATATATATATATATATATATATATATATATATATATATATACATATATATATATACACACACACATATATATATATATGTATATATGTATATATGTATATACACACACACACACACACATACACATATTCATATGTATATAACACAATATTATATTATATATATATGTATAATATTTAACTCTTGCTTCAACTCTGGGAGGTGTGTATGTATATACAAATGCATGCACATACATAAATACATGTATATGTATACACACACAATATTTAACCCTCACTATAACCCTAGGATGTTCTTTTCCCTATTTTACAGATAAGGGAACTGAGGTTGAGAAAAGTTAAATGACTTTGTAACCAAGGTCGCATAGCTCTTTAGTGTCTGAAGTAGTGTTTGGACTCAAATCTTCCTAATTCCAAGTTTGGCACTCTATCCGTTGAGTCACCAAGATGCATGACTGGATTTGATGGGAGACATTATATTTGGACATATTGATTTTTCAGTTATATACATAGATAAAACATGTGAGTATCTAATGTCATCTATGGAAAAAGAGTAGAAAGTAAAAAATATTAGTGGTTTGGATGATAATTCAAAAAAGAAAACTGAGGAGTGGCCAGAAAGGGAGAAGGAAAAAGGCAGAAAATTCAGTGTCAGGAAAGCCAAGGAAGGAGAGAGTATCCAGGAGGAAAGAAGGGCTGGCAGTGGCTACAGTTTCACAGAGAATGGAAATTATGAAAAGATCTTCAGATTAACACTTAAGTGATCTTTGGTCGTCTTTAAGAAAGCATTTTCAATAGAATGATAGATTTATCAGAAAAAAATACAAGAAATAAACAGCAGACCAAGTACGCAGAGAAGAAACACATGCAATAAATGATGCAAGTATTGAAGGATTGAATTTTAAGATATCTTAAAAAATGAAAGATACCAAGGGAATAATGGAGGGAAGTGGACCTGTGATTTCATTAGTACTGTCCACTCCTAGGGGAGTAAACTCCTTGAATCAATGCAAGTTAGAATTTTAAGTGCAATTTATAATTTTAAAGAGTTGCTTAGATCAATTGGAGGTTAAGTGATTTGCCCTAAGTGACCCAGCCAGTACGTATCAGTGGCAGAATTTGAACCCAGGTCTTCCTGACTCTGAGGCTAGATATGTCTGTTATGCCACACTACCTCTCTTTTCTTTTTATGAGTTTTGTTACATTACATAAATTTACATATTACTACCATGTCATGAGAGATTTCTCATAACAAAGTAAAAATTAAGTAAAAATAATTCACAATTACCTTATCTGGAAGTGTACACACCATTTCACACCTGTAACATCCCTCAACTCTCTATTTTTTTAAATGAACAGAAATCGATCCAACCATTTTGGAGAGCAATTTGGAACTATGCCCAAAGGGCTATAAAAATGTGCATACCCTTTGACCCAGCAATACCACTTCTAGGGTTGTATCACAAAGAGATCATAAAAATGGGAAAAGGACCCATGTGTACAAAAATATTTATAGCAGCTCTTTTTGTGGTGTCAAAGAATTGGAAATTGAGAGGATGCCCATCAATTGGGGAATGGCTGAACAAGTTATGGTATATGAATGTAATGGAATACTATTATACTATAAGAAATGATGAGTAAGCAGACTTCAGGAAAACCTGGAAAGACTTGTATGGACTGATGCTGAGTGAAATGAGCAGACCCAGGAAAACACTGTACACAGTAAGAGCCACATTGTGCAATGACTAACTTTCATAGGCTTAGCTTTTCTCAGCAATGCAAGCATTTCCACAAGTCTCATGATGGAAAATGCTATCCACATCCAGAGAAAGAACTACGGAGTTTGAATGCAGATCGAAACATACTGCTTGCTCTTTCTTTTCTTCTATTTTGTTTTGTTTGTTCTTTTTTGTGGTTCCTCCTATTGGTTCTAATTCTTCCTTACAGCATGACTAATGCAAAAATATGTTTAATGGCAATGTATATGTAGAGCCTATATCAGATTGCATGCTGTCTTGGAGAGGGAGGTGGGAGGGAAGGGGAGAAATTTTAAAACTCAAAAACTTATGGAAGTGATTGTTAAAAACTAAAAATAAATTAATTAATTTAAAAAATAAATTAACACAAATCTGTTTTCTCTCCCTCTCCATCATGGGGGGGGGAGTAATTTCTCATAACAAATATTCTTAGTCAAGGAAAACAAATTCTTTCAATAGTTGTATCCAAAATATTCATGTCTCATTCTGGACTTTAAATCTAGCATATTGTTGTTCTTTCTTCTTCATTCTTATTTTTTGTTTGTTTGTTTTAGGCAGTTAGGGTTAAGTGACTTGCCGAGGGTCACACAGCTAATAAATGTCAAGTGTTTGGTCTGAGACTGGATTTGAACTCAGGTCATCCTGACTTCAGGGCTGCTACTGTATCCACTGCGCCATCTAGCTGCCCCCTCTGTTCTTCATTCTTGAAGAGGACCACCCCATCAGAAAGGTGATGCCATGACTTGTAAGTGAATTGGATTTAAGTGAGGGATGGCTATGCAAAGTCACCAGCCTTACTTTCTCTTCCAGAACCATCTGGGTCTACTGGCAAGATATAGGTCAGGACAACTGGAGATGGCCCCAATTGAAGTGGCCTTTTTCAGCTAAGGTCTTTCCCATGTCTCAATTTGACTGAGGCAACCCCCATTTAGTAATTAAGGCTAAGTAATGTCCTCTTTTACCTAGTTAAAAAAAATAAATCTGGGAAAATCTGGCATATCTTTGCAATGGGTAGCATGTCTCATCATTGCATCAATGGTCACACCACCTCTCATTATTGTTTTGAAGACATCAAATGATTGGAAGCAATTACAAATGGCATTATTAATCAAAAGGGTGAGCAAGAAGATGTTAGCAACTACTGACCTAAATGCCAACTTTTTCCTTTCAAATCTTTATGAATATGATGTACATATTTATGGAAAATACCCTTGATGAATAAAAAATAGAACAAGAAGGGTTTCATAGGTGATATTCTATTGCAGACTCCATCATTAATCACACAATTGACATAGGCAGGACATAGCAGAACCAGGATTCATAACCCACATCACCTGACTCCAAATCGAAGTTTCTTTCCATTATAGTTTGATCATGTCATTCCCCTGCTCGTTAATCTTCAGTGTCTCCAGATTACCCCCCCATATCTCCATAGTTTCATTTCCAATATTCTTCATAATTTGTCTCTATCTTACATTTTAGATTTATTTTTTTCCATAGTAGTTCCCCTATGCACTCTATTTTTCAGACAAATTAGGTCATTCACTCTTTCCAGTTCTCATCTTGTCCTCAACTTTTAACATTCTCCTCTTTCAAACTCAGAGGTTGCTATCTTCCCTTCCTTCCCTAGTTAGAAGTATTATCTTCTTAAATCTCACATGACTTTTTGCTTGATTTCTTCTCATGCACTTCATTATATTATAGTTATTTATGTAGATGCCTTATCCCCCTGATAGATCATAAGATCTATGCATGCCATTTTTTAATCTTTCTATTTCTATTATCTACCACTATGTTTTGTGCATAATAAATGCACGTTGTTTGTTTAATTGATTTTTTTCTCTCTATACCCATCACCATCACCCTAATCTAGTCCTTCATCATTTCACACCTAGATTAGTATAGTAGCCTCTTAGCTGGCCCATCCGACTCCATTCCCTTTCTCCTATAAGCCGTTTTGGATTTCACTGCCTGAATAGTTTTCTTAATATATAAATTGCTCTGCTCCCAAACTATTAATGGTGCCTTAGTTTCTATCCCATCATATTTCAAATCCTCTATTTAGTTTTGAAGACCCTCCATAATATAGACCTATGTTTTCTATTTGACTTCATATTAGTCAGTTTCTCAATTTGCATACTTTGCTATGGTCAGGCCATTTTCCTTTGTGCTACATCCATGCTCATTTCCAAATCCTTGTCATCATTCATATTATCCCCTAGCTAGGAATGCCTTCTCTTCTTCCATTCATCAATAGAAGTCCTATCCAACCTTGAAGTCACAGATTGTGTTATTAGTTGCATAGCCTGTCTTTTCTGACTGTTAAAACTTGAATGAATCCTTTTTCAAAAAAACTCTGAACTCCTGTACTATATGCTCTTTAGAGCCATGAACTATCACTTATACACTGTCTTGTATTCTTTGCCAGTTGTTTCCTCTGTCTGAGTCTTAATTTCTTCAACTAGATTGTAGGCTCCCTGAGGGCAGGGACTACAGTTTTTCTGTATATCTTCTAAGACCATTGCAATACAGCATTTGCCATTTGATTAAAATAGGCAAAATAGGCTTCCTCCCTGCTTCTTCATGCAAATAAGCCTGGAATGTATGCCCCTGTTGTTTCCTGGTCTTGTTCAGTAATGCCATGTTAATTAAAGTTGTGTTTTAGTAAGTTCTTAAAATGTTCCTTCTGCTCTCCCTCCCTGCTCACAGTCATTCCACTGTAGTTCATAATATAGCAGCTGCCAGGGCATCTTGACTGTTGTTGACTGACTGAATGGCACAGGCTGGTACACAACCAGTCTTATTCAGTTCTCAGTACTGTGTTGACTTGGCAAAATGGTTTGTAATCATTTACATGTCTTCTGCAATGTAGATATTGCTGCTAGATTGAGAGCCCTTATTTGATATACAAGATTTACTGAGAATGTACCATGTGTACATTCTTAGAGGCCCCATGAGTAGTTTGTTGTATGAATAATGGTAATTGACATTTCCATAAAGCTTTAAGATATCCAAAGTGTTTTTCATATTATCTCATTTAATCTATAATGATTCTATGCTAATCAGTTATCAGTTCGTAAGTGCTATTGTTATCATCCCCTTTTTTACAGATGAGGAGACTGAAACTCCATTCAATGCTTTGTCCACTGGCACTCAATCAATCATTATCAGAAGTAGGATCTGGACCCAGGTATTTCCAGTCCATTTCACCATACTGCCTTGTGTTTTAAAGGAAATAGAAGATCTGATTTATAACTTAATGGAGTAGAGAGGCCTGTGGAAAGGTGATGGTGTGTTAGGACTTAGAGGAATTTGGAGCCTTTACAAACACCTCAGTACAGCTTTAAAAATGCACCAGGAGGAATGAGATAAAGAAAGCCAAAGAGAATCAGGTATAAACTGCATTCAGTCCAACATGGCTAAAAGTTTGCCAGGATCCCACAGAAGGTCAGAGTGGAGGTAAACAAGAATAGGTGTCAGGGAAAGGCTTGACTAATTCTCAGTACGGGAGAAACAACCCAGAAAAATCATGAACATCCACTGCAGCAGACCAGCTCGGCATGACCTAGCAAACAGGTAGCCTGTGCCCAGGCCAGGATCTAGGCAGCTTGGTCCTGCACCATAAAAAGAGGGAAAGCTAGACAATTCCTGCACAAGCTAGGGCCTAGTTTTACCCATTAAACTTGGAACCAAGGAGGCCTAGCCACTCTATTCAGGCATAACAAAGTAGAATTTGATTAAAATCCAAGGGGAAAAAAAAACTGAGACTGGAAACAGACTGGAAACACGTATAAAAGGAAAGAAACCCACCTAAAACAATGAAGAAATACTTTGGACTGAGAGAAGTCCAACGGGTAAGAGTATAAATTCACAAGAATCCACATAGAGTCTCAGAGAGAAAGTGTCCTGGCCACATAAAATAGAAAAGTACTTGGAATAAATATCTTAATGGGGAGAGATGTGAAACAAATATTGAGGTACAAATAAGACATAATTTGTATTGTGAAAGGTAGCAATTAGATGGTAGAGTGTGGGCAGAGGAATTTAAGTAAAGAAAAAGAGGGCTACACTAATCACTGTTATCCTTTGAATTATCTTGAGTGACACTTTCAGAAGCCTCTTAAACTGATCCAACAATTCTGGAAAGCAATTTGAAACTATGCCCAAAGGGCTATAAAACTGTGCATACCCTTTGACGCAGCAATACCATTTCTAGATCTGTATACCAAAGAGATCATAAAAATGGGAAAAGGACCCACATGAACAAGTTGTGGTATATGAATATGATGGAATACTATGTTCCATAAGAAATGATCAGCAGATGGATTTCAGAAAAAACCTGGAAAGACTTATATGAACTGATGCTGAATGAAGTGAGCAGAACCAGGAGAACATTGTACGCAGTAACAGCCACATTGTGTGATGACTGACTTTGATAGACTTAGCTCTTCTCAGCAATGCAAGGATCTAAGACATCTCCAAAAGATTCACAATGGAAAATGCTATCCATATCCAGAAAAAGAACTATGAAGTCTGAATGCAAATCAAAGCACACTATTTGCGCGCTCTCTCTCTCTCTCTCTCTCTCTCTCTCTCTCTCTCTCTCTCTCTCTCTCTCTCTCTCTCTCATTTCTAGTGGTTTCTCCCATTGGTTCTAATTCTTCTTTACAACATGTTAATGTGAAAATGTTTATTATGAATGTATATACATATATATATACATATATATACATATATATGTGTGTGTGTGTATGTATATATATATATATATATATATATATATATATATATATGTATGTATATATAGCCTACATCAGATTGCTGTCTTGGGGAAGGGAGAGAGGAGAAAGGGGTGGGGGATTTAGAATTCAAACTCTTGTGGAGGTAAATGTTGAAAACTAAAAATTAATTATTTTTTAAAAGAAATCTCTTAAGTGTCTCAATTTTGTACTCCTGACTGGACACTTATTCAACTGATTATGTCCTTTCTGTCTTTATTATAACCAATATTACTTTGACACTAAAAGGACCTTATTTTAAAATGTCATTTATAGATTGCATAGTAATATACAGAAATTCTGGGGCTTCGTGAAATGAACTGTTTTAGTTGTAAAGGCAAAGTCACCCAAAATGCAGCATACCTCCTTGCCTATGCATTTAATTGTCAAAAAGAAATAAGAATACAATTGAATTGTATCTGTCATTACATACAGGATATTCTAACAGATAAATGTGTATTAAGGAAATAGCTCTTGTTCATCCCTATCCATGGAGATGATCTCAGTTTCTGCAGTCCTCACAAGGTGTGAAGGTTTTGAACAAAAGTCTGGTAATGGACTGTCATTCGATGACCAGCCTCCACCAAGAACACAGAGGTTTGGTACCAGAAGATTGGCCAATTGGTGATGAATAAAAATAGTATACAGATAGATACACATATATAGATACACATATGTTTTACATACAATAGCTCACAAAGACCATATGTGCTTAGCACAATGCCTGGTACAATAAGAGTCTAATAAATAACGATTGATTTTGAGGGATTGTGATCTATATCAGCAGAATGAGTACCCACATGGTCAAAATCAGAGATCTTTTGAAGCAAGAAGAATGCTCATAGGAACACGGATTTGAGTTAGAAGGGACATTACAGGTCATCTAGCCCAACCCCCTCATTTTACTGATGAAGAACCTGAAGCCCAGAGAAGTAGTCACTTATGGTTGGTCACATGGGGGAAGTGGCAGTGCCAATACTGGAACTCAAATCCTCTGACTTCACATTCAGTACTCTCTCACTGGACTTCATTGACTGCATAGAAACAGATAGTGGATAGAATTACACTGAGTGGTAAGGGAAACACAGCCTGGTATTACAATTTTATGAATTTGGAACAGTTGACTGTAATTTGAAACCATGTTTCTCATCATCACTATGGACCACCCTAAATGAAGAACTTTTATCATTCTTAATTTTAATGACTTCTTCTGGATATTGCAAATATCCAAGGAAATATGCTAATTTTTATTTCCCCCTATATAATTTTCTGTTTTTCTTTGATGCACCCATGATAGATGTTCATGCCCTTATTTATATTTCTATGTGTTGGAGGAAGAGGACACCAAAATAAAAGAGGAGGTGAATAAGCATGCAAAAATGAGTCTGGAGATGGATTTCAGAGGGATGTTTGCTGACAAAATTGTGTTGTGATTTTTTTCCCTTTCCTAGTTCTTCATCCGTAGATAATAACGCCATATGTTTGTTTTTATGGTCTTTACTTTGTCTTTTATAGGATCGGATAAGCAATTTGAATTCTGAAAAGAAAGATCAACTTTTTGCATTTCAGGGGTGATATTAGAACTTCATGGTTGTTTGCACAGTTCAACTTAAAGATCACAATCCTGAACACATCGATGAATAAAAATGTCTTCCCCATGCCTACAGCATTCAAGGTAAACCTTCAAATACTGAATTGTAAAGTATTCAAGTGAAGAACAGCCAAAATATTGGCCTTTAAGTGTAAATATCCAAGTATAAACATGCCTTTATTACTCAAAGTAGGAGACCCAGGTTCAAATTTCATCTCATATTTATTAGCTAAGGTGATCACAGGAAAGCCATTTAATTTCTCTGAGCCTCAGTTTCTTTATCTGAAAAATAGAAATAATAATCCTGTACTTATATGGGTCATTTGGGCCACCCCCTCATTCAGGTATATGCATTTCAGGTATCAACACTAAGATCAATGAAATGCAACCTTGCTCACCACCATCAGGCCAAATACTTGCTATCTCTATGTTACTTTGGGATATTAAGAGAATCAAATGGTTATTGGATGAAACATGCATAAACATATAAAATGTTCTACTTCTGTCATACAGCCACCCGAAGTATATTGGGGTTCCAAAACTCTGGGATGGATTTCACCAAAGCCTGAATTTCATATTCCAACCAGGAGATGACAAGGTAACACTTGGGGCCATGGCCCAAGGGGTGACTTTAGGACTGAATGTGGGTTTGGGCTTTTACTTATTTTTTTTTTTTTTAGGCAATTGGGGTTAAGTGACTTGCCCAGGGTCACACAGCTAGTAAGTGTCAAGTGTCTGGTCTGAGGTCGGATTTGAACTCAGTTCCTCCTAACTTCGGGGTCGGTTCTCTATCCACTGTGCCACCTAGCTGCCCCCTATTACTATTTATTTACTTTCAAACAATAAACAACATGAATCATCCCAAATACTTCAGCTACCTCACAGCAGCAAAGAATGATTCAAAGGTAATTAAGTACTGCAGCTTGAGCAATCCAAGGCAAACATTAAGCCTTGATTCCTGGGCATATATATAAACACAAGAAGAAACAAAACCATGGGATACAACATAGGAAAGGCACAGAAATAATTTAAAGCAGTCAAGCAAAAGCAACCTATTACATACAGATATATAATACATATATAATATAATTAACATAACATTGTATAACATATATATGTATATGTGTTTGAAAATAGTATGATAATATAATATAATATAATATAATATAATATAATATAATATAATATAATATAATATAATATAATATAATATAATATAATATAATATAATATAATATAATATAATATAATATAAGATGTGATGTGATATATGATATGATATGATATGATATGATATGATATGATATGATATAATATAATATAATATAATATAATATAATATAATATAATATAATATAATATAATATAATATAATATAATATAATATAATATAATATAATATAATATAATATAATATAGATATAATATGATATGATATGATATGATATGATATAATATAACATAATATAATATGCTATATATAGACAGGGCTTCCAGAACCTCTTTTAGTTCCATTGGGCTGCTATACTACCTCTCTTGATTGCTGTAATGGAAGCACTTAGTAAATCTTTTATCCCTCTCTAGACTACACTTGTGACTCTTCCCCAGACTTTGTCTACACTGTCCCACACACTTCTCTACCTTGGAAACTCACTCCAACTCTGGACTTCACACAATGGAAATACTTTTCACACCTATGGATCTTTCTTTACAGTCACAAAAACATGGATTAACTCTTTATGATACTTTACTTATAAGCATTGAAGCAAAAGGAACAGCATTCAAATATATTAAAACAAGTACAATATATGCTGAGCACCAATTAGGCAGACCAGAGTCTCCAGGGCTTAGTATAGTGTCTGTCACATGGTAGGCATTTAATAAATATTGATTGGTTGATTGATTGATTTTAGTTTATAGTAAGCCCAACACACAGAAATTTAAGCCAGGCACAATGTGGATACTTAGATTTAATTTCCTCCTTAGCTGATCCTGTGGGATCTAGCAGTCATCACTGAAGTCTATTTATTCCCTTCAAGTCTTCTAGAGGAACCATGTCTAGTCAGTAGAGAAAGACCAAGAGGCACCGATTCTTCCACCAACCACTCCCATATTTAGATGCTCTGCATTGGCCATGCCTTCAGATTCTCTTGCCTCACCTCTTGGCTAATGAATCTGCTCTGAACCTAGGCTGATGAGGACAAAGCCTCCCTATACCACACTATTGTAGTCATCACAGAAAAGTGGCTATCAGGTAAAAAGTAGGCTTCTTCTATCTCAGTGCTTTCCTTGTCTCTCATTTTTCTTCTGCGTTTCAAAAAAAAAAAAGTGCCCTCCTGCCATCTTCTATACTACTTCTGGCACAAGCTACCACTGCCCTGGCTCTTTGTCTTAATCATTCAACAAATATTTATTAAGTTCCTATCATATTCCAGGCACTATGTAAGATCCTAGGGATATAAAAGCAAGAGTAAAATGGGTCATGACATCAGGGAGATTATAGTCTAGCTGGGAGAAATAACACATATATAGATATATACAGAATATATATAAGGTGGTTTTGGGGACATACTAGCAACTTCTGGAATCACAACAGCATTCACGTAGAAGATGGTGCTTAACCTAAGCCTTGAAGGAAATTAGGGATTCTCAGAGATGGAAGTGAATATGGGTCAACCACCAGTTTAAAGGCATGGAGACAGGCAATGGAATATCATATAAGAGCAATAGTAGAAGGGTCATTTTGGCCAGACTGCAGTGAGTGGAGTGGAATAATACATACTGAAGCTGCAAAGGAAAGTTGGAGTAAAGTTGTGAAGGATTTTAAAGCCCAAATAGAGAAGTTTATATTTTAGATATGATCAAGAGAGACACACACAAGGAAACAAGTTTATGCTTAAAGTCACAGAAGACATACTTCTGACTATTTAAAGGAAAATATCACTGAATTAAAAAAACTGGCTGGCAAGACAATAATTATTGGTATTTTCAATGTGTCTCTTCAATGAATCATAAAGGTAAATGAAATAAATTATTTCTTTGTACAGTATATCAGAAAAACAAATAGGATAGACCTTTAATGATTTTTTTTAATGAGAATGTTAACGAGTATATGTATTTTTCAGCATACTATGATACTTTTACAATAATTGCTCATGTGGTAAGGCACAAAAATTGAAATAAATGTAGAAAATAAAAAGATTAAGTGAATAATTTATTGACTGTAATGCAATTAAATTGCAAACAGCAAGAGAAATATGGGTGAAAAACTTGGACTTAAGCAGACACTAAGTAATCAGTGTGTCAAAGAACAAGTCATGGAAAAATAAATAATTGTATTAGATAGTATTAAATAATTATATTAGATAAAATTATAACTGAAATCATATACTCAAATTTGGAGCATGCTGCTGTTTTTATTTTATAAAAATTTACAATCTCTGAATACATAATAAAATAAAGAAAAAAGTGATGAATGAATTGAACATGAAACTACAAAACCTTAGAAAATCAATAACTTAATAATCTTTAGACAAAAATATAAAAATTTAAGATAAGAGGGGGGGATAAAGAAACAAAAAGAGCATTAAACTGATAAATAGCACATAGAACTATTTTTTTCAAATGGAGGAAATTACCAGCTAACTTAAGTTTTTGAAGAGAGTTTAAAGCCAAATTTTAAAACTGGAAGTAACTCACAATAAATGATAAGAAAATAAATAAAATTTTCACAAACGATTATGCATAATCACATAACCATAAATTGGGGAAAAAAAACAGAACTGACATGAGTTACAAAATATGTATAAAAACATAAAATACCTTCCTGAACAAAATAGGAAATAGAGAATCTAAGCAAGTGGATTTCAGAGAGAATTTGAACAAGATGTAAATGAACTCCTAAAGAAAAAATGAAAACAAATAAACTCTGATCAAACTGTATTTGCAAATTGATTCTATCAAACCCTAACTACAAATAACTCCTATGAAGCATAAAATGCTTTTTTTAAATACCAAAAAGAGATAGTGTAACAATTTTTTTAAAACAAATGTGGCCCTGATAGTCAAAACTGGGCCAGGTAATGAAGAGAAAGAAAAAGTATAGACTAACATCTCTAATGCGTATTGAAGTAAGCACATTAAATAAAATAAGAGCAAAGAGGCTCTGTCTGTCTCTCTCTAGAAATTATTTATCATAATCAAGAACATGATGATAGTTTAACATTAGGAACACTATAAAAATAGTAATAATAAGCATCATGATAAATTATGACAAAAAAGAATATTATATGATTCTATCAAGTACAGGAAAGTCTGAATAAAATACAGCTTATTTATTTTAAATATGCTAAAAAATCATGGGAATAAAAACAACTTTTCCCTAATAAAATTTTTAAAAAGATCAAGAGCAAGTATTACTTGTAAGGGAGCAACATTGGAAAATTTAACAATGAGACTGGAATGAAATAAAAATTATTATTTGAAATAGTATTAGAAACACTAGGTATAGTAATAACACAAGAACAATAAATTGAGGAGTTATGCATAGGTAAAGAGGAGATGAAAGCATATTTGTGGAGGATAGGCTACAGTTTTCTTAGAGAACACTAGTGAATCAACAAAAAAGTAATTAAGATAGCTTCAGGAAAGGAGCAGGATACAAATATCACTTTATATTTATACATACTTTTGATAGAACTGAAGGGGAAGATATAGGAAAGAAATGCAACTTAAATAATTTAAATGCATTATATGACTGAGAATGTATGTGTATGTGTCAATTCACATGCAGGACTTACATACAACTATAGAACAATTTTTTTTAACAGAAATAAAAGAAAACCTAAATAATTGGAACCATGATTAATGGTTGTGGCTGAATGTCACCAATATAGTAAAAATGACAACACTACCCAAATTGTTCAATTACCAAAGGGATACTTTAAAGAATTAAACAAAATAATAAAACTCATTCAGCAGAATAAAAGGTCAAGAATACAAGGGATATGAGGAAAAATATTGAAGAGGGGGACTTGCTAGTAGCACATCTCAATTTGTACTTGAAAGCAATAATAACAAAAGCTATTTGGTACTGGATAAAAATTAGATAAGTAGATCAGTACACTAGATGTGATAAGAAAATCCTAGAAACAAATACAGAAAATAATGTATTATTCAATACTTCCAAAAACCACCAACTATCCCAATAACTGCTGGGAAAAATGGAAAGCTACCTCGCAAAACAAAGTAGGTTTGGATCAGCACCTTACATTGAATAATATCACAATTTTTAAAAAATTGTATATTAATAAAAAAGAAATGATAGATCAGTGATGGGATCGTTCTTGAATCAGTATGGGTCAGGAAGGACACTCACTCATTACAGCAAAGATAAAAATTAGTACAAAGATAAAACAGAAAAAAATGATAACATAGCAATTAAAACAGCTCTACATGACATATTCAAAGAAGATATTTTGATGAAAAAAATGGGATATAAATAGAACAAATCATAATATTTATACATTTTTTAAGGTTTGCTTAGCACTTTACATTTTATCATTTGATCTGCATAACAACCCTTTGAGTTAGATATTATTATCCCTATTTTAAAGATGAAAAAAACTAGTATGGAAATATGTTAAGTACCATGCTCAGGTTCATACAGCTGATAAGAATTTTAATTCAGAACTCTGAGTCTAAGTTCAATGCTTTGCTCACTATATTATTTGACTCACAAAATACTTTCATACAGGATCTTGTTGTAAATCAATTGTCATAGCAAGAGCAAAAGGGTCTAAAAAGTTCCTATTCGAAACATCAGTTTAGAAAAAAAAATTGTAAATTTTTATGGAGAAAGATGATGACAGATTGTGAGCAGTATCTCCTTATAAATAAGAGATAAGAAGACAGTGGTAAAACCAGTTATAAGGACACTTAGTGAAACTAAGCAAAATCATCTCAAAGTTATTTAAGGATGAAAATGTAAAAAGTACAACCAAAAGAGAAAAATAGAAAAGATCTTAAAAGATTTTTGTAATTTATAATTTTATGTTTTTTTCACCTTCAAAGATAGCAGAATCACTACATTTAGACTCTTATGTCACCTGTATATACTCATAGAAGAAGCAGAAATGGTGCTAACGAGAACCAAGATGGGTCAAGCAGCTGAATTAGACCAAGGGTACAAAATGGAGTTTGATGCTCAAGGAGAAGGCACTGAGAGATTTATTACCAAATTATCTGAAGGAGGAAAAGATACCAAAAGCATGGAAAACGTCATGGATCTTAGAAATATTGAAAAAAGGTGATAAGAACATGAATTACTATTGGGATTATATATATATATACATATATATGTATGTATGTATGTATACTTTCCCATCTATATACATTTTTAAATAAATAATCTACTTAGGTATCTAGGGCATCCTCCATTACAGTATTAGTAGGAATAGGCAGGCTTTCAAAGGTGATATTTTACAGTAGACCATATCTTTGCCATCACACAATTGTTTGAAAAATATGTATACAAGGTCCCACTGTTTGTTGATTAAAAGACAAATTATTTGACTAAGTAAAGCAAATGCAGCCTTGAAAAACTCCCCAGGTTATGTCCTGTCGATAAATCAAAGAATTATTCAAGATTACTTAAATATATACAACAAAGCTTAAAAAAACAAACAGCTATGTGATCATTAATATCAGTTGAGGTATAAAACAGGGATGTGTGATCATCATAGGTGTTTGATAGGAAACAATACAAATATACCTAATGTCATTGAGAGGACAATGGAGAAACGTATAGGAACCACAAAGAACTAGAGGAAAGAATGCCACGTAAGAAATGTACGATCAAGAGGCAGTTAGGTGGCACAGTGGATAGAGCGCCAGCCCTGGATTCAGGCAGTTCAAATCCGGCCTCAGACATGTAACACTTACTAGCTATGTGACCCTGGACAAGTCACTTAACCCTATTGCCTAGCAAAAAACAAAAACGAAGAAACAAAAAAGAAATGTAATATCAAAAAGGAAGATGGACTGGCCACAGGGTGAGAATGAAGGATACTTGTCCCTGAGCTCCATTGGAGTCCCTTGATACCAGAGAAATTTGAGGAAAGCTCCCAGCACTATAGGACACTCAAAAGAGAGTACAGAAAGGGTGGCCAAACATTTCTATGCATGGATTGGAGGCCACCCTCACATTAATGGGAACATTCACATAAGTGATATCACAGGTGATTTGAATATGTTCTGGGCAAGAGAAGGATCCATGAAGTGCTAGGGCAACTGTTGGATTTATTGGATGGAACAGTGATGAAGGATGACCATGAAAGTCTACACTACACAACTCTTACTTTCCTTCTGGGGCACTTAAGGGTACAGTGGATAGAGCACTGGGTTTGGAGTCAGGAAGACTTGAGTTTTAATACAGGCACAGATGCTTAATAGTTGTGTGACCCTGAGCAAGTCACTTAACCTTTGTTTATGTTGGTTTCCTCATCTGTAAAATGGGGATAATAATAGCACCTAACTCCCAGGGTTGTTGAGAGGATCAAATAAGAAAATAATTGTAAATCATTTAGCACAATATCCGGTACATAGTGGGTGCTATATAAATGCTAGATATTTTTATTATTATTATCATTATTATTATTATTATTATTAGTGATTATTATCTTCCTTCAAAGGAGAGTGACCTTTTGACTCAGAGCAAAAAGAGTTATTAGAGTTGAAACCAAAGATAAATGAGGAAACAGAAAGAGAAATCCTAGATGGCACCAATGATTTCCATTCACAGGATCATAAGGCACTGCTAGGCCTGGAAGAGGAGATTACTGATCTTTGCAAGTGATCTTTGCAAGATCCCAGAGAACAGGACAGCAGATATAGGATTGGGGAAAAGAAAATGTCTCAGTTTTCAAATGAGGAACAAAGGTGGAATCTGTGAACTATATAGTTCAATGAATACGACATGGATTCCTGGAAAACTGTAGAGCACTTTATTAAAGAAATGGCCTATGAAAATTTAGGAAGGAGGGCAGTGATCATTGAAAGCCAGAGAACCTTCATCAAGAACACATTAATCCAGATAAACTTCATTTCCTTTTTTTTTTTAGAGAGAGTGAAAGTAAGGGGATTTTGTAGATTCAATTTAATTGAAATATTAAACAGTGTAGCCAGTCATCTACACTATCCTTTTAGACAAGTCTGAGAAAAGTAGGTTGAGATAATAGGACCATTAGGTGGCTTCATACCTGATTATATAACAGTATTTCCAAAGAATAATTGTTAATGGGCTGATGTCAATTCAGAATAGGATCTCTAGTGGAGTGCCTCAGGGCTCTACCATTGGCCCTGTTCTCACAAACACTTTTATTAGTGATTTAGGCGAGGGCAGAGAAGGCATGCTGATTAAATTTATAATTACTTTGAAGCTTGAGGGAAATAGTTAATCATTTACATGACAAAATCAGGCTCCAAAAAGATTTCCACATACTAGAAAAATGAATGGAATCTAATAAAATAGGGAAAATAATAACAATAATAATAGTTAATTTTCATATAGTGCTTACTATGTGCCAGGAACTGTGCTGAATCCTTTATAATTATTATTTCATTTGATCCTCATAACAACCCTGGGAAGCAGGTGCTATTATCTCCATTTTATAGATAAGGAAACTGAGGCAAAAAGAGGCTAAGTGATCTGTCCACTGTCACACATTTGCATATGTCTGATGCCTGAATCAAATTCAGGTCTTCCAGACTGCAGGCCTACTGTTCTGTCCACTATATCCCTTTGCTGCTTCTAACTATACAGTTTTATGCTTGGCTTCACAAAATCTAGTTCACAGACAACAGATGATGAAGGTGTAGCTAGACAAAAGTTTTCATAAACACAATCTGTGGATTTTACTGGAAGCCAGCTCAATAAGTCAATAGCCTTATTGTCAACATGGCAGCTTAACAGTCAACATGACAGCCAAAAAAACTAATACTATCCCAGGATTCATTGTTGTTGTTCTGTCTTTTCAGTCATGTCCAACTCTTTGTATCTGACTCCATTTTGGGTTTTCTTGACAAAGATATTGGAATGGTTTGCCATTTCCTTCTCCAATTTATTTTATAGATGAGGAAACTGAGGCAAGCAGGGTTAAGTGACTTGCCCAGGGTCACATAGCTAGTAAGTGTCTGAGAACAGATTTAAACTCAGGAAGATGAGTCTTCTTGACTCCAGGTCCTGTTTTCTACTGCTTCACCCAGCTGTCCTGAGAATTTATTAGGAAAGGCATATTATCCAGATCAAGGAAGTATCTAGTTCTGCCATATTTCGCCTGGTCAGAATAGATCTAAAGAGGACTGGGTTCTGGTCCCTTATTTTAAGAAGAGCATTAATAAGCTGAAGCACATCTAGAAGAGGTCAGCCAGAAGTATGAAAGGGCTGGGGACAGTGTCATAAGAGGATCAGTTGAAAAAATTGGACATGTTGGACCTAAAGAAAAGAAAACAAGCAAATGATAGCTGTCTTCATGTATTTAGGAGAAGAATTGCACTTATTTGGGCCCTAGAGGGCAAAAGGAGGCTCAATGGGTGGACTCTGCAAAGAGGTACACTTAAGGTTGACCTAAAGAAAAACTTCCTAATAGAGCTATACAAAAGTGTTAAATGGAATATGTTGTTGTTGAGTTGTTTCAGTTATGGCCAACTCTTCATGACTCTATTTGGGTTTTTCTTGGCAAAGATACTGAGTGGTTTGCTATTTTTTTCTCCAGCTCATTTTACAAATGAGGAAACTGAGGCAAACAGGGTTAAATGACTTGCCAAGGGTCACACAGTTAGTAAGTGTCTGAGACCAGATTTGAATTCAGGGAGATGAGTCTTCTTGACTCCAGACCTGGCACTCTATCCACTGCGCCACCTAACTGACCTAGATGGAATATGTTCAGCCACACAGAGTGGTTGATTCCTCTCTTTTGAAGTCATCAAACAAAGATTGGATGGACACTTGAGGAAGGAGGAGGCGAGTCATTATGGATGAGATTCTTGTTTAGCTATAAAGTGGATTAGACAGTCTCTGAGGTCTGTGCCAACTCTGAGGTTCTTTCATCAATGGCCTTCTGCTCTGGAATCGGGCAAGTGCAAGTCTCTGTTTTCACATCCAAATGAACATGTTGCAATTGCAGTTCATGCCTGCATCAGAGCTCTGCAGAAAGAAGCAGACCAGTGATTATGGATGAAGAGAGTGTTTGCTTAGTAGCAAAACTGTTCTGGTATAAAAAGATGGTTCAGGAAGATACATTGTGGTATCTAGGCTGTTCAGTCAGAACCAGCAGGAATTTGCAAATAGAGGGATAATGTAGCATCTCTCTCTTTATAGAAATACTCTTGTCTACAAGACACGTTTGGTTTTGACACAGAGTTTTAGTGCATTGTGGTCTAAGGGAGAAGCAGCAAAATGAGACAGTTGGCACAGAGAATGACCTTGAAGAAAGCCAAAAGTGAGTAAGTAGACAGGAAAGACATCACCTCTCTGCAAAATTTTCTCTTATACTATTAAACAGAATGAATAAAGGTAACAGAAAATAATTGGGAGAATCCCCAAGTCAGCTAAATCATATACCACTGTAGAATTCTAAAGTCTGAAAGTTTCTTCACAAAGTCCTGTTGTTGAATCATTTCAGTTATGTCCCATTCTTTATGACCCCATTTAGCGTTTTCTTGGCAAAGATGCTGGAGTCATTTGCCATTTCCTTCTCCAGCTCATTTTACAGATAAAAAAAAAAACAACATAAAAAAGTTTAAGTGAATTGCCCAGGAACAGACAGCTAGTAAATGTCTGAGGCTGAATTTGAATTTACCAAGAAGAGTCATCCTGACTGCAGCCTGGCGCTTTATCCACTTGCTGCCTTGTTGTAGGGAGCAGGTAACCCTGGTTCTCAAAGTTTGCACTAGTTATCGCACAAGGCCTAACAGGTTCTGTCATACTAGAAAGTCTTATAAGAAGATTTTGGCAACAGACAGTCTGTCTTGAGGTAACTAGGTGGTTCAGTGGCTAGAGCCTTGGGACTAGCATCAAGAAGACATGAGTTCAATTCTTGCCTTAGGCACTGTGTGATGTTGAGTAAGTCACTTAACCTCTGTCTGCCTTAGTTATTTTCAATGTAAAATGGGAATAATAACAGCAACCACCTTGCAGGGTTGTTGTGAGGATTAAATGAGATAATATTTGTAAAAAAAAAAATTGCTTGGCACATAGGTGCTATATAAATGCTTATTTCCTTTCTATTTTCTGAGGATCAGCCTAAGTAAGTATGGACAAGCTGATCATTAGTAGGGCAGCCACTTAGTAATGAAAATCACCATAAAATCACCATTAGCCATGGAAATCCACAAAACAATAAAATGTATGAAATGGGCCTCAGTCTTATTCAGGGTCCTTTGCCATCAATAGTACCAGTGGGAGAATGATGGAAAATGGGGTAGAGAATGTTAATAGTCACAAACTTTAAAAAACATTTAGAAACATTAACTTAGCCAGAGTTACTCTAAATGGGAGATCTTTCTCCAATGACCAATGAGGATACATGTGCTATAGGAGCTGAATCATATCAGTCTTGACATTTTCACTTATAAATGAATAAGAAGGAAAAAAAATGAAGGTGCAACTGAATAGAAGAAAGGTCCAAAGTTTCCCCTTAGAGAGGCAAATAGAGGAGCTGGCAGAGTTGGTTTTATTGTTCATCCAAAGGTAACAAGAAAAATCATTTCACAGGACATTTTTCATCTCTCATGGCAGAGCTCAGGATGAGTATTAAAAAAAATACCATAAAGATAGTCACAGCTAAAAGCAATACAGGGAAAAAGGAATAGAGAAATTCTACATGAACTTGGTAATTTATCAAACAAAACAAACTTCAGCATTTGATGATTTAAATGCAAAGGTGGGCATTGCAGGGATGGGGAGGAAACATAAATCAGAAGGAAGAAATAAGAAAGATCAGAAGGTTTATAGGGTACACAGAAGCTGCATACACACAGTGGCTAGAGCACTAGGTCTGGAGTCAGGAAGATCTGAGTTTAAGTCCAGCTTCAGATACTTCCTGGCTGTAGGACGCTCGGCAAGTCCCTTAACCTCTGATAGCCTCAGTTTCTTCATCTGTAAAATGGGGATAATAATAGTACCAACCCTTTAGAGTTGTTGGGAAGATCAAATGAGATACTATTTGTAAAGTGCTTAACGCAATGCCTGGAACGTAGTCAGGACTACATTAACATTAGCTATTATCATTATCATTATTATTACTAATATAGGCTACTCTTGTTCTCCTTTGCAGTTCATTTTCATATTGCAGTGTGTTCACAACTACCATATGCCTCTCCAATGCCTTTTGTGTGATGTCCATTTTCAATTCTTCACAGACTGTCTCACAACCATACAAAAAAAGTAGAAAGAATTTTGGCAATAAAAACATGGGCCTTTGTTTTTGGAAAAAAGTCTTCAAAGGCTTTGCAGTTTTCTAAAAGTAATTTAGCTCACTCACCTACATAAATCTCCACCCAACTTATTATCCTCTTCTCTTCTCTCTGTCTCTCTGTCTTTGTCTCTGTCTCCCTGTCTCTCTGTCTCTGTGTCTCTGTCTCTTTCTCTCTCTGTGTCTCCCTGTCTCTCTCTGTCTCTCTGTCTCTATCTCTCTCTCCCTTTCTAGTCTTTATTCTCTCTCCTCTCCTCTCTTCTTCCTCTCCTCCTTCTCCCTGTCCCTGTTCTCTCCTCCTGCCACTTGTGTGTATGCGTGTGTATATATGTGTGTACATATACAGACAAACCACCCTATAAATTGCATACTAACTACATATCATGAGTAGCTAGCTGGCCTAGCAGAAAGAGCACCAGACTTGGAGTCAGAAGACCTAAGTCAAATCTATCCTCAGGCACTTACTAGCTGTGTGACCTTGGTCAAGTCACTTAGCCCTGTCTGCTTCAGTTTCCTCATCTATAAAATGAGCTGGAGAAGGTGATGGCAAAACACTCTAGTACCTTTGCCAGTCAGACATGACTGAAATGACTGGACAACATCAACAAAAACTGCACGTCCTAATCAGGGCAACAGGCAACTCTTCATACATAAATAACACACATACACACACACACACACACACACACAGACCAAGTTAGACCTAAAATTAAACAGGAAGAGGCAAGATGGCCAGATTATCTTTGGGAAATCAAAAAAAAATCTTTAATGAATATTCCTTCTAGAAACAAAAGCTCATCATTTTATGGCTCTGCAGAATTAAGAATGAGTATCATCTAGAAGGCAATGGGAAGGCTCATGGTGAGTGTGAACAGGAGTAACAAATCACAAATAAAGAGCTAAGAAGAAGCAAAGGGAAGGATGTCATCGGATCATAGAATAATGGAGATAACTTTACAAGGGACTTCCAAGGTTATCTAGTTCAGTCTCCTCATTTTATAAAAGAAAAAAACTGAGGGCCATAGAGTTTACATAACTCATCCAAAGTAAAAAGTAGTACTTGTTAGGGTTTAGATTTGTTTTTTGTTTGTTTTCCTGTAACAAATATGCATGGCAAAATAAAACAAATTGCCACATTGGTCATGTCCAAAAAAGGACACCTCATTGGCACTCTGGATTCATAGTTGGTCATTATATCAATTAAGATTCCTAAGTTTTTCAAAGTTTTTCTTTACATTGTTATTGCTATTGTATACATTATTCTCCTGTTTCTGCACACTTCATTCTCTATCAGATCATATATCTTCTCAGATTTCTTTGAAAACACTTCTTTTATAGCTTGTGAAACAATAGCATTCCATTCCATTTGTATATGATAATCTGTTCAACCGTAGATGGAGACTCCTTTAGTTTTCAATCCTTTGCAACTATAAAAAGAGTTGCTATAAATATTTTGTATGAAACCTTTTCCTCTTTAAAATTTTTTTAAAATCACTTTATTAAAAAGATTACATAGTTTGGTGATTTGGGGTCATAAATTCTACATAGCTTTCCAGAATTATTGGACTTCTTCACACCTCCACCAACAATGTATCAATGAGCCTATTTTCCCACAGCTTTTCCAACATTTGTCATTTTTCATTTTTGTCATCTTTGCCAATCTGATTTGTGTGAGGTGGAACTTCAGGGTTTTCTTAATTTACATTTCTCTGATTATTAGTAATTTGGAGCATTTAAAAAATTTAATTTTTGATAGTTTAGATTTCTTTAAAAACTGCCTGGGCATTCATATCTTTAGATAATTCATCAGTGAAGGAATAGGTCTTATTCTTATGCCTTTGAATAAATTTCTTATGTATCTTGGTTATGATATCACAGAAACTCTGCCTTTTTAACTTCATTGCATTTTTGTCCAAAAATTTTTAAATTCTGTGTGATAGAAATTGTCATTGTTCATTTTATTTTCTGTGATTCTCTATCCCTTATTTGGTCATGAACTTTTGTTATTCATTGATCTAAAAGGTAATTTCTTCCTTGTTTCTATAATTTATTTATGATAAGACTTTTTATATATGAGTCGTGTATCCATTTGAAGCTTATCTTGGGATATCTTTCTTATAAGATGTCAGTTTATACCTAATTTCTGCTGAAATACTTTCCAATTTTCCCAGTAATTTTTGTTGAATTTTGAGAGCTTATCCCAGTAACTGCAGTCAGGTTTGGAATTTAATTCCATGTCCTTTGACTCCAGGGCCAGTGGTCTTTCTACTAAACTAAGCTACATTCTATGCCACTGAATAAATGTTTGATGGAAAAATAGATGGCCCATCAACACCCAAGAGTGAAGTATGACCAGTGAATAGAAAGGCACTCCATATATTAGTTTGATGGACCCTTTGAAGTGAACTTATGGTATGGCATGGGTAAGAGTAACACAGGATGACTAAACATGAATTGGTTGTGATCTGTATTGTTGTAGTCTGTCTCCACATAATGAGATTACAGATCCATTTGAGTACGTGCAATGCATGGGACATGCAAAAATGAAAATGTCCTCTTTCTACCCCTCTGCCACCTCCCTTAAGGAGCTCAAATTCTACTCAGGGGATGTAATAGATATCCAGATAAGAAAATACCAGATAATTTGTGGAGGAAGTAATGGGATTATAGAATGTCCAGGTTGGGAGGGACTCTAGAAATGATCTCATCCAACTTATATACATAAACAGAAGTTATGTCTACAGTTGGGGGCTTAATTGTTCTTCCTCAACACTCTGAAGTGAGGGTTCTCTAAGTGACTGTGTTGTATAGCATTATATACCAACTGCTGGTGCATCAGAAAACAAAACATAATACATATGCAAATTTTTTGTATCATAAGAAAAAAATATTGGAATTAAACTTTGGGGTGCAGAGAAGTGGTCCTTATTTTCCAATGGACACCAGTGTGGATGCTTATAGTCCTTGGGAACTTCTAGTTGAAAGCATATTCCTCCAGTCTTAAGGGGTGTCGCTGACTTTTACCCACAGCTGATCACAATTAGGCTAAATGCTCACACTTGGAATGTAGATCCTCAAAGTTTGTAGCAAGAGAGGACTTTACTCTTTCCTTGTCTACAGGAAGGAGTTTCACTTTCTTATATAGGTTCTTCTGAGGAACCTACAGGAACCTTTAAGGTTTCTAATACTTTTTCCTATTTCTAATAGCTCTAGCACATTGGGTTCATGGGATCAAAAGACAAACCTATCAGTCATTGGGCTTGGAAGTGGTAAAAGCATTGAGAACTACCTTGATCTGGGATAAATTTGTACCTTTGTCTCAGCTATTGGGGCAATTAATCAATAAGCAGCTACTTATTACGAATATGCCAATGGGCAGCTACATGGCACAGCAGAAACAGTGCCTGCCCTGGAGTCAGGGGACTTGAGTTCAAATGTGACCTCAAACACTTACTAGATGTGTGACCTGAGCAAACCATTTAATTCTTATTGCCTCAAAAAATATTTAAAAAAAGACAACCAAACAAAAAGATTGTGTCAGCCCCTGTACTAATTGTTAGGTGTACAAAGAAAAAGGGAACAATCCCCACCCCTGTGGAACTTTCCTTCTATCAGGGGAAGTAACATGTACCCATAAAATATATATGCAAAATAAATCAAGTATAAATACAAAGTAGTTTAATAAAGCACCAATATAAGATAAAGAAGAATGGAAAGATCATTGACTTCTAAAGCTGGAAGTTCTAGGTTTTCATTCTTCCTCCATCTTATATTGTGACTAGATAAATCATTTAACCTGAAATCACTTAAGTCCCCCAGGCAACTCTGATAGATTGCTAAAGTGCCGGTCTTTATTGTTAGAACAAATTCCTTACTAAGAAGTCCTTCCGCCAAAGTAATCACAGGTCCAATTAAAAAAAACAACACATATCTCTGTATAATAATATAATATATTTATATATTTCTATTGATGCAGACCTAGCTATTTATATACAGATATCTGAAGACGTCTAGAGGTTTTTGAGGTGCTGCTGGAACCCCAAGATCGCGCTACTGGGCCCTGGCTGAAAGAATTCAACTCAAATCTTCTTCAGCCAGAGGAAAAGTTTATTAGTGATAAAACATATAGGCCAGGTGACACCCGTAAAGATGAGCGGGCATGAGAGGTTCTCAGCCTTTGGAGCCTGAAATTCTCAGCCCCGAATGAGGGCTAGGGTAGATCTTATATACTTTGGGTGACCAGGAAAGGGTCTGGGAAAATGGTCTGGGTGAGAATTCCCAGAGATTGGAATGTCTAAGAGATTGAATAGACAACAGGAATAGATAATGAAGGAACTGAAAGGTATCTGAATGAGATTAAAAGGTAGGCTAAGGCTTTCAAAGGCAGATGATGGGCTGGGGCCTGTAGACAAGGGGAGCCAGATTCCCTTTGGGCCAAGGGGCAAAGACCTGAGCTTGGACCACACCCCTTCAATATCTGTCATCTATCTCTCTATTTTTTTCATTTATCAGCTATCTGTGTAATCACTTTATTACTCCATCTATCTATGATTACTCTGTCTGTGCAACAGAGGAAGTCACTGAAATCATTAGGCCCAATTAGGTCCCTGTCATAGAGATCAATCTATACTCACACACAGAAACATATACTCCTATATTCCAATACCTTCCTTTTCATCTCCTAAGGTCAAACTACTAATTTAACCATATACATGTATTGTAAAGTTATTAGTATTATACTTAGCACAGAACTGTACTTTTAGTAACTCTTTGTAAAACAGGCCTCCAAGCAATTGGAATCACCAACTTGCTCCCCCAGTGCTCCAAATCTAAATCATTTCATCAAAAAGGAAAGAAAGATTTCTTTTAACAAGACAAATAAAACAAACACAGGGAATTGTAGGTTTTTCACTTGCTGAAGGTGAGCAGAAGGGGAATGACTTGCTCTTGTACTGCTCAGCAAAAGAAAAAGCATCTCTTAAAGGCAACAGTAAAATTACACAAACACACACACACACACACACACACACACACACACACACACACACACAAAGACAGCATCATTATTGAATTATGAGTTAAGATAATTCAAGTACCAAAAACAAATATCTCTGGTTTTGCTTTTCTGAGTAATATCAGATGGGGAGAGGCCACTGATAACTTTTCCCTTAATTAGCAGTAGTAGTAGTAGTAATAATAATAGTATTTAACATTTATGTAGTGCTTACTCTGTACCAGATTAATTGATTTACATTCATTATCTCATTTGATCCCCAAACAAGTTGGGAGTTTGGTACTTTATTATCCCTATTTTACAGATGAGGAAACTGAGGCAAACAGCGGTTAAGTGATTTGCTCAGGGTCATAGAGCTAGGAATTACCTGAGGCTACATTTGAAATCAGGTCTTCCTGACTCCAGGCCCAATACCCTGTCCAATGTGCCACCTTGCTGCTGTTATTTATTTCCTCAAGAAAGCTGTCTTGAATGATTGAAAGTTTAATATGAAAAAGTGAAAATAAACCAGGCTAGGTGACTCTATAATATGAAGGTAGAAGACTATTTTTTAGAGTGGATAAGGCCATCTGCAATTGGATTAAAATACACTAATTGGTTAAGATTTCTTTACTTAGCAACCAGTTACATAAGGCTTGTTTTAATGTTTCATGTATTACTGAGTCTTATATCCATAAAATGGATTATTACAAAACAAAACAAACTCAACCAAAAAAAAAAAACTAGGACAAAGACAAACTCAACATAACTAACCTGATAAATGGCCATACACCTTTGTTTGAAGCCCTTAAGACAGGAGGAATCTACCGCCTTGAGAAACAACCTATTTTACTTTAGAATAGTTTTAGTTTTTAGAACAAGCCTACATTTGCATCTTCTGCCCTCTAGCGGCCAAGCAGAACAGCCTAATCCATCACCTGTGCGTAGGCCTTTAAAACACTTGAAGACACAACTGGCTACTCTTTCTCTCCCCTGAGCTAAACATCCCTCAATTCTTCAACAAATTGTCATATAATGTATTTTGGAAGCCTTTTGCTGTCCTAGTTTTTCTCCTACTTATTGCAGGCCCTTTCCTGCTTAATAGTGCTCTTCCTAAAATTCAGCTCTTAAAACTAATTGAAACATTTCGTTTGGGATTTGACCTGGTTGAACGAAGTACAGTAGGGTTGATAGTCACTTCTCTGATCACACACATTATACCTCTCTTAATGCAGCCTCAGATTACATCTGCTTATTTTGGCTGTACTGTCGTTCTATTGACTCCTGTTGAGCTAAAACTCCAAGATCATTTTTGTTTAAAGCTATCTAGTTATATCTTCCTTATCCGACACTTGGACAGGTACTGTGTGTGGACCTATCCCCTAGGGTTGTGGTGAGAATCAAATGAGATAATAATTATAAAGTGCCTGGCACACAGTGAGTGCTTTATAAATGTTAGCTATTGTTATTTCTGTACCAGATTCTTAACAGAAGTGTAGCATTCTAAACAATTAAATGCTATTAAATTTCTGCTCATTTGATTCAGTCTATCCTTCTCTCTTGTCAAGATCTTTTTGGATCCCATTTCTGCTATAATAATATATAACATTAATTAATTATAATATAAGCTATGAGTTCTACCTTTCTATAATCCATACATTTAATAAGAATATCATCGAAATTATCATGCAAATAATTGATAAAATGTTGGGTGGATCCAAGGATATAACCTTACATACCACTAGATGCTTATTTTTTTTTCCATATTGACATTGTTCTGTTAATCAATACAGTGGGCCTGATCACTCAGCAAGTCATAAATCCACCTAGATATAGTATAACCAAAGTCAAGACCACTACGCATAAATGCACCAAGAGATAAGCCATGCTACTAAGCTGGCACCAGAAGATAAGATAACACCTCCAACTAAATTTTTCCCAATGCTAAATATGCCCATGAATAACAAAAGTTGAAAAGAAAGAAGATAAGGAAAAAGTTTGCCCCCATGGTTTTTAGGCTAGCAATTCCTGAAAGCTTGAAAGTATGTCTGCTTAATGGTATCTAGCATGTGCCTAGTTGATGAAGGAAACTTGGGCTAGCTTAGCATCACTAGCCAAAGGGTGTGCTTCAGCTTATTTCATTGGAGAGGTCAAGAGCTGAGGGTACACATTTTCTTCTACTGACACCTTATTAGGTCAAGGCTAACACATGGATGTAATGCTTACATGATGAAATGGTTAGTAGTCTGGACTTAAAATTCAGTGATTTGAGTTAAAATTTCAGAATAATCTCATTTGTTGTATATGTCCTCCAAAACTGTCCTTTTCAGACACATTGACATACAATCATTTTATAGAATTCCAACCTGGTACTGAACTCAATTGACCAGCAAGTAAGTACAATCTTACCTAAAGGGCTATATCAATTGACCCCAGACCATGTTGCATGTTGCTCTCAGAACAGTAAGGAAATCAATACCGCCATTGCTTCTGGAAAGGGCATGCCCTACAGTCTCACTAACCATTCTTTTGATGATCTAGACAAAAACTTCCTTCTCCTGCCACAACTCTCCCACATGCATTGTCTCTTTTTTTATTAATTTATTTTGATTTATCAACAATCACTTCCATATGCTTTTGAGTTTAAATTTTTTCTCCCCTTTCCTCCCCACCACCCTCCCCGAGTGTGCACAATCTGATATAGGCTATACATTTACATTCCTATTAAACATATTTTTCACATTAGTGATATTGTAAGCAAGAATTAGAACCAATAGGAGGAACCACCACAAGAGGAAACAAAACTCAACAGAAGAAAAAAAAAATAGCAAATGGTATGCTTCAATCTGCATTCAAACTCCATAGTTCTTTCTTTGAACGTGGATAGCATTTTCCATCACAAGGCCTTTGGAGATGTCTTAGATCCTTGTATTACTGGGAAGGGTTAAGTTTATCAATATTAGTCATCACACAAAGTGGCTGTTATTGTGTACAGCATTCTCTTGGTTCTGCTCATTTCACACAGCATTAGACCATGTAAGTCTTTCCAGGTTTTTCTTAAGTCAGCCTGTTAATCATTTTTTATAGCACAATAGTATTCCATTACATTCATATATCACAACTTGTTCAGCCACTCCCCAATTGATGGGCATCCTTTTAATTTCCAATTCTTTGCCATCACAAAAAGAGCTGCTATGAATATTTTTGTACATGTGGGTCCTTTTCCCATTTGTATGATCTCTTTGGGACACAGCCCAAGAAGTGCTATTGCTGAGTCAAAGGGTATGCACATTTTGATAGCCCTTTGGCCATAGTTCAAAATTGTTCTCCAAAATGGTGGGATCATTTCACAACTCCACCAACAATGCATTAGTGTTCCAGTTTTCCCACATTTTCTCCAACATGCATTGTCACTTGCTTTTATAACATAAGCTCCATCAGGGTAGTGTTTAACTTTGGTCTTTGTATCTTTAGTTTCTTGACAATGGGTACCATCTTTCTTTTTTCATGTTTGTTTCCCCAGCACTTAGCACAGCACCTGGAACATAGTAGGCACTTAAAAATCTTTTTAACTATTGACTATGGACACATCATTTGGCACACAGTAGTCACTTACTTTTTAAAAATTAATTCATTCATTCAGTTTGCCACCTACCTTAAAGGGTTGTTGCCATGAAGTCCTTCATAAATAAATTGTGCTCTGGTAAACACAACATGAACATGCTATTATTATTGTCATTATTACTATGCCCATTACAAGGGCAGAGAGAGAGCACCAAGTTCCTGGACAGTCACTGAAGCACATCTTCTGAGTGATTACTACAGAGTGCTCACTATAGAGGTAAACAAATGCCATTTTCAAAATGAAGTCCTCCTTGTTGCCAGGAAAGCCTCCTAAATTGTCTGCAGCTGAACAAACATGGGAGCCATGCCACGTGGGAGCAACAACAGAAGACAGCCTGGCACTTACAACTTTGACTTATCAGTCATTACTCTAAATCATAGCATAGCTGTCATCTTTCTAGTCAGTTGAATATGTCTATTTTTAGCCATTAGTCATGTTCTCTGCAATACCAGCACTTCTGGGCCTGGAATGGTAGAGATTTGATCACAGTTTAAGGCTTGTGTGTGTGTGTGTGTGTGTGTGTGTGTGTGTGTGTGTGTGCATGAGTGCGCGTGTGTGTATGGGAAGTAGGGGCAAATTTTAACAAAATTCCACCTGGCTGCTTTTGAGCTTCCAAGTTTGAAAGAAGAAAATTGGTGTTGGCATGCTAAGACTTTTCCAATGTAAGTATCAAACATATGTTAGAGGAATAACAGGCAGGGGGTGGAGGGGGGAGAGCAGAGTATAAATCTAGTTTCATATGGAATATTTACTTGTTATTCCAAGTAACAGTTTTAGCTGCATATGAATCACAAAAGCATGGGGTCATAAAAAAGCATAAAATCCTAAAAGTTTGGGGTCAGTTCTACTTAAGAATTTGAAAGCCCCTAACAAAGAGCTAAGAGATTAGACAAAAGTCATTGAAAGAAGTTTGTACCTCATGATTGTTATGTTATCAATAATAGAATGTTCTGACATTAAACTGAAAAATTAACCAGGAGACACATTGGACATAGACATAGAAACTGTATTGAACACTTTTGCTCCCAAATAATTAGGACAAATTATTTAATGACTTTTATAATAACACTTAAAAAAGAGTGGTTGGAAGTATTTTTTTTTGAACATTTGTGTTTGAAATAGAAGGGTAAACACCTGTGTAACAAAATTATTCTGAAGATAATGTAGATAACCTGGAAATAGGAAGCCAAAGAACCTTAAATCCTATTTGACCAATCAATTAAGGTGTAACTCTGCCTGCTGCTGTTGAAGAGTATTTTGAAAGGAATTCATTGATGGAAGGTCAATTGGGGTGAATGGGGTGAGTTGGTTTTGGTTTTTTATAGTGTCTTCTATTTCTCTTGGATTCAGAATTTGAGAATCTCAGTTTGCATCTTGATTCCCCTAGTGACTACTTTCTGTATGACTTCAGACAGGTCATCATCTTTAGACTTCCCTTTCCTTTAATCTTTCTTTTCTGTAAAATAAGGCTTGACTGAATGATCTATAATGTCCTTTCTAGTGCTAAAACAAAGGTTATTTTTTTTCCTGTATGTCATGGACTCTTCTGGCAGTCTGGTGAAGCCTATTGATCTCTTCTCAGAATAATGTTTTTAAATATTTGAAGGAAATGCTAAATTTAAGTTAGAAGTTAGTGAAAATAAAGATGTAGGTTTTTTTTTTCTCATTCAAGTTCATTGATCCCCTGAACTTACTCCATTGATCAGTGGATTCCAGGTTGAAAACACCTACTCTAGGCTTTCTTTTCTATAAAATAAGAGTTCTAGATTGGATGGACCTATGAGTCCTCATCTGATTTTAATGGTACCATGAACATCGTCCTAAAGGCTAGAGATTTCATGGAAGATAGATTACCATGAGAGCAAAGACTGTTTTGCCTTTCTATTTCTATCCCAAGGGTTTAGTACAGTTGTTTACAAACAGTAAGTATTAGATAAATGCTCATTTATTCATTCACAGAGAAGTCTTGGAGTAACAACAATTTCAACCTTTTCTCAAACTTGGACTCGGTTACAGTATTGAGGCTGGATTGGAAAACTGTGTATTTGAAGTTTTGTTGCATGAGATGATTGACTGAACTAACCCCTGTCCTCAGATGCATTCCCCCTAGCCTAGAAAATGAGGCTAAATACTTAGAAGGACTATCATCTTAGCCCTGGCAAGCCTGGAGAGAAGCATCATGTCAAGTCTACAGGTCAGCAACGCCATCTTTTCCCATGTACTAAATCTACTTTTAAGTACTTCAAAGAATACCTCAGCAAAGTCAAATACCTATATTTAATATGGCATCCAGTTCTGATTTCCTCTCTGGGACTATGTTTGAAGATATTTGATTAGTTTTGGGAAAACAAATATTCAAAGGAATGAAGATAGCTTCTCCAACAGTGTTCTGTGAGTTTGGGACACCAGAGCCATTTGTTAGAGGCTGCTATAGAGTCTTTGTAGATGCTTCAGACCAGATAGTTGGGAAACAGGGGAAGCATGTCAGCTTCTTCTCTGTCATCTACTACTTGTACAGCAAAGTACTGTTAATAATAATTTAAATGCTCTAGTTGTCAGTCACTGCTCTTTCTTTGTAAATGTTACCCATTTCATAAATAAATCAAAACCTGCAGACCCTAGGTTTTCAGAAACTTGAATGCTTTTGTTAAAATTGTATGAAGCAAATTCACAAACACATGATTTATATTATCTCAGCACAGCACAGGAGATGATAGAATATACGATTTAAATTAACTTCTCTCCCAACAAATGAAATCAATTCTGTTCTTAGGGTACTTTTCATCTGCCTTTTGTCTTGTTGCTGAATCTTTTCTATTTCTCTCACTCATTCATCTATTGTGCCCTTTCCTTGATCTGATAGCATTAAACATATAATTAAGTCATAAAGGAGGGAACTGATGAGTATAGCAGATGGTAATTGCTTCCAACATTTGAATGAAATGATATGCATTGCTACAATTTACAGCTCTCGCCTCATATTTTATTCAGGAACCTTTTATCTCTTTTCCTGCAGAATTATTCTGCAATAAATTTAGACATCTTATCAATAGCTTGGTGATAGTAGCAGAAACAGAGGAAAACTGAACTTTGTGCATCTTAATGTTTAAAATAATTTTCTACAATAATTGAATTATCTAGCTGAGGACATCATGTTGAGAACGTGGATAATGTCTTCACTTTTTCAGGGCAACTCTGTGATTAAAGACAGAATGAGACTCTTTACAATTATAAATTGTTGGCCAGGGAGATTGGAAACCCAATAGGAAGCTTTTTTTTTCTTTATCCCCCCCTTTAGGTGATATTTTGCTCCAGACATCCAGTCAAATATTCAGGGTAAAGGGATTGTGAATGAAACTTTGCGGGGTTGTGTTCAGAGAAGGGATAGCTTACACCCTCCCATGCAAATCTACTCAGGAGAATTTGAGACTTCCCACTTCCAAGTGTACTTTATTTCTCTTCCTGGGCTTATTTTGTTCCTTGCTCTCTTGTCTTCTTTACTAAATGTTGATATGCCTTGGAAACTGCTCCTCACAGTAACTGTATAAGGTCCTGGAGGACTTCAGAATATTTTGCCATGCTGGAGGGTCAATTCTAGTAAAAATGGACCCAAACTAAAGCCTTTCCTAGTCATACTACATCAGTAAAGCTCAATGTTAAAGAAGATTTTTAACTGAGTCCATGTCAACCTGAGAAAAATGAATCCTATCACCTTACATTTGTTTAGCTCTGATGTTCCCCTTTGCTGCCATCCCCATTATTTTTATACAGTTTTGGGGAGAAGGGACAATTGTTTCTTTACTGTTATTCTAAGTAGATGTGAAAGTTTCAGGCTCTGAAGTCCAAATAGTATGTGGAGGTTGAACTATTTCAGTTTATCTTTCTCAGTCTCACCTGCTGGACCAATGTTTTAATTTCAGCTGTGTGCATAATTAAGGAATAATATTATAGTATTACCCCTTCAAATGAGAGATATCCCAATTAGCTACCAAACAGGTAGGGGGAAGAATCATGTGAAGCAAATATCTCATCAGAACAATGTAATCCATTTCTGTAGTTTGAAAAAAATGTCACTGTCCGGGTCTACCCTAGACATTTGGCTAGATAGACTACGTAGTACATGACTATGACACAGTATAGAGTACAGCTCACCCCTTTTGGGAGGCTTTCTTGGCAAAGATACTCAAGTGGTTTATGATTTCCTTTTCTAGCTCATTTCACAGATGAGGAACTGAGGTAAGTTAAGTGACTTGCCCAGGGCAGCTAATTAAGTGTCTGAGGTTGGATTTGAACTCATGAAGATGAGTCTTCTTGATTCCAAATCCATTGCTCTATGCTGTCAACTAAACCTGGCTAATTGTTAGCAGAGAGGTTTTACTTCTTCCAAAGTTATTCACATTTTCATAGGAATCACTTGAAGACTCGAAAGCCTTAAAAAATCTAAAAGGATGAATCTTTAATGGTAGAATTTCAGACACTCTAATAGAAAGAGGAGGGCTTCTCTTCGTTTCAAGAATAATATATATTGATCTATCTCAATGTTTGAGTTCCCATATTCATTTGTTTTTATAAGGGATCTGGGCTGAATGCAATGTTTTTAAATACATAAATACATAGAATAAATAAAATACATAGGATTACAAAGAGAATCAATTAATTATATTTAAATGCAGTCATCAAAATTTTTTAAAAATGGATCTCAGGTTAAGAACTCCTAGTTTAGAGCACTTGTAGTCTTATATCAACCCAGAAAGATTGATTTTAACATCTGGTGAGCAAGTATAAGGGCAGCTAGCTGGCACAGTAGATAGAACACTTGGTCTGGAGTCAGGAAGACCTGAGTTCAAATTTGGTCTCAGATACTTACTAGCTGTGTGACCCTGGGTGAGTCAACCCTATTTGCCTCAGTTCCTCATCTGTAAAATGAGCTGGAGAAGGAAATGGCAAACTTGGTATCTTTGCCAAAAAAGGAGTTGGGTGACAAAGAGTCAGATACAACTGAATAACAACTAGTGAGTATAATTATTTTAAAATGAGAAGTAATCAGAATGTTGGTACTTCTTTCTTCCACCCTTCAGGGTGCTGTGTTCTGGTAGATCTTCTCCTAGGATCTGACCATAACCTAATTGCATGCCTTAAAGCACAAAATTACTAGCTATAATTCCACCCATCTCTCAAGTTGTCACAGAACATAGAGTGATATCGTGGAAGGAATGTTGGGTTTGGAGTCAGAAGACTTGGATTAAAATTAAAGTTCAGCTACTTACTATCTGTGTGACCTTGAGCAATTCAATTCATTTTTTGGGCTGCCACAGATGACCTCTAAGGGGTCTGCCCAGTCTATATGGGTATAACAATAGCACTATTCCCCCTAAGGTTGTTATAAGGATCAAATGAGATAATTATTGTAAAGTTCTTACTTATCACTGGGTCTGGCACATAAATGTTAAATGTTAGTTATTATCATTATTATTATTTTATCTTTTATCCTATTATAAAGTAGCCATGATTCCAAACAAGTATGACTCACCTGTTTTTAATTTCAAAGTAGGATTCAGTATAGTAGAGGTAGCAAAAATTTAATTACTTAGAGGTAGAAAGACAATGGATGAAGATGAAGTAGTTTTGTTCAAATGATAATTCCTCTGTCCCCTCCAGTAGTCATCTCTAATAACAGAACTAGATATTCCTTTTCTGGATGGCTTGACTATATTACTTTAATATAACCCACATTTTATTTGTATGCACCTCCCCCACAATCTAAGGGGAAAAAAGTCAAATGAGCATACGTTGTAGAAACATTTCAATGTTCAAATCACTTCTGTTCTGCATTCATCTTATTTGAAAGGACAAGAAGCAGAAGAAATGTTGACAGACAGAAAAGGAATTAGCTTTCTTTAAGCATAATTAACAATGAAAGGGGAAACGCTAGAGAGGTCTTATATTAGCCAACCTTTGAGCTTTTGTGCCCTTAAAAATAAAACAATGGGGGTCCTAATCATCTTCTACTTTGGTATAAAAAGGTTCCCCCCCTTTAAAATTTCCCAACTAATTTCACAACCCTGGGAGAGGAAAGATGTAGTTAGAATTTTCTTTTGAAACTTTGAAAGTTTTAACCCTGTTAGTTCTGAAGGAGGTTTTCTTAGGTAAAATTTTTTAAACATACTATGAACTCCTATGACCATGTTACATTACAGAAGAAGGAAGGATGATGAGCATAGTATGAATTGTTCATTCTGGAGAAAATTATGTGTTTTCAATTTCTGAGAGAAATGTATCACAGAAGCATAAAATAAACCCATTCCCTTTTAATGCATAACACTTCTCTTTTTAAAATTTTCAAAATAGGAAGTATGACATAGTAGGAAAAATGAGATTTTTCAGCATTAAATATTTCTGCTTCCTTTTCAATGTAAATATATTTTACATAGATGAATATCTGAAATACATAGTATATGTAATTATTTAATGCATATTTATGAATAGACAAGTTATATATGCATATAATGATTCATTTTAAAATATAAATATATAAAATACTCTGTGTATGTACGTGTGTGTGTGTGTGTGTGTGTATGTGTGTGCATAAATTTAAGGTGGTGGTGGGAGGTATGAATAGGGCCCATCCAAAGCTCAATTTCCTTCTTTGGCTACTCCAACTACATATGTCTAACTCAGCAATGACAGGGCTTGGTCCTTTTAGGTGGATGAACTTTTTTTCCCTGATCTCTGCTGCCCTTGAGTGACTCAGCATTTTTTTTAGCCTTTTGAGATGACAAAGCATCTATTCCCTCCTCAGTCACTGACCAGGAAGAGCCATTACTCAGTGAACCTTTAAAAAAGAGAGTGACTCAGCTCAGCTCTCTTCCTTCCACCCTCCATGCGGCATCCAGATGTGGTTCTGAGACTTGGGGTATGGAAGAGGGAGAGGGTAGCTTCTTCAGTCTTCTATAACTATAAGCAGTTGGCAGCTCACTGCTTAGTGAGCCTGATCTTGGGTTTGGAGCTGCTCTTCAATGTTTGTGATTTTCTAATCTTGGGTAAATTAGCATTGTTCTCTGATGGACGTGTCCAGGCTTGGAGGCCCCCTTGTGAATTCAAGAGGTTCTGAGATCCTGGGTCCTTTGTTCAGAGCTAACTGACAATAAGAACAATTCCAGAACGATGACTACTAGCAAGATGGGTCTAGAAGACTCTGTCTTGGATTGATAGCAGTCATGGACTGGGACTTGTTTGGATGTAAGAAGCTGAAACATGTGAGAAAAGGGAGCAAACTCCCTTTCATTAGAAGTCAGGCTATCCTGGGACTGAACTCTTTCAGGAGTCATGCCTAATATGGAGTTGAGAGCAAGTGGGCACAGTGCTCCAGCCCCTCAGGCTCCAACAGTAGTTAGTAGATTTGGATGTCTATAAATAAAATGAAATCCTTAGTATTTCCTGCATACCAAACACTGAATCAGAAGGGAATGCATTCAAGAAATCCTATGGAACCGGATAATTTGAGAAAAATTAAACTTTAAAGAGTGAGGGGGGGTAATCACCAAAATTTCCATAGCCAATTTAAATACAAGCCAAACTTATAAACACAAACATAAATAGAAAAGAAATATCAGAATACAGAAAACAAGCCTGAAGAATGATTAAATTTGCATTCAGAGGCATAAGGAAGCAACCCTTAACCAGAAGAGAATTTTTTTCTGTATTTGGAGACCAAGTCTTCCCCCTTTACCCATCTGCACCTCCTATACCACTGTATCCTGTTATTTACCACAAGACTTAATACAACACAGCTTTAATGTTTTGCTTGATATGTGAATTAAAAGGTCTCAGAAAGTAATGTTTCACCGCACACACAAATTACAGAAAACTCTCAAATATCTGTATATCAATCCACTTTGTGGATAGACCTTAAACGCATTTAAATTTCTTTCTAGTTTCTCCCAATCCCCTAGTAGCACCATCTTTCCATTCCTGGCCCGTTTATGCTAGTAATTAATAACTAATTTGAATATCAGAATTGTAGGATGTTAGAGGTTCAATCACTAGTCAGTGAATATATCCTGTCTATAATATCTCTAATATTTAGTCACTCAACCTCAACTGGAAGGATCCGTATGTTAGCCTTCTCAACATGCTTGGAGAAGTCAATATTCATAAAGGCAGAACATTACAGTTTTGGTTAGTCTAATTGTTAAGAAGTTTTTCTTTATCTTGAGGTAAAAATTTGCTTCTGTGTTACTTCTATTCATTGCTTCTTATTCAGCATTTTGGATTGTGACAGAAAAAGTCTAATACTTCTCTCATATGACCGACAGTCATTTAAATTGTAAAGACAGTGATCATATCCCCTCTGCCTCCTCCAGAGTTCAGAGACACATCATCAGTTTTTACAACCAATCTTCATATGACGTGATTCCCAATCCCTTCAAGCATCCTAGTGATCATTCTCTAGATATACATCAGCTTGTCAGTGTCCTTCCTAAAAATGGCACTTAGAAATAAAAATAATACTCCATATGTGGTTTGGCCAGAGCATAGTAAAACAAGAGTTCCCTTGTTTCACTCACTAAACTTCTGTTAATCCATCTTAAAAATCACATTAGCTTTTTTGGCTACATCTTCATACCATTATTCTAATTTGAGGTTACTAAAACCATGACATCTTTTTTTTTTTTATTTGGAACTTCCTTTCAGGGTTCCAATACACACCAGGATATCCTAAATTTATACAATTTATTTTTGGAAACTAAATGCAGGATTTTACATTTATTCTTATTAAATTTCAGCATATTAGCATCACTTCATTGTTCATCCTAAACAACAAATACAGATACTCCCTGGGTTAAAACTGACTTGTCCATGTCTTCAATGTCTCAACTCATTACTTCTCCATTCTCCCAATCCACTCTCCCACTTCAAGTAATTTCAAAGCACCGTCACTTCCTAGGTTCAGGAAGCAACTAGGCTGTGCTAGGTTAGTGGTGACTCAAACTCTCTCCCCACCACCTCCTTTCTTTGCCCTTAAGGAAAAGATGATCCCCACCTTTCTTGTCTTTTTTTTACTCATATTACAGTTAATCCTATTTCATACCATTTCTAATATATCTTTCAAAAATAATTAGTTTTAACTCCTTTCTCATCTCCAACATTAGCCTAGTTATCTCAGGAAAAATTATTAAATCTTTTCTCTTTGTCTTCTCTTTCTCTGTTTAGGTCATCTCTAAGTTAAAAACAAAGACAACACTCCTATTTTAGCTGATAAGCACAGAGATAATTAGGAGAGATCATGAAACAGTAAGAAAAACATTGGCTCATGGAAGCAAAAACCTGAGTTTAAATCCCATTTTGGTTTTTATATGACCTTAGGCAAATGCCTTAACCTCCGTGGGTCTCCATTTGCTCATTTATAAAATAAGAGATTATGACTAGATGACCTCTGAGGTCCCTTCTTACTCTAAATCTTATGCCTCTGTATCAATGAATTAATTGATCAGTTATTGAATCATAGATCCAGAGCTGGAGGACAATTTTAGAGATGATCACAATAAAACCCAGGAAACGTACATGACTTTCTGACACCCTGTAATTCTGATGCCTTCTCTCTGGTGATTATTTTTAATTTATCCAGTATATTGGCTGTTTGTACAAAACTGTTCACATGTTGTCTCTCCCATTAGACCTAGAAAATAGGGACTATCTTTTACCTTTCTTTAATATGTTCAGTATTTAGCACAGGTCCCGTCACACTTAATAAATTGTTGCTGACTGACTGATTAATTGTCCAAACTCATAAAGGTGTTAAGCATTAGAGGCAGGATTTGAACCTAGGTCCTCCACTCAATAGTTCACAGAATGTGAAAAAGCCTTCTTAAGACTTCACTAAGTACAAGACACTGAGCTAAATTCTGGGAATACCAGGACAAAAATGAAATAGGCTCTGTCCTCAAGGAGTTTACATTCTACTGGAAGAAACAGCATGCACATATATAAATGTGTGTGTGTGTATGTGTGCTTAGAGTACATAGAAAATATGTACAAAATTAATATATTAGAGCTTTGAGACTAGCATATTAACAACTTGGTATGATTAGAAAAAGACTATATAGCCTAAAGTGCAGATCCACTCATGTCTCACTCCAAATAAACACACACACACACACACACACACACACACACACACATATACACACTCAAAAAATTCCAGTGGCTCCCTATTGCCTCCAGAATCAAGTACAAAATGCTCTTTTTGTCAGGGCAAAAAAATGACCTTTTCCTATTTTTTCTATTCTTCTTATATCTTACTCCACAATAGATATTTGATCTGTGACACTGACCTTCTGCCTATTCTTTGAACTCCCTTTTTGGGCTCCTGGCATTTTTTCTGGCTGTCCCTCATGTCTAGAATGTTCTCCCCAACTCTGTTTGTCTACTGACCTTTCTGGCCTCCTTTAAGTCAATAAATCAAACTTTTGTGTGTGTGTGTGTGAAACAATTGGGATTAAGCTACTTGCCCAGAGCTACACAGCTAGTAAGTGCTATGTGTGCAAGGCCAGATTTGAACTCAGGTCTTCCTGAATCCAATGCCGGTGCTCTATCTACTGCGCCACCTAGCTGCCCCTAAATCAAACATTTATTAAGCACTTAATATGTACCAGGCACCGTGCTAAGAGGTTACAAAATGAGAAAAGACAATCCCTGCCCTCCAGGAACTCACAATCTAATGGGGGAGACAACATGAGAACAAATATATATAAACAAGCTAGCTACAGGATAAATAGGGAATAATAAATAGAGAGAAGGCGTTAGAATTAAGAGAAGTTAAGGAAGATTTCCAGTAAAAGATGAGGTTTTAGTTGGGAGTTGAGTATTCCAGGCATGGGGGACAGTCTGAGAAAATGCCAGGAGCCTAGAGATGGAGTGACTTGTTTGGGAACAGCCAGGATGCCAGTGTCATCAGATTGAACAGTACCTGTCAGGGAATAAGAAGATTGGAAAGGTAGGAGTAGGCTAGGTTATGAAGGACTTTGAATACCAAACAGAACATTTTGTATTTGATCCTGGAGGCAATAGGCAATAAGATGCCACTGGACTTTATTGATTGGGCAGTGCATGTTTGTGTTTGTGTGTGTGTGTGTATGTGTGTGTGTGTGTGTGTGTGTGTGTGTGTGTGTGTGTGTGTGTGTGTGTGTATGACATGATCAGAACTTCACTTTAGGAAAATCACTTTAGTGACTGAATGAAGAATGGACTAAAGGTGTGGAGAGACTTGAGGCAGGCAGACCCACCAGTAGGTTATTATTGCAATAATCCAGACGTGAGGTGAGGGCCTGAACTACAGTGGTGGCAGTGCCAGAGAAGAGAAGGGGGCATATTGCAGAGTTGTAGCAAGGGTGAAATTGACAGGTTTTGGCAACAGATTGCATATGGGGAGGGAATGAAACGGAGTAGAATCCCACATTTTACTGGAAGCCTTCTCCCACCCCTCTTAATATGGTGCCTTCTCTCTGTTAATCATTTCCTAGTTATGCTTCATATTATTTATGGTTTGTAGATATTTGTATACTGACTCCTCCATTAGATTGTAAGTTCCTGGAGGGCAGGGACTATCTTTTGCCTCTTTTTGTATTCCTAGGGCTTAGCACAGTGCCTAGAACATTGTAGGTGCTTAATAATATTTATCAGTTGTTTGATTGATTAGAGTGCATGCAGCCATGGGAACCAGCCAATACAAAGGCATAGACAGAAAAGGGAGATGAAGTGCCATGTGTGCATAATAAGAAGAAGGCTAGAATGACTGGTTTACAGGGTGAGAGGAAGGAAATGTGTTTGAATGTCAAAAAGGTATGAAGGGGCCAGATCTTAAAGATTCTGATCCAAATGTCAAATAGAGGCATTTCTGCTTGATTCTAGAGACAATAGGGAACCACTAGAGTTTTCAGAGCAGGGAGTGAAATCATTAAGCCTGTGCTTTAGCAAAATCATTTTGATAAATGAGTGGATAATAGATGGAGTTAGGGAGGTCCTTAAGGCACAAATGCCAAAAAGGAGGTGAGAAATGGAGAGGTCTGGAGAGGTGTGGTAGCTTAATGAGAAGAGAAAAGATGATTTATAAAACAGGTCTTGTGAAGCTAGAAGTAGGATTTGACAACCTCTTAAATGGGTCTTTAGTTTTCAATTAGATATAATAAAGAATCAGTTCCATTTATTAAGCACCTATGTTATACAGAACACTGTACTAGGCAGTAGGGCACTTTCAGGGATTAAATATGAAGTGTTCCTTGAGTTCGTGGAGCTCTTACTCTAGTGGAGATATACAACACAAAAAACAGTTTTAGATGAATAAATCACCCCACTCCACTTAGCCCTAATATCTGTATCAGATGATCGCACTTCCATTTCATCAATCACCCCATCCCACTTAAGTTAAGTATGAACTAGGTATGAACAAGGGTGAAATATCTATATTGAAACAATAAATCCAACAAAGGCATTAGAAGAGGTTTGAGAAGTCTATCAATCAATCAGTCAATTAATCAATCAGTCAAGGGAGCTAGATTAGGTATATAAAGTCCCTGGATTTTCTGACATTGCCAGGGATACAATGAGCCCTGCCAACCCTCCATCAGTTATCCCTCACTTTTGTGAAATAACCAACCTCTCTTTTCAGGTCATATGCTTCTTTGATGATATTTACACTGTTTGGTTGTGACTCTATGCTTGCTTATGCCTATCACCCCCCTCCCTGCTGCCCACTGGGCAATCAACACTTTAAGTACTTGAGAGATTGCAGTGGACCATCATTTGTAGCCCTACAATGCCATTGAAAGCATATTGGTATTAAAAATATGGGTCTTTATTTCAAGGGGGAGCTGAGAGTCATTAAAAGAACTTTGCAATTTTTCAAAGGCAATCCAGCCCACTCTCCTCATCCTGTTCAATTCTGAAGTTATGAATTATAAATTTATAGTGAGCATGATTCCATGCCTTTCTCTGACAATGCTTAATATTCCAGGAGCAGGAGAGGAGGATCTAATAGTGACATGACCAGGTAGACAAGGGACGGGCAGTGCCTAGATATAGGGGCAAATCAATGGAATTTCAGAATTCAGTATCCTTGAATTGAGATCCATGACATGACTATACCGCTTATAACTTCAGTGAGGTAGAGATGGAGGAGATCACAACTGAAGAGCTTAAAGAATTGGAATGTCATAGTGCCAGGATTCAAAATAAATAAAAATGATTTTTGTTCAATTATATTGTATCCTGTTTTTAAAAAATATTATTAACATTACAGTACTGTTGTTTACCACAATTTTTCCCTTGAAAATTAAATGAGAGTCAGTGTGGTACTTTGGAACTGGCTTCTTTACTCCTGATCAGGGAGGTCTAGGTTCAAATCATTCCTAGCACAACCAGGAGAAAGTCACTTAGCTCGGTGCCCCCAAGCCCCTCTTTAAGATAGATTCTATATTATGGAAAGATCTGCACGTGTGCATGAGTAAAGGAAGATTTCACATTTTCACATCAGGAGTTTCTTATAGCCATGACATCACAGGTCCAAATCCCCTCTCTCCCATGGGGCAAAATTAAATGAGCTTTTGTGTGCCAACTTGGGAAACTAACCATCATTTATGACATCATTTCTTTAGAAAACTCTCATCTGAGCTCCAAACAACCAACAGATTTTTGATACACAGCACAACATAACCTGTTTATAAATTTAAGACTGCCTATAAGTGGAAAGTCAAATACATTGGGGGAGAAAAGCACAGATTGAGCCGAAACGTTCAGGAATGTCATCTGCTTCCTGCAGGGCTAGCTCTAGGCAAAATGATGAAATAGACAAAATTTGTCTCCTGTACTCACCCATATGTCCTGTAAACACATCTTTCTTTTGCCTTCTCCCCATTATCTTCCTACTGCCTTCTGGCTATTCTGGGTCCTGGAATAGGGGGCCTTTCATGTGCTCCAAATTTGTCTTATTCCCCATCAGAACCCACATAACCTATTTCCCATTCCCTCTGAGTCCTGAACTCTGCTAGGGAACTGATAAAAATTTTTATATCACCAAAATGGGTACTAGGAGTTTGAATGCCTTTTCTACCCTGGAGACATATTTTCATTTCAATAATTGCCTTCTGGAGACACTCTCTTTTTTAAAATAATTGATTAATTATTTTTTTTTATTAAGGCAATTGGGGTTAAACAACTTGTCCATGGACACATAGTTAGTAAGTGTCAAGTGTTTGGTCTGAGGCTGGGTTTGAACTCAGATCCTCCTGACTTTAGGGCCAGTGCTCTATCCAATGCCCTACCTATCTGCCCCAGGACAATCTCTTAGTCTGAAGCAATGACTGTAGTTGGGATTTTAAGCTTTGAAACTAGCCAAGGATGGGAAGGCTGCATCAGTGACAATGGCATGTAAGTATTATGTTTATATTTTTGTCTTCTGTACCCTGAAAAGGCTCTGTTCAAGGTCATAGACTAAATCTTTGCCTTGTTTTTCATTTCATAGTAACAGTACAAAAGACAACACCAGTTTGCCATGAACCTTTTGAAATTCTATAGCAGTTATCCTATTTGGCAGATTCTCTTGGGTTTTCCTTCAAAGTTATAGCAATCTGGCCTAGGATTCTCCTGGAAGGACAGTGATGGTCTAGGGGTTGGTAGCCAGTACTAAGGTCAAAAACAAAATGCTAGTCACTACTCAAAATTAAATGAGAAAAAGAACTTAATATTTTTTGACTGACTGAAAGCCATCTCATGGAGCATGTTCAGAGTTACCCTCCCTGGTCCTTGTTGATCACATGGTAACTTTGAAACCTGTTTCCAACTATTTATGCAACTCATCCTGAAAGAGCATGCATGCTTCATGGATGTAAGAAAGCCTGCATGTCCTTTTATTAAGGTTTGTGAATCCTCAAGAGACAACTATTGATATTGTTAGCAAATACCTTTGTGAGTAATAAAAGTAGCATCCATATTATAAGTAATGTTTAAACTTCAAGGATCTAAGATTTCAGGATGCTGCTAAGAAAAACAAAAGATTGACTGTGGAACATGTGAAATGCAGGGATATGTTATTATTGGAATCAAACAAAGGCTCAATTAGCATGATTTATCTAGCAGAGGCATTAGAGACAGGATATTTTAAAAACCTTTCCAAGTTTATGTTAGAATGAGAAAATGTGTTGTTCATCTTTGAACCCCAGCACCTGGTACCTGTTATTCAATAAACGTTTATTGAACACCTACTATGTTTTATGTACTGTGTTACGTACTGAAGGCACAAAGAAAGGCAAATGATTGTCCCTATTCTTGAGGAACTAACAATCTAATGGGGGAGACAGCATGCAAATAATTATGTACAAACAAGCTATGTACAGGAGAAATGAAACTAATCAACAGAAGGAAGGCACTAGAATTAAGAGGGATTGGGACAGGCTTCCTCTAGAAGGTGGGATTTTAGCTGGGACTTGAAGGTAGCCAAGGAAGTTGGGATTTGGATGTGAGTAGGGAGAGTATGCCATGCATGGGGGAACCATGTCCTGGAGCAAACATGTCCTGGAGTCAGGAGATGGGAACAGCAAAGATGCTTGTGTCACTGAATTGAAGAGTATGTGTTTGGAGCTGTAAGTTGTTTGCTAATTCTTGTTGATTGTTTAATTGATATATTGGAACATTGAAGTTGGAAGGGGGTTAGTACATCACCCCACAGTAGCAAAAGGGACATGATTGCTCCTTGAGATCCTAAAGAGGAAAAAAATGAAACTATTGCTATCCAACACAGTTGGGGGGAATTAAAGGCAATATAATAATACTGCCAAAATTGTAATAAATTCTGGGTGATTTAACAGTTGAGACTGCACACATCTTGGTAGGTTTGTGTATATCATTTTTCAGTTGATTATGAAATCTATCTATAAAGTCGTAGTCATAGCATGTAAAAACTCAACAGGGACAAAAATACAGAACTACTTAGCTTTTTATGAAGCTTGGAATTCTTTTTCTGAGATTTTTTGGGAGTGACAGATTTTTCTTCTAGAGTTCTGTTCTCTTTCCTCTCATCCCCTCTGCTCCCCAATCAAACATAGCTATGGTGTCTCACACTTCTTATCAATGCTTTTCAATTTGCATTATGGATTCAGTACCCAGACTTGCACCAGGGAAACTAGAAAAAACATGAATAATAATAAATCAATAGGCATTAATTTGACCTTCCTATACATACAACACTGGTCTCTTTTTTTCCATTCTCATCACCACAAGCCCAATTCAGTCCTGTTTTCTCCTCACCACCCACATGTCATTTTTACTCTTCACTGTTTCTCCTCGCCCATATCTATTTTATTGTCAAGCATCTCTCCAGTAGGCCCCCTTCTCTCCATCACTTAAGGAAGGCCTTTATCACCTCATTCCTGGACTACTGCAATAGCCTTCTGGTTGGTCAGCCTGTCACAAGCTTCTTTCCACTCTGGACCATCCTCCCCATTCAGTCTCCAAAATGATTTTCCTAAAGTACAGGCCTATGTTACCTCCCTATTCAATAAACTATAGTTCTCTATCACATCCAGAATCAAATGTAAAATCTTGTGTTTGGTGTTCAAAGATCTTCATTACCTATTTCCTTTCCCTTACCTATCCCGTCTTTTTACACTTTACTCCCCTTCATCTATGCTTTGATCCAGTGACATCAGTCTTCTTACTGTTCCTTGAATAAGAATCTCCTGATTCCAGGTATTTTCACTGGCTGTTCCTCAAACATGTAACATTTTCCCTCTTCACTTCCACATCCTGGCTTCTTTGTCTTCCTTAAAGCCTTTCCCAAGCCCTTGTAATTCTTGTGCCTGCTCTCTGTTGGTTATTTCCCATTTGTCCTGTGTATAGTTTGTTCGTACATAGTTATTTGCATGTGTTATCCCCTGTTAGATTGTGAGCTCCTCAGGGACAAGGACTGCCTTTTTGTCTTTCTTTTTATCCCCAGCTATTAGCACAGTACCTGGCACATAGTAAGCTTTTAATATGTTTATTGACTAATGGACTCACACCTAAAATGAAATGTATTAGTCTCTTGACTGATCTCCAAGACTCCAATCTTTTCTTACTCAGTCCAATCTAAACATCCTTGACATTTTGGAGGGTGTGTGTGTGGGAGGTCTAGTCATTGTCTACTGACCCAAACAATCCTTCTACTCCTGATTGATTTTCCATCCCACTTACTATAACACCTTTCCTAAACCTTATCTTCTCTCCTTAAGCCTCCTGTGACCTTGGCTTCCCTCACTCTCCTTTCCAGCAGGGGAACTCACCTCATATTTCACTAAAATTTTTGAGGCCATTCACTGAGAGCTCTTTCTTCTTCCTTCTCATCTATTTTCTGATGTCATTACTCACTATCTCCTCCTATATTCTAGTCTCTAATAACGACTTTACATTTTTCCTTGCCTCTTTGACCTCATAAGCTTCTATCTTCTCCAGATTTCTGTCATTATCATCCCTATTATCTCTGCAATCTTCAGTCTCTTTCTTTCTAGTGGTTCCTTGAGGATTACAAACATTTCCATCTTCCATCTTCAAAACGCATGTTCCATCTTAAAAATCCTTCACTAATCCTGTCATCCTCACTAAATACAACCTTGTATCTCTAGTCCCCTATTTTGCTAATTTGATGTCTCTACCTTGTCTCTGCCCACTCCAATTTATCTTCCACAAAGCTGCCAAAGTGATTTTCCTAAAGCTCAGACCTCTTCCTGCCATCCCCCTACTCCATAAGCTTTAGTGGCTCCCAATTACCTCTAGGATCAAATATAAATTCCTTAGTTTTGTAATACAGAACATTATTTTGCCATTTATGTAATAGGGCCCTTTAAGCCATGGAAAGCAAAAGTTGGTGCTTAATCTTGCCCCAGACCTCTTTCCTCCTAAATCTAAACAATAGTGAAATGTACTCTCGCATAGCTCAGCATAGCCCATACCTCCAATGCAAATGGATAAGAAAGCTTGCAATATAATTGCTTTAGATAATTATGTTTATACCAGAGACCAGGACACCTGGTCTAGTTTGTGTGATCTCTGACCTATAATGATGGGGTGCTCGGGTGCTTGTGCTTGTACTTGTGCCCCAATTTCTCCCCAGTCTCAGAAACACTGTCTCCAACAACCATTCCCCAGCCCAAGGACACCGTGCCTAGCAGTTGTTCATGCATGGGCCTCAGCATGACCCTTATCTCTCTCCCTGCTACAGCTACACAGAGCTGGGCTGCTCAGGCCCCAGCCCTCAGATCATGTCTCTGGAAACCTCCCAATTCCTCAGTAAGTTCCTGTGTTGTGAGAAAGCTTTCCCTTGTTGCAGAGCATTCTCTCATCAAGACAGAGGGAGAGGGGTGTCCTTGACCAGCCCAAGAACTCTTCCTCTTGCCAGACTTCAAAGATCCATCCCCCTCCCTGTCCTGTATACTCCCTGTACTTTCCCATCCATAATCCCCAAAGACACCTGCATCTTTGGATTACCTCATCAGTGTTCCTTGCATTTCTTTCCCATGCTCTTTTCTATATAAACCCTAGCTCGACCCCTGATGGGGGCTGCTTGATTTGGATGTGCATACCCCTGGCAACCACACGCTAATAAATCCACATCTTAAATTATGTCTGGGTTTCACTCGCTGATTTCTCGGTACAACAGTTTGATATTTAAAGCTCTACACAATCATCTCCTTCCTACCTTTTCAGTCGTCTTATACTTCTCTCCACGTACTCTGGGCTTAGTGGTCTACTTGCTGCACCTCACACATGAAGCTCTATCTCCTGTTTCAATACTTTTCTGGCTGTCTGTCATAATTGGAATGCTCTCCCTACTCATTTCCATCTTTCAGAGCCTCTAATTTCCTTCAAGCCTCAGCTTAAATACATGCATACATTATTTACAATTATAAATTTCTAATTTATACACATATATATGTTTTTATGTACTTTTTTCTCCATTTCAATGTAAGCTTCTTGACGGTGGGGACATTTTTGCTTTCACTTTGTATCTCCAGAGCTTAACTGGACAGAAAATAAATGCTCATTGTTTCATTTATTAATTGACCTGTACTTTTCATCAGAGTAAGGAACTCCAACTATGGAAACTCCTGCTGATGCCAACCAACAATTTTTCTGTAATTTTATAATTTCAGTGAGTGGCCTAGGACACTGCAAGGTTTTCCATGGTCATATAGCTAGTATCCACTTTTCCATGGTTACATAGCTAGTATCTGTCAGAGGCTGACTTGAATCCATTTCTTCCTGACTCTACGCCTGGCCTATTATACTTTGCTGCATTTGGATACTAGATTAATCTTCCTATTTGCCAAATGAGTGGTATAGCCAGTAAGTGCTATGGTAGTTAATAGGAGGCAGAAATCACTTGTTGCTACTGTGGTCATGAAGGATTTGGAGGTGATTATCTAGAGGGTGTCTTCCAAATTTAAATTCTATGAGTTGACATAGGATGAATTGAGTAGACAAAGAAAAGAGTTTCAAGGAGATAGTGGGCTTTCTTGAATTTGCCTGATGTTTAAACCAGGGGTAGTGAACCTATAACCTCGAGGCCGCTTGTGGCCTTCTAGGTTCATGGGTGAAGCTTTTTGACTGAGTCCAAGTTTTACAGAACAAATCCTTTTATTAGGGGGATTTGTTCTGCCAAAGTTTGATTCAGTCAAAGGGCCATACTTGAGGACCTAGAGGGCCACATGTGGCATCAAGGCTGCAGGTCCCTGGTTTAAACAAATATCATTGGAATAATTAATTCCCAATAAAAATACTACCCACATTATATTCAAATTCCTCCTCTACTTGGAGGCAATGTGATAAAGTAGAGAGAATGTTTGATTTGGAGTCAGAGGGTTTGGGTTCATCTACCAGCTCTGCCACTGTGTCACCTGGGTGACCTTAGACAAATCACTTTGTATTTCTGGGCTTCAGTTTCCTCATCTGTAAAATGAAAGGGTTAGACTCAGTTGAGGTCCCTTCCAAACATATATCCATGATCCTGTATCATCCAAGATTCTTCATACTGTTCCATATGCTGTGTGATCAATTTTATTTTTCGATGCTCCACACGTTCACTTACCATGCTCATATAGAAAAGCACTTTTATAAAGAGGCACTCCTCATTGTGATTTCCCTACTTGTGCTTACAGTCTTCTTTTGCCCAGTCCTCTTACTTATGCCACTGCTATTCTTGAAGAGACTTAGATGTTCCTAAGTCACCCAGAAGCCTGCACTGCTGTGTCTTGGCTATCTTCATACTTGTGCTCTTGTGCTCTAAACTGTGCTTCAAACCTAGCACTTCACTGAACTGCCCCTGGTCCTTCAGCTTTTGAGAACAAAAACCAACACCATCATTCCTGGAAAGGACATATCAATCAATTGCTCTGTGACTCCTCTTAACACCTCTGTGACTTTCCACTGAAACAGCCCTTCCTCGCCACTGTTCCCACACATGTGTTACCTTCCCCTTTGAGAATGTAAACTCCTTGAGGATAAGGACTATCTTATTTTTCCTATTTTGTATTCTCAGTGCTTGGTATGGTACCTGGAACATAGTAATCACTTAGTTGATGTGTTTTTCATTCATTCTTTATGGTCCAAATGCTTAGTTTTTCCCTGTCCTAAAAGAAGAGGAAAGAAGAGAAAATCCCTCAAATCTAATGCCAACACTGAATGGATACTTCCCTTGATCCTATTATTCACTTCAGCTATGGCTGTGGCTCTCTTCTTCCCCTCATTGCTAAAATTCTAGAAAGATTAGTTTAATATTCTTTGTCTTCATTTCCTTATCATCAGCTCACTCCTCAACTCCTAAAAATCAATATTCTTTCTTAATCATCTTGCTGAAACCTCCCTCTCCAAGATGATTAAACAATATCCTACCTAATTTCCTGAGTCAATGGAATTTTTCCTAGTCCTCATCTTCCTTTTAACCTCTGCAGGGTTGACATTGCTGACAACTTTCTTCTCCATTCTCTCATTCTCTGTTTTCTAGGACTGACTCTGCCCTAGCTCTTCCAACTTTCTAGCAATTTCTTCTCAATTTTCTTCCATGGATCCTCTACTTCATCCTCCATTTTTTCACTGCATCCTCAAAGATTCTGCCTTTTACTTTACTTCTTTAAAAAATTCTCTATAGTCCCTCTCTTGGAGATCTCAATGATTTCCATGGCTTTACTTACTATGTCTATTTACGTATCTGGCTTTAGTATTTCTCCATAGTTTCATGTCAACATGTCCAACTACCTGATGGATATCTCTGCCTGTATATTATTTTGACACTCAACCTAATATGTCCTAAATTGAACCAGGCTGGTCCTTAGGCAACAAGAATATAGGCCATCAATGCTTCAAACTCAAAACCTTGCCAGCATGGTAGGAATTTGCTTAATTTCACTAGTATAGCCTTTTAGAAATCATGGTCAGCTCCAAATGATAAGGAAACACTGGAGATTTCATTTTTATGAATAAATTACAATCCAGGGTAATAGAATCTAATTGCCAAGCCACTGGCAATAGGTGTTATTGGAATTCACATGACTGATTAACTTGAACTGATTAACCTGAACTGAAGAATTATTAGAACTATTAGAAGCCTGCATAGGTCAGGTTTGGGCCTGAGTTGGGTTCTGAGAGGAAAGTGAGGCTGGCTTAATGAGAAAAGAGAAGAGACAACAGTCTAGGTAGAAATAACAGTATGAACACAGATGATGAAGGATAGAGATGCACATGACATCCTGATATTTCAATTAGGTGAGAACACCTCTAGATTGTTTACTGGGTATAAATAAGGCCTGGACATTTCCTTTTAATTAACCAATTAATCATAAACTTTGACTATGTGCAAAAAATCCTTGATATATTTGGTGTCTTTGAATGTCACTCAATGTATTGGAGTAGTGTGGCACGGGAAATATGTTCAAATTGGTTAAGAGATTTGATCACATACTGTGGGTCATCTATAACAGTGGTGTCAAACTCAAATAGAATGCTTGCTTTTGATTTCAGATAGATGCTTTTTATAGTGCTAAAAAATGTTCCTAGATGCCTATATTTTGCAGTTGTTTCCCCATAAATGAACATGGTATTTTGTCAAAGGCTTTTTCTTCATCTATTAACATAATTGTGTAGTTTTAGATGTTTTTGTTTTTTAATGTGATTTATTATGTTGATTATTTTCCTAATGTTGAACCATCCTTATCTCCTTCATGTAAATCCAACCTTGTCAGAATGAATGATTTCTTAGATGAATAGCTATAGAACGTTTGATAAATTTTTATTTACAATTTTTGAATCAATATCCACTCTTCATATTGGCCTATAGGTTATCTGTGCCTCATCCTTCTATGGTTTAGGTATTATAACCATATTTGTCTTACAAAAGGAATATAGTAGTTGTGTTTTTCCCTTAATTCTAGAGAATAATTAGTGTAGTATTGGGGATATTTGTTTTTTTAAAGGTTTAGTAGAATTCTCCTGTGAATCCATCAGGAGGAGGAGTTTTTTTCTTCAGTAGGTCCATTCAGCTAGTGCTATTTCTTTTTCTGAAATTGGACTATTTGTTATGTCTATCTAGTCTTCTATTAATTTATTTTATATTTTTGAAGACATTACTCTATTTCTTTTGTGTTCTTGGTTATGGTAGTATGTAACTGGGCATAGTAGTCTCTAACTATTTTTTTCTTCTTCTAATTTTATTATGATTTCATCTTGCTTCCCTCCCTTATTTTGTTGATTAGATTTTCTGTCCTCTTTTTAAAAAAAACAGATTGAAAAAAGGTTTATTAATTTAATCAGTCTCTTTAGAGAACCAGCTTTTAGTTTTATTTATTTTTCTTTAGTTTTTTTTGGGGGGGAGAATTATAATTTATTTATTTCTAATTTTTAATATGTATTATTTTCTACATATTTTAGGTTTATTTACATGTTGGTTTTTTTAATCTTCAAAAATGCATATTCAGTTACTTAATCCTCTTTTTTCCATTTTTAAATATATCTGTGGATCTGTGATTTAGCCCCCCCCAAGATTACTTTTTGTAGATCCCAGAAATTTTGATATGTGATGCAAGTATTATAATTCTTTTATAATTGTTAATTTTTCCTATGTTCTATGTTCCTATGTTCTTTAGAGCATTTGTTATTTAGGATTTCATTCTTAAGTCTTCATTTGGGTATATGTGATTAGGTTTGTGTGATCAATAACTTTTTATTTTGCATTATGGCATATAAAAGTTACTTTTACTATTTCTGCCTTTTTACATTTGTCTGTTGTACCTCCATACCCTAATACATAGTTAGTTTTTGAGAAAGTTCAATGTAGTACTGAATAATACATATATACATATATGTGTATGTGTGTGTATGTGTATAGATAGATAGATAGATAGATAGATAGATAGATAGATAGATAGATAGATAGATGTAGTATGTATTTAACAATACCATTTGGAGAATACAATAAGTCATTTAGATCTAGTTTACCTAATAATTTGTACAATTCTATATTTTCCCATTTGTTTTCATTTTTGTTAAATTTGTCCAAAACTGAGAGACATTAAAATCTTTTGCCACCATTGTATTACTGTCTCTGTTTCATATGTCTGAGTAATCATAATTTAATCATGTCACTCCTCTATTAAGAACAAAATAAAATCTTTAGGTTTTGTTGCTTATCAAATAAAAATAAATTCCTGGCTCTGGCATTCTAAGTTTTCTACAATTTGTTTCCAATCTACCTTTCCAGCATTATATTAGTCCCCTTTATGCAGTTAATATTGTACCAATTTGATTATTATAGCAAATTAGGCCAATTCGTATTCCCTAATCTTGAACTGCCCATACTTGTCTCTACTCTTCTGCCTATTTCATTGTCTATGCGTAGAACAAAACTCTTATCTCACCTCCCTCCTCCATTTTTGTCTGAATAGCTCTTCCCTTCATTTCAGGCCCAATACAAAGAATGCTTCATCCCTAAAGTCTTTGCAGATCTTCTCAGCTGAAAATGATTAATCCTCAAATTTCTCATGTTTTGTTGGGACATCACTTTGGTACTTCAGATCATAGGATCATAGGATTTAGAGTCATAAGGAACCATAGTGAATAATTAGTATAATATCTTTATTTTACAGGAAATGGAAACTCCAAAAGATAAAGGGACTTGTTGAAGAACACCAAAGTGGTAGATAGAACAGGAATAATTGATGGGAAAAACCGTATTTTTCAGCATGCTCAGGCCCAGAAAGCAATCAAGCCTTGAAGAAGTTAATAGCATATAGTGCTATATCAATCAGACTACCCAGAGAATACTTTATAGAGCTAGACAAAATAATAAAGTTCATTTTGAGGAACAAAAATCTAGAATATCAAGAGAAATAATGAAAAAACAGCAGCTCTTTTTGTGGTGGCAAAGAATTGGAAATTGAGAGGATGCCCATCAATTGGAGAATGGCTGAGCAAGTTGTGGTATATGAATGTAATGGAATACTATTCTGCTATAAGAAATGATGAACAGGCTGACCTCAGAAAAACCTGGAAAGACTTGTATGGTCTGATGCTGAGTGAAGTGAGCAGAACCAAGAGAACGTTGTACACAATAACAGCCACATTGTGCAATGACTGATACTGATACACTTAACCCTTCTTAGCAATGCAAGGTTCTAAGACATCCCCAGAGGCCTTGTGATGGAAAATGCTATCCACATCCAAAGAAAGAACTATGGAAGTTGAATCACTATCATTTTTTTCTCTTCTGTTGAGTTTTATTTCCTCTTTCGAATGGTTCCTCCTATTGGTTTTAATTTTTACTTACAACTTCACTAATGTGAAAATATGTTAATAGGAATGTAAATGTATAGCCCATATGAGATTGTGTGCCATCTTGGGGAGGGTGGTGGGGAAGAAGGGGGAGAAAAATTTTAAACTCAAAAGCATATGGAAGTGATTGTTGATCAACCAAAATTAAAAAAAAAAAAGAAATAATGAAAAAATAGGAATAAGGGGGAGTAGCACTTCCAGACCTGAATTTATTCTACAAAGCAATAATCAGCAAAACTAGTTCTGATGAAAAAAAAATCAGAAAAAAAATAGATCATTAGAACAGCTCAAGGTCTGATAAACTCAGGAAAATATATATTTGAAGAACTCTTTGTTTGACAAGAATTGATTGGAAAATTGAAAAGCAGTTGGGCACAAATTAGGTTTATATGAATAACTTATACCAAATACTGTAAGTTCAAAACAGACATAGGGTCTGGATATTAAAGGTCATATTATACAGAAATTAGAAGAGAAACAGGTCAGGTACATTTCATAACTATAGCTACAAGGAAAATGCTTGACTAAGCGTAAGATAGAGGTAATCCACAAATTAAAAAGGTTAACTTTGTTTATAGGAAGTTGAAAAGCTATTGGTGAAACAAAATTAGCACAATGAGAAGGAATGTAATCAACTGGGGAAAAAAAATCTTTCCATCAAATATGATACTCCAAAAAGTTTCTGATATATAAGATGTTTAGTGACTCTCTCTCTCTCTCTTTTCTCTCTCTCTCTCTCTCTCTCTCTCTCTCTCTCTCTGCTTATACACACACACACACACACACATACATATGTATATGTATATGTATATGTATATGTATATGTATATGTATATGTATATGTGTATGTGCATGTATATGTATATGTATATGTATATGTACATGTATATATAGATATACGTACATATACATACATATACATACATATACATATACATATACATATACATATACATATACATATACATATACATATACATACACATATACATATACATACACATACACATACACATATACATATACATATACATATACATATACATATACATATACATATACATATACATATACACACACACATATGTATATGTATATGTATATGTATATGTATATGTATATGTATATGTATATGTATATGTATATGTATATGTATATGTATATGTATATGTATATGTATATGTATATGTGTATGTGTATGTGTATGTGTATGTGTATGTGTATGTGTATGTATATGTATATGTGTATGTGTATGTGTATGTGTATGTGTATGTGTATGTATATGTATATGTATATGTATATGTATATGTATATGTATATGTATATGTATATGTATATGTATATGTATATGTATATGTATATGTATATGTATATGTATATGTATATGTATATGTATATGTATATGTATATGTATATGTATATGTATGTATATGTATGTATATGTACGTATATCTATATATTTGCCAAAATTTATTTTCCAGTTGATAAGTGGTCCAAGGAGATGAATAAATAATTTCCAAAGAATTATAAACTATTAAGAGCCATTTGAAAGAACACTTTATGATACTAATGAACTAATGATAAGATAAATACAAATCAAAGTAGCTGATGTTTTACCCAGCAAATTAGCAAAAATGAGGAAAGATAGGGAGTTAATTTTAGAGGGTCTGCAGAAAGACAGGCACACTAATACATAATTAATGGAATTGTGCATTGGTACAACTATTCTGCAAAGTTATTTGGAACTATGTTTAGGAAGTGACCAAGGGGGCAGAGCCAAAGTGGGGGATTAGGGGCAGCCAGCTAGCTGAACTATCACAACATTCCCCGACAAACAACTTTAAAATAATGCCTTGAACCAACAAAAAGTCAGTATGAGACACTTTTCCAGGCTAAAAACTTGGGAGGTTGGCAGAAGACATCTGTAATATTGGGGTGGAGGTCTATTTAGAGCTCACACATGGCGTGGTGACAACAGTGACTGCAACAGCAGCTTTAGGAGCTCCTAGCCCAGATATAGTAAGGGGCTCAGAAAACTGGTCAGAAATAGATCACAGGGGACCCTTTGTTAGCACTGGGTACAGCTACTGCTGATTGGCAATTCTATTACCTATCTGCAGTTCTAGGGAAGAAAGGGGAATGGGGGATCTGTCACAGAACAGCAGAGGCCCTGGTCAAAGTTCCAAGGCAAAGAAGTGCAGCTGCAGAGGAGCAGAGGCCTTTTCTTGGTAAATAGCAGAGACAGGGAAAACAGTGACCACACCTCTTTTAGAATCATACCACCTTGGAAGCACTAAAAATTTGCCAGTCCCCAGGACTATCACTGAAAACAGCAACACAAAAAAGCCTGAAGCTTGGTATAGTGCCTCCCCACCCCAACGTGAGCAAAGTTCAGTTCTAACATTAAGTTCAAAGCCAAGAACTATGTTTGGTGAGGCAATTGGGGTTAAGTGACTTGCCTAGGGTCACATAGCTAATAAGTATCTGAGGCTGGATTTGAATTGTGGTCCTCCTGACTCCAAGGCCAGAGCTCTATCCATTGTACCATCCAACTGCCCCTCAAGAACTGCTTCTTGAAAATAGTCGAACAACAAAAAAAAAAGAACTTGACTGCAAAACAACTACTACAAAGGAAGGGAAGACTAAGATATAAACACAAAAAGACAACAATGTGAACAGCTACAAGTAAAAACCTGAAAAAACAAACAAACAAACAACTAATTGGACTTAAGCCCAGCAAGAATTCCTGGAAGAGTTAAAGAAAGAGACGAGTGGTAATGGAAAAAATGGAAAAATAAATTAAAGTGATGAAAGAAAATTATAAAAGGAGAATTAACAGACTAGTCAAAAAAAAAGACAGTAAAAAAAATTGAAGAAAATAACACATTTAAAAATAGAATTAGCCTAATGGTAAAAGAGAGATAAAAATTCACTGAATAAAAGAATTCCTTAAAAAAGCAGAATTGGTCCAATGGGAAAATAGGTACAAAAGATCATTGAAGAAAATAATTCCTTAAAAATTAGAATTGGACAAGTGAAAACTAATGACTCAATAAGACATCAAGAAACAACAAAATAAAATAAAAGGAATAAAAAAATAGAAGATATAAAATATCTCATTGGAAAAATAACTGACCTAGAAAATAGATCAAGGAAAAATAATTTAAGAATTATTGGGCTACCTGAAAGCCATGATCAAAGAAAGAGCCTACACATCATATTTCAAGAAAAGATAAAGGGAAACTGTCTTGATATCATAGATGCACAGGGTAAAATAGACAGTGGAAGAATCCACCAATTACTTCCTGAAAGAGATCACAAAATGAAAACTCCCAGGAATATTAAAGCCAAATTTCAGAACTCCTGGATCAAAGAGGAAATAAGTCAAGCAGTCAGAAAGAAATGATTCAAATATCTTGGAGCCACAGTCAGGATCACACAAGATTTAGCAGCTTCCACATTAAAGGAGGGGAGACCTTGGAATATAATATTTTGGAAGGCAAAGGAACTAGGATTACAACTAAGAATAGCTTACACCACAAAACTGTGTAATCCTTTGGGGGGGGAATAGATATTTAATAAAATAGAGGATTTTCAAGCATTCCTGATGAAAAGACTAGAGCTGAATAGAAATTTTGACATTCAAACAGAAGATTCAAGAGAAGCTTGAAAAGGTAAATATGAAAGAGTAATCATAAGGAATTCAATAGTTAAGCTGTTTATACTTCTATATTGGAAGATGATACATGTAATTCCTAAGAACTTTATTATTACTAGGACACTAGGAAGGAGTATACATACACAGAGGGCATGGGATTAGTTGATTATGTTGGGATGATGTCCCAAAAAATGAAGGCGTGAGAGAGGAATGCACTGGGAGAATGGGGAAGGGAGAGATAGAATGGGGAAATTTTTCTCACATGAACAAGGCATGCAAAGAAGAGCTTTTATAATGGAGGGGGAAATGGTGGGCTAGCAGTCAATTCTTAAACCTCACTTTCATCAGAATTGGTTCAAAGAGAGAAGAATATATATATTCACACTCAGTTGTGTATAGAAATGTAACTTACCCAATAGGCAAATAGGAGTGGAATGGGGAAAAGAGAAGGGAGAATGATAAAGAGGAGGGTGGATTGAGGGAGGCAGTGGTTAGGAAGAAAATAGACTTGAAAGGAGGGATAGGATAAAAAGAGAGGATGAAACAGAAGATAATGGGAGGGAGGGAAATACACAGTTAGTAGTCATCACTGTGAATGTGAATGGGATGATCTCACCCGTAAAGGGGAAGCAGCAGAATCGATTAGAAAACAGAATCCAACAATATGTTGTTTAGGAGACACACAGTTGAGTTAAAATAAAGGGCCAAAGAAGAATTTAATATGCCTCAGTTGAAGTTTTAAAAAAGGCAAGGGTAGCAATCATGATCTCAGAGAAAGCAAAAGCAAAAAAAAAAAAGACAATAAAATAGATAGTCAGGGAAACTACATTTTTGCTAAAAGGTACCATAGACAATGAAGTAATATAAAAAATTTTTACATGAAGTTTCTCTGCTAGAGGCCTTATTTTTAAAATATGCAGAGAACTAACCCAAATTTGTAAAAATAAGAGCCATTCTCTGATAAATGGTCAAAGGATGTAAACAAGTAGTTTTCAGAAGAAGACACTAAAGCTATGTATAATCACATGAAAAAGTGTTCTAAATCATTATTAATTAGAGAAAGGCAAGTTAAAACCCTCATACTTATCAGAAATGATATGCTGGAGTGGGTGAGAGAAAATAGCTACACTAATAAACTGTTGGTAGACTAGTAAACTGGTCCAACCATTCTGAAGAATAATTTGAAAGTTGCCCCAAAGGGCTATAAAACTGTGCATACCCTTCAACCCAGCAATACCAATGCTAGATCTATATCCCAAAAAGACCAAATAAAAAGGAAAAGAACATATATGTACAAAAGTATTTATACCAGCTCTTTTTGTGGTGGCAAAAAATTGAAAATTGAAGGGATGCTTAACACTTGGGTAATGGCTGAACAAATTGTGACGTATGATTGTGATGGGGTACTACTGTGCTATAAGAAATGAGGTGGGGTGTGGTTTCAAAAAAACATGGCAAGACCTATATAAATTAATGCAAAGTGAATTGAGAGAAACAGGAGATCATTGTGCACAACAATAGCAATGTTGTAATGATGATCAACTGTGAAAGACTTGGCTACTCTGATCAATAAAATAATCCAATACAGTTCCAAAGGACTTATAAAGATGAAATAATGCTATCCACCTCCATAAAGTGAACTGATCAACTCTGAGTGCAAGTTGAAATATAATCCTGTTACTTTATTTTCTTGCCTTTTTTGGAAATAATTCCAATATGGAAATGTGTTTTGAATGATTTTACATGATAATTGACATGGCTCTTGCCTTCTTACTTATTGGGGGAAGTGGTAGGAAGGAGAGAATTTGGGACTCAAAACTTAAAAAGAAAAACTGTTAAAAATAAATATTTTTTTAGAAAAGAAAGTGACTAAAATGTCCCTTTACTTTGATCCAGAGCCATTACCTCTAGGCACAGACTCCAAGTAAGTCAATGATTTAAAGAAAAATCTCATGACTTGAAATTTTTTAGCTTTTAAACTGTCCTGTGAAGTAGTAGGAAAAAAAATGCACTGGACTTGATGTGTCTTAAACATGTATTCAAGTCTCAGCTTAGATACTTATAATATATATGACCCCGGACAAGTTACTTAAACTCTCTGGGCTTTTCTGGAACGCTCTCTGTTTTCTCATCTGAAGAATGGGAATAATAATATTTTTACTACCTACCTCACTGAATTGCTGTTAGGAAAACTTTTTTAAAGAGGTAAATGTAAGGGTTTTTTATATTATTATCTAATAGAATGAAATTATGTTTTGGTAGTGGAAGTTACCCCAATAAAATCAAAGGTAATTTCATTGGCTCACCTTTATTCTTCTTTTTGCCTCATGAATGTCCATCTTATAGAGATCTTAAGCAACTAAAGTCTTCCTGGAGGACTCCCCTCACATAGAGCTAGACATACACACATACACATGCACACACATGCATATATATATATATATATATATATATATATAATATATATATATGTATTCCATAGATATTTGCTGATTGATAGATGGATTTATAGGTATCACTCTAGAGCAGTATTTCCTCTGTCAAAGCCAAGTAGCCATTTCTTATTCTCATTCTACATTAATGCAATAGATGCAATGCCAGTGACTTGATGGTTAGAAGAAACCTGTAAATATGCTTCTCCTAACAGATATATAGAGAACATTTCGCCTGAAGGCAGATCTTTGTAAACAGAAGTATCTTGGTGGTAAGGAAGTGGAGAGAGGGAATTGAGACTTTCCTGACACAGCAAGAAGAGTTAGATTTAAGAGCTCTGCTGTCTCACCTCTCACTTTGCCAGAAAGAAATAATAAAGTGAAATAACAGCCCGTGAAAGTGTGTGGCAGTTCCTAAAACAAAAAAACCTAGGGTGAGTTATTGCTGTTCTAGATGGCGTTTCATAATTTCTGACAGTATGAAGCTTACTTGAAGGGGAAAAAAAAGATAAAGCCACCCACAGTATGTCTGGAGTTAATATGTATTTTTCCACCAGTCAGAGTGTGGGAGGTTCTCTGTTTATGTAATTACTGCTTTCAAAAATGCTTAAATAGACGCGAACAATGAAGTAAAATTGCTTGTGGAATATTCAGATGACATTGTATCTGTCACAGTTACAGGCTTTTTTCTTAGAAAAACAGCTTTTTTTAAAAAAAACTTATTTTCTCACTTGGATAGAAATGCGCATTACAGGAGGTTCAAAAGCTGCCTTTAAGTAGTGCTGACAATACTGGCATTAGTTCTGATGAATTATCTTAATTAAAAGTGCCAAAAGGCCAACACAGGGCTCTGTTTGTCAAGGAGAGTTGAGATCTGCCCTATGCTAGAGGAAGACAATCCAACTATATCACCTAATGAGGGCAAGGTACCATAGGCAGGACTTGTCCAACTGTTCACAGCTATCTGGTTACATATGTGAGAAAAATACTTTGGCTCCCTGCTTCCAAATAAGGAATTAAGGGATTGTGGGAGGAAGGTGTTGGGATGAGATGGGATAATGGAGAAAGGTGGAATGGTATTTTGCAGATTATTCATTTTGTATTTAACAATTTTTGTTTATCTTTTTCTCTCCTCTAGGAGTTAGTTGGTTGGAAGAGAAGCATTCTGGGGTCCACCTTCTTCTTGTCTTAAGTCTAGTTTTAAACATACTTGCAAAGATATTCCACCCTATAGGCCACCACCCTAGAATTTCACTTTGTGTGTATTCTAGGGAACTTCTAACTTATGCAAGTCAATGAACACTATAGCCAGCAAGCAATGAATTAGTCAACAAGTATTTGCTAAGCGATTACTGTATACCAGCCACTGTACTAAACACTGGAGAGGTTCTGATGATAGTGGTGATAACTATGGATTGGAGTGAGCTGATTTGCTATGACTAAAGGACTGAATATTTTTCAATCATTCATGGTTACTTCTCCTCCTGCCTTGACTAAAAATGTCTACTTTTTGAATATGTAAGTAAGGTGATATTGTAAAATCAAGTAAATATGTATTGTATAGGAGAAGAAGGAAAACTCAATAATTAGCTTTCTACCATTAGAGTAAGAGCAAGGAGTTCTTTGTTAGGTTGACCATTTATAACTTTGTAATATAGACAGCAGGACTCCAAAGGGATGCATGGCACCTTTAGGCAGTAACTTTGGTTTGGAGATTTGCTGAAAAGTAAAATATAATCCTACATTGCCTGCTGAAGGCACCTTTTCATGGAGAAATCCAACGTGGTGACATAAGTAAAAGGTTAACAAACGAAGCAATGTTAATATCCCTGAAGAAGTTACCATGTTATCATTTGCCTTGCTACTGCAGGGGCTTTTGAATTTGATTTGTTTCTAAAATCACCACCATATGTTGTCTCTCCCTATTAGAATATGAGCTCCTTGAGAGAAGGGATTTTCTTGAATAGAACTTTACACATAGTAAGCTCTTAAATGTTTTTTTCATTCATTCACAAATACACTGAACATTTGAATTAGAAGGAATAACTTTAAAGGTGGAACCTCAAGAAATTTGTATCCTGATGTTGAAATTTACCCATTTTTTAAACTATTGATAGATTAATTTATTCAATCAGCCAGCATTAATTAGCTATCTACTACATACAGGTCAATTAATTGAATTCAATTAACATTTAAGCACCTACTATATACACCAGTTGGCATTGATGATGTAAGTAGAGACTGATGATGTATAAGTAAAGGCCCTCCATAAGCCTTCTGGGGGGAGGGGCATATGCAGTATACAGAGTTAAGTAAACATAAAGCAAATGCCAAGTTAAAGTAATTTCAAGAGGGAGAGAACATTAATGTTCCAGTGGATCAGAAATAGCCACATATAGGAGGTAGGTCTTGAGTTGTACTTTAATGGAAGCTAAGGATTTTAAGAGATGAAGAGGAGAGGGGATACATTCAAGGTATGTGAGACTGCCTGTGCAAAGTCATTGAGATAGGAAATTTGTTGTTGTTTGTGGGAACAGAAGGAAGCCCAGTTGCATTATAATTGAGAGTGCCTGTCAGGAAATTTATGAAATAAGCCTAGAAAATTAAGTAGGAAGCTTATTTTTGGAGAACTTTTAAATGCCAATCTGAGGATTTTATGTTTTATACTATCAATAATAGGGAGCCACAGAGGAACCTGAATAAGAAAGTGACATCGTTAGAGCTGTTTTAGGAATATCAGTTTGGTAACTAAATGATGAATGAAATGGAGAAGGGAATGGCTTGAAAGAGAAAGACCACGTTAGTAGTTCAACTTGCTTCAACAAACATTTATTATGCAGTATATTGTGCTAGAATCTGGGGGGATATGAACATAAGTAAGGTGAAGTCCCTGACCTCAACGACCAACAGTAGAGTAGAGACAAGGCACACAAAATATGATAAAAATTAGGCTGCAATAAATGCATAAGAGAAGTAAATAATGCTATGAAACCATGTTTTGAAAAAGTACTTTGATCTGGACAAGAAGGGGCTGCAATCATAGAAGGCTTTACGGAGAAAATGGCATTTAAACTGGACCTTGAAGGATGTCAACATTCTGAGACAGGAAGAATACCATTCCAAGTATAAGAAAATCTTAAAGACCCAAAGCAGAAAGGCACAGTAGTAAGGGCAAGGGGTGAGGGTTTGAGGCATACAGAGAGAGTTATAGTCTGGGTAGACAATGGGAGTATATGGTAGAAATTAATATGATACAAACCCAGGGGTAAAGGATGGGGTTAGATTGTGAACTGGCTTTGCCCTGTGAATGTTGGGAATTAAAGGGCAGCCATTATTCTTAATCTCATAGATTGCTAGTGTCAGTGACTTGCTGTGCACAGTTTTTGGATGTTAATATGGATTACAGGTATTGTGAAGACTTGTACTTGACTCATTCCTGCTAGTACAGAAATGTTTCTGTCTATAAGCTGGAAGCCTTCATCAAAGTCTTATTCTGATGCCTGCATTCTTAAAAAATATATATACCAGGGAAATACAAGTTCTATTGGCTCTTACCAAGATAGAAAAATTTTAAGTGTGGGCCTCACAAGTATAATTCTCTATGTATAGAACTCATTACCAGAAAGTTGAGCACTAGGTAATGATTTATATCTATATAGATTGATCTGTCTATCTATCTGTCTGTCTGTCTGTCTGGCCATAGCAACTCACAAAAGTAGCTAATAAGAAAAAAAAAGTTTTGTGATCTGTAATGGTGAAGAGAGTATCCATACCAATAAACTCATGAGTCCTTGAAAGATTGAAATAAGTTTGAAGAACAGAGAGAAGAAAAAAATGGGGGTAGGTTGGGATGGGAAGAGAAATATTTGCAATGATGGAAATTTAAAGGAAAAGCAGTTGCAGATATAATGACAATGCAATACAAAACTATCTATAGAAGGAAATGTGAATCTCAATGAAGTTTATGTTAATAAAAAATCAGAGTTGGCATCTAATTCCAGATTTGCCATTGATTTAGCCACCCACCACCCCTGTAGAATGTAGAGAAAGAGGCTTCTCCTTAGACAGATTGCTTTTCATTTTGTCTTTGTATCCTGGGGGCTCAACCATGCACGCGCATAGAAGGATCTTAATAAATCTTGTTGGATTGGGTTGGATTGGCTTAACCTTGCCATGTTCTGTGTACAATACACATTTATCATCACAGGAGTATAAGATTGCGATCTGGGAAGCTTCTTTAAGATCATCAAGTTGTTCCCCATCATGCTACATATACAGAGACTGATGTCCAGAGAGGATGCAACTTGCCCAAGGTCATAAATACAGTAAGTAATGAAGCTAGAGTCTAAATCTAGAGACTCCCAACCCAGCTGACCCCCATCCTCGAGTTCTGTTCACTGTATTATGCTTCCTTCTCACCTAAAAAATGTTTGTTGAATGAATGGATGAATGATTAAATGACTCTGTACAAATCCTTATGTAGTCTGTACTAATTTCCTCAATACAGATAGACAAGATAATGAAAGAAAAGTATATTGTGCAATGTAGGTATGCATATGAAATGTTAATACGGTGCTTAATCTGAGATGTCATACTCTTTTTCCATTCTCTGCCCCCTACTACTTATAGTCTCTACCACTGATTCACAATATGTTGCCTTTTACTGTTAGCGATTTCTTCACTTGTGTATGTATGTCTTATCTCTTCAGATTGTATTCTCCACAAGTCAAGAAAAAAGGTTTTACCATTCTTTGTATTTCTTACAGTGTCTAACACCATGACTTGCACATTTGTGATGATCGACAAATATTTGTTGTTTGATTGAAAAACATAATCCGGTCTGCTAAGAAAGGTGGTGAGACAGCAGTCCCCAACTGAATGTTGATGTCACTCTCCCTGGGCCCTGGTCCAGTTGGCTCATAGCAGGATCCTGGGACTGAATTTTCAGTTGCTGGCTGAGCAAAAACCAGAGGGCACAGAAGGGAGGGGAGAATGTAGTTGGCACATTCTCAAAAAAGATGTATGCAATCACTTAGGGGCCAAATGATCTCCTTCAAACTTTGAACTGTTTCTGACATTTTCGTAAATCATTTTGCCTCCTTATTTTACATGGGAAATGCACACTTTTGGTTTGCCTATAGTTATCTAATTATTTGAGTTATTAGTCCTGAAGAAGGCTAAGATGAAGAGGTGACTGCTCAGCCCTGCTAACAAAACATCGTGATTCACGATGGAGTTTTATTCCTGTATTTATTTACAGTGCTCTTTTATTAATTTCAAAGGGGGCTGCTTATTGCTTTAGCAGAAATGACAGAAGCCTTCTGTACCAGTGGGGTTCCAATTCTGAGTTCCTGGATCCATGCAAAGACAGTTTGGTTTAAATATTCATATGAAGTATACCCATGTTCTTTTCCATCCCTGCCAAACCCATTAAGAGATCACAAATCAGTGCTGAACAGTCACACAGCTCCCTATTTACTGTTAGATGGCAAATTATTACTAATTAAGCTTTGTACAGTTATGGTACAAATTAAACTAGTTTATTGCCCAAACTACTATTTTGTCTGAGTAATGAACACCAGACATTACCTTTTAGTAGAGTGAGCTGGGAGCAGGTACGTGGTTGTGACCTTATGAGTATTTCTCTTTTTTTGGTGTTGTTTTTGCATATTTTCATTCATACCACCTTAGTGCAGAATTTAATAGTTATACTAAACATATAAGGACAAGGAGACTGAACAAATTCAGTAACCAAGTTCTTTTTTTTCTTTTTTAACATCTACTAATACAGATAGAAAATGAATGGACTCTTTCAGCCTTCCAATTATTTTGATTCTTCTAGGAGAAGATGAGAATTAGGTCTGAGTTTTTGAAATGTGCTCTTCTCACCCCCCACCTCCCAACACACACATTTTGACTTGCAAACCTACCTAATACCATTGGCAAATACCATTTTTAAGATGAGTGAAACAAGTTAAAAGCTATCTGTGCCCAATATTGAGTGTTTAAAGCCATTTCTAAAATTAAGCTGCATGTCACATCAATTGCTTCAATCCTAATTAGCAGCAATTACAGAGTTTTATATCATTCATTATGTAATATGGATTAATTCCAAAAATGTTTCATTGAAAAAAAAAGCTTCAGTGTTAATTAATTTCTTATAGTCAGAAGGAAGGTTGTGGTTTTGTCACAGCTGTGACTTCCCTGGGGGTTGGAGATGGGGAAGACAATGGATTGTGCGTGTGCGTATGTGTGTGTCTTAAGCTTGAAAAGAAGGGTACTAATGTTATTCCATGTTTGTGTGTTTTAGTACCTTAAGAACTTGTTTCTGATAACCCATATTATAAAAATCAAATCAGAGAGCAAAAAGGCAAAGATACAGAAGGCCTATGTGTGTTTAAAAAGTATGACTCATCCCTTTAATATTTATTTATTCATTCATTCATTCATGCATGCTTCATTCATTCATTCACAACCATATAGTAAGTGCCTGCCATTTACAAAATATCATGCTATTTGGGGAGATTTAACAGGCCTTGTTCCTGTAGAGTTTATAATCTAGTACGCATGTAAAAATATTTGAGAATACATAATCCACTTTAACATGGTATAGTGGATAAAGAACTGGCCTTGGATCAGAAAGACTTTGGTCCAAGTCCTTTATTGATGCTCACTAACTACCTAACCCTGGGCAATTCTCTTACCTTTCAGAGACTCAGGTAACTCTTAGTCTCTGTTAGTGTAATATGCACTTTTGAAGGCAAATACTGTCCTTCTCATAATTGAAAGCTTAGTACCCAATATAAGTGCATAGCATATAGGACTTGTTAAATGATGAATTTGTTGATTAATAAGTTATATATGAGTTATTTGTCTGTATTTGTGGAGGGAATTTTTAGACTAGTCTTTTTAAATGCCAATTAAATTACAGTTCTGGACTAGATTTGTGTTTCTCCTTCATTCTCAAAGAGAATGATGACATCAGAGAGGTGATGACATGACTTGCAATTGACTTTGATTTGAGTGAAGAAGGGCTGTGCACGGTCACCAGCCTCACTTTCTCCTACAGAGTCCTCTGGGTCCAGTGGCCAGATATTCATCAGTATGACTAGATGGCCCAGTTGTGCAATTATTCCCAAGAAAGAGACATTACTGAAATGCTGGAATTCCTCTTCTTGAATTTCATTTGTGAAAGGTGGTACATTAGGTAGAGTGCTGGGCTTAGAGTCCAGAAGACTCATCTTACTGAGTTCAAATCTTGTCTCAGACACTTACTAGCTATGTGACCCTGGGAAAGTCACTTAACTGTTTGCCTCAGTTTCCTCCTTTATAAAATGAGCTAAAAAAAGAAATGGCAAGCCACCCTAGCATTTTGCCAAGAAAACCCCAAATGGGGTCACAAAGACTGGTACTCAACTGAACAACAACAACAAAGATGTCATTTGGGCATCTGGGTTGCACACTGGATAGAGTGCTGGGCCTGAAGTCAGAAAGACCCCTCTTCCTGAGTTCAAGACCAGCCTCAGACACTTACTAGCTGTATGACCCCATGCAAATCGCTTAACCTTGTTTGCTTTAGATTCATCATATGTAAAATGAGCTGGAAAAGGAAATGACAAGCCACTCCAGTATTTTTGCCAAGAAAACTCCAAATGAGGTCATGAAACATCAGACACAACTGAAAAATGACTGAACAGCAACAACGATGTAATAAAATACTAACTTTCCTAACATGGTTTAATGGTCATCCTTTCTTTTGACAGAAAATGTTACTATCCAGTTTGATCACCTATTTAATTCATCAGATTTCTCTTAACTTTCGGGAAGTTAAATTAAAAAAAACATTTTAGCTATCAAAATAAGCATATAGTCTCATAAGTTAATGCCTTTGAAATGATAGCATACAATTAGATGTGTCCCTATAATATCAATTTCATTACTTTGCCCAGAAGTCACAGTAACGTATAATAGTCTCTTTCTAGAATTTTCTAATTTCATTTTCTCTCAGTCCTGTTCCTTATCAATTCCATTATCATGTCTACACTTTTCAAAAGTAAAAGACTTATCACACTTGTATGAAATCTGGACATCTAAGAGAGTAGCACTAATGAGATCTTATGCTCTTTATAGAGCCACATATAATAAATACTATGCTGATCATTCATATTAACAGCAACAATGATTACAATTACAATGTAGAGCTGAATATCATTAACAGCTATTTATACCACAGAGAATCACTGGGGTATATCATGAAAACACATCATCCTTGAAGGCAGAGTTTTTTTGTATTTGCATCCCCAACATTTAGCACAGTACATACTTCATGGTAGGGACTTAATATTTATTGATTGACTGACCATGAACCTGAAATAGTATTTCATGATATCTTTGTGGAAAAGGTAGGGAGATGTGGAGTGGGTGATAGTATGGTTGGTTTGGAAGCAATTGACTTGCTGGACTGGAAAAATGTTGATTAATATCAGCTTGGAAGACAGTATCTAGTAGAATATCTCAAAACTCTATATTGACTCTGTCAGACATTTTTATCAGTGACTTGGACCAAGGTGTTTAGATGACATGGAAATTGGAACCAGTATCTGGCATGAGTAAAAGTATATGGATCCAAAAAGATGTCAAATAAGTCAAAACTCTGATATTCCAAATCTTCTTCAGATCATCAACTTATTATCGTATTCTGTCAATCATCAATTCCTTCAGACTCGTCAATCTCTTCAATGACACAGATCACAACCTACCCAGGCCTATTCATACTGAGCAGGTCTTGTCTGAGGTCCAAAAAGTTCACCACAGTGGTTATACCCCCATGTGATGGGGTACTTGATCAAGTTTTCTTGATACCACAAGGATATGTGGAATGTTCACTAATTACCCCTTGCTCCTTCCATATAACTGATCTCTCTTCTTTTTGGATCATGTGTTTATTTGATCAGGACTCTGCCTTTGATTTCTCCATGATTATGGCAGATAGCTTTGGTGGGCATATCTATCTTTGTCTTATGCTTCACTTAATATTAATGATCTGAGGATTTGTGATACAGTTAAATAGGAAGGGAAAACATCTCTTCAAGGATTAGCAAAGTAGAAAGAACACTGGATTTGAAGTTAAAGGACCTGGATTAAAATCCCAGCTCCATCACTTACAATCTATGTGAATTTTGTCAAGTCACTTGACCTAATTGGGATGCAGTTTTCTCTTTGGTAAAAAGAGGAACTTGGACTAGCTGATCTTAGAGATCCCTATCAGCTCCAAATCTATGACACTGTGTTATCTGATAAAGGTTTAATACCCACCCTTACTTCCTACTCCGCAAAGTTTTATAAAGAATTGATGCAAATCTATAAGAATATGAGTCATTTCCCATTAGGTTTAGGATATAAAAGGTAGTTTTGAAATGAAGAAACAAAAGTTATCAACAACATGTGTCCAAATAAGTAAGAAGGGAAAAAAGCAAATTAAAACAAATCTCACTTACCTTTAGACTGGTAAAGAAGACAAAAGGTGAAACTGGTAAATGTTGGAGGGGCTGTGAAAAAATAGATACCTAGGCATTGTTGATGGAGCAGTGAGTTGGTTGAATTGTCATGCAACTGTATATATTCTTTAATTCAGCAATACCACTGAATATGCATATACTCCAAGGTCAAAGACAAGGAGAAGTTCCCATATATGCAAAAACATAGACCTACTTTTCTTACAATAGGAAAGAATTATGATTTTGAGGTCTTGAGGCCTAAAAGCAAATTAGACTTGTTTTGTTTGGAGTTGTACGGTAGAATAGAGACAATGGGTGGAAATTGCTGGTAGATTTTGATTTATATTAAGGAAAATCTTGTAGAGTTATTTCAAAATATGAAATGAGCTGCCTCAAGGAATCCTGCATTCTCAATACCTGTGGTCTTCATCAGATGGAGGCTTTATGGTCATGTGTTTAGGATGTTGTAAGGAGATTTAAGTAGGAGTTGGACTAAATCAAGGAGTCACTTGATTCTTTGTGAAGTCAATGGGAGGAAAATCATTTCAAATTGAGAAATAAAGGAAGGCTTCCTGAAAAGAAGAGCCATCTGACTAGGGTGTTGAAAGATGGGTAGGATTTTCAAAGAGAAAATGGAAGAAGTACCTAAAGCAATATACTGTCTTATCAGTAAGAAGCAAACCTACTGAAATCCTCAGTCTTTCAGGTATTCCCTGATGTCACAGTATGAAGCTGATATGGTGCTTGATTTGAATTCAATGCGAACAATTATAGATGCAGGCCCCCAAGGATAAGTTTTGCGTTTTTAATCACAATTTTAAAATGTAGATTTAAAGAATTAAGGAATTCTTAGTATGGATTCTGGCTTAAGAGTTTACACAAATATCTCCATACTCACTCTCAACTTAATTCTTAATGGTTTGAACTATTGAATGTTGCAATTAGAAAGAACATTAAAGTTTGTGCAGCTTAACACTATTATCTTATAGGGAAGAAACTGAGGCCTGAGGAAAACTAAAAACCATATCTAACTCCAAACCCAATGGTCTTTCCACTATACTATGCTGTCTGCATTCTAACTTTATATTTAATGTAATTAATTATTTTAATACACATCTCATTGCTTCCTTCTATACTCTGTAAAACCTGTACAGCTTATTGTAATAACTTCAGTTTGAAAAAAAAAGAGCTAAACACATAATTAAGATCTGAAATCTCTTCAGAGAACATCTCAACTCTGTGTACATTTGAAAACTGTCTTTTTTTTTTCTATAGTGACTAGTATAGTTCTTTCCCTTTTATATGTACTACAGGGAACTTCCTGAGAGCTACTTTCAAGTTCAGGTAAAACAAAGCCTAGTTTTATTTCTCCAATGTGCTGAAAAGACAGAAAATTGATTATGTGCGGAAATTCTTTTTAAAATCTTTCTTAAGCCACATAATTACAATAGATTGTAAAAAAAGTCTTTGACAAAGTATAAGCTCATTTATGCTAAAAAACAAAAAGAAAGAATAGGCATAAAATGATCTTTTAAAGTGATATTAAAGGATATATCTAAAGTCAAAAGAATACGTGCAATGGGAAAGCAATAGAAACTTTCCCAGTAAATACAAGAATAAAGCAAAGGATGCCCCCTTTATCCGCTGTTACTTAGCATAATTGTAAAAAAGCTAGCAATATCAGCAAGAAAAGAGAAATAAACAAGGGTAAAGAAACAAAACTATTGCTATTTGCTGATGACATGTTGGTTTACTTAGAAAATTCTAGAAGATCAACAAGAAAACTAATTGAAAGAATTAATTGCTTCAGTAAAAAAAAGCAGGATGTGAACATCTTTCTAAGCTATATCTTTTGACTCTTGACATTTTCATTTTAATAAGATTTTCCTTTCCTCCTAGCAGACTTTCTTTCCAACTTGAGTCTCTAGCCCAGTGCTATTTTGTATACGTATATGTGTGTGTGTGTGTGTGTGTGCGCACAGAGTATATATACATACATATATATGTGTGTGTGTATATATGTGTATGTACAGAGTACCATATATATGTGTGTATGTGTATATATAATATGTATGTATATGTATGCACACATATATGTATGTGTTTATGTGTGATTCTTCTGTGCTTGTTTGCAGTTGCTATTGAGTCATTTCAGTAGTGTCTGACTCTTTGTGACCCCATTTGAGGATTTCCTAGCAAAGATACTGGAGTGATTTGCAGTTTCCTTCTCCAGCTCATTTTACAGATGAAGAACATGAGGCAAACAGGGTTAAGTGACTTGCCAGGGTCACATAGCTAGTAAATGTATAAGGCCAGATTTGAACTCAGGAAGATGAGTTTTCCTGATTCCAAGTTCAATGCTCTATCCACTGTACCACCTACTTTCTCTATCTTCAAAAGATCATGATGGGAAAAAAACCAGCAATCCTCAAATCACTAATACAATAGAAAGGTACTTACTAAAAGCCTTTTTTTTTATATCAGGGAAATAAGTACAAGGCAGAAAAGTCATAAGCCAGTTCTAGCGACAGAGTATGTTAACTTCTCTTGATTTCTATTCTGCTTAGAAATTCAAGAAAGAGTTGTCAGTAATAATTTCCTGAGTGATTTTTAAAACCTGTGATTCTCCCCTTATTGGTTTCAATAAAGAGTCACTGCTCCCTAAGCTTGCTTGGAAAATTATTACCTATCAGCAAGACAGAAGACAAATACATGAGGTATTGACAGCAGTAGAAAGTGGGTCCCTTATGGAGGCTATTAAGAAAAGGAGACTTACTTAAAACACACACACACACACACACACACACACACACACACATGCACAGACCTAACTCCAAATTATGTTCATTTTGAAGCTCCAAACTCTACCAAGATGTTGAAAATTCACTTAGCTGAAATGAATTCACAGCAGATGATTTGACACAATCTCAAGAACTCATAGACCTAGAGAACTCTGCCATAAAATATTAGGAATGATCTTAAAGGTCTTTCAGTCCAATTTGCTCCTTTAATAAATAAGGAAAGTGAATCCTGAGCAGAGAAATGATTTGCCCAAGGTCATGCAACTTGTAAGTGACAGAACCAGAAATAGAATACTGGCTTGTTTATTTTTTTCTGCTAACCGATTAAACAAAATTTAGAGATGAAAACTTATTGATGACTGTTTTTATGAAGACTCACTCCATTTTTGTTGCACCAAATCAGTAAAGGTTTTCAGTTGCTCTTTGAATTTTCATACTGTTTAATTCTTTCAAAAGTTTTCGCCTCCTGTCAAATATAAATATTTCCTTATTCATAGTGAATGAGCCACATATTTTAGGTACAGTTAAGATTCTTTCCTTCCCCTCACCGTGAAAAACAATGGCTAGGGATAAAAATAACAATGTTTTCTCAGAAAGATAGGGATGTCCTCCTTATCTTCACCACTTTTATACATAGTAGAAGTCTTCAGCAAAAAAAAAATACAATTAATTATTTCAATAAAAGCTCCCATTTATATGTGGTTTTTAGGTTTCCAAAGCATTTCTCCATATAACACCTCTTTTAATTGTCATAATAGCCACGTCAGGTGATCCTTTAACTGTTAAGTCCCATGTGCTTTCCACTACTCCAGGCTGTTTTTCTAGTATCTTAAAACTTCATGGAGATAAAAATTTTGTGGTTCATCTTTAATGTGGTCACAGAGTTGAATGGAGAAGTCATGATCCAAGCCAGTATATTTTGCTCTCTAGGACAAATCCAGCATTCCCACCTGGACAAACACCACCCAAAGGACTAAAGGATCTATAGGGAAAGAAGTTCACCAGTGAGTTACTCTGGGTGAAGCATGATTAACAAAGGAGAAAAACAAACTGACCACTTGGGGTTAAAAACAACAAAGACAGGACATGAAACAAATCCCAGAATCGTCTCTACTGCTATGTTACTGAAGCTATAGATGACGACACTTCCTGTCAACAACCTATTCATTTTGGATTATTTTTAAACCATCAATGCAATAGAGAAATCATCTCAATTCTGAGGGTCACTTTTGTGGGGGAAAGATATGGAAAAATGATTCAGGTTTCAAAAGCTTATGGGCTCAACTTAGAGCTGCATGTGGTCAAACAGCTATTGACGCTTGAGAGTTTCCAATTGCTGGTAATAGACTGGAAAAAAAAGATAATGTGTTTGATCGATCAGCATGAACAAATTTCATTTAGGAGATCAATAATAGTTTATACTTGACAGAGCTGAGGGACCACATTTATTTTTCCCTTTGATTGAATAAATGTTTCCAATGGAACTGCAAATGTAAAGCAATTCTAACCATTTCTTAACTTGAGGCAGAGCTCCTGCTACCGTGTTATTGCAAGCAACATGTATTTAAAACTAATATACAGTAGAGTGGATAGCCAGGGGCTGAAGCAGTTGAATGAAACTAATGTACACTTTATTAAAACATAACACATTGTAAGTGTAGGATTTAGTTTTCTTGATTGCCAGTACTGTGAAAAACAGAAGAGAGACATCACATTTTACAGTTCCACTCTTTGGGTGTTTTGTGTGTTGTTGTTGCTGTTGTTTTTTTGAAAATTTTCTTTATACTAAGAAGAAATCCTTCAACCTGTCAAAGCATGAAAAAGGTACAAGTGAAGAAATAAAACATGTGACAGATCACATAGTTCAAATATAACCCAAACCATGTTCCCAGTTCCCTTTGAAGTGCTTAGCACACCTGTATTATTTGTACCATCATAAACTTCCTCATATATATGTTCTAAAGATCTCTTTATTATAAAGAGGTTCCATCATCAAGGTCTCTGGAACGGTAGCTTCAGCCATGCTATTGTGGAATTGCTAGGAAATCCATCTAAGACAACTTTGCTGATGAATAATTTTGCGCGCAGAAATGGCCTTCCATTTTATTTCATGAGCTAAGTCTGATTATGATTTGTGCTATTGCGCAGAATAGAAACCTCTATCCCTTTTGATGTGCAGGGGAAAACAGAACTTTAGGAAGTCAGACAAATATCTTCTGCTGACATGACAAGAGCTGAAAAAAACAAAATATGATTTTTTTTCAGAACCCAGAGTTCTACTCTTTTTTCTCTCTTCATTTATAATTTTGGTATTTGCATGAGCTCATAGATTCATAAGCTTATAGCCTTTTAGATTTAGATTTGGAAGGACCCTCGAGGACATAGAATCTAAGTTTCTTATTTTGCAGATGAGGAAACTGAGGCCCAAAATGTGAAGTGATTCCTATAACTACTCCCAAAGCTACATATCCATCTCTTATCTCTCTCCTGATGTATCTTCAACTGTATATCAGACATCTCTAACTAAATACACTATACACATCTCAAATTCAATATATCCAAAACAGAACTCATTATCTTTTCCTCAAGCCCACTAAACTTACCTTCTCAGTTTCTATTGTGAGTACCACTATTTTTCTTAAAACTCAAGTTCCCAAACTCAGTCATCCTTGAATTTTCCCTCTCCTTCATTTACCATAATTAATCAGTTGCCAAATCTTGTACATTCAAATGCTTCAATGTCTCTCATAGGCATCTCATTTTCTTCACTCACAAAGCTACTTAAGAACTTGTCACCTTTTGCTTGTACTGTCGCAACAGATGCCTAATTGGTCTCCCTGCCTCAACTCTATCCAAAACACAATCCATTCCTAAAGCCCAGGTCTCATAATGTCACCTCCCTACTCAAGAAGATCCAATGGCTCTCTATTGGCTTTAGGAGAAAATACCAATTCCTCTGTTTGGCATTTAAAATCCTTTGCAATATGTCTTCAGCCTATCTTTTTGACCCATTTACACATTATTTCCCATCACAAACTTTTTCTTGATTCCTCTAGTTGTCAATCACTCCCCCCCCTCTTCTTTAAGCATGTATTTTCTACATATCTTGTTGTTACTTATCAGTAAATACATATCATGAAAGCCACAATGCCTAAAAGATAGTAAGCAATTAATAAATGTTTATTGATTGACTGAGATAGACAATTATATCTGTAGTTTTACTCAAAAATGTCAGGGAAGTCATTATATATTTCTTCTTAGCTCATCTTCCTTCCAGCTGAAGGATAAGGGGTTTTTAATTTAAATGGAGGACTGATAGACAGTATTATCTTTTACATTTAGTCATTCCCCAAATATTTATTAAGCAAGAGTATACAGCACTGTGTAAAGCACTAGATGAGGATATGAAATTTAAATAATATATTCTTACCTTCATGGGAACAAGGGAAAACAAAGGAAACAAGATATATAAAATTATCTAGAATACAGAATATTAAGTGATAAGTTTATCAGGGATGCACAAAACAAAGTTCTAAGTAAGAGCTTCATTTCTTCTTGTCTGATTCCTTTCCCCTCGGACTAGGTCCTCAGTTCTGCCATCACTGGTTTCTCTATTTGGCATTGGGGGCCTCAACCCTGATACATTTAATGGCCATTAAACCCAATTTGGGAAGCTTGGGCTCTAGCCTTGGTTTTTCTGATCAATGAACTTGGGAAAGTCAGTTCACAGAAAGAATGAGCTCTAAGAAGCCTCAGAGGACATGCAACCATGTCCTCATTTTACAGATCAAGACACTTTAGCTCAGGGAGGTGAGCTTGCCCAGGGTCACATTAATAGCAAGTAGCAGAGCCAGGATTTGAATCCAGTTGTTCTGATTTCAAATCCAGTGTTCTTTCCATTATACTGTCATGGTTCTCTTCTCTGAGATTAAATTTTCTTAGCTGAAAAATGAGGGGTTTAGAATAGGTAATGAACCTTAGGATTCTTTCTAGCTCAATCTTTTGATGATTCTGTGATTGTAGGAGTTAAACTCCTGCCTTTGGAAAAGTCATTCCCCTCATTTCTTAAAACACTTGACTAGTACCAATTTCTGTACAATGTCCTCCAAGATTATTCATGATTACGGAAATAACACCATCAGTAATATATGCCTTATTTCACGAAGATGCTTTGGCAAAACTTTAAGTGACAGCAACTGAAACATTTTAAGTAAATGTTGTCAATTAATATTTCTCTTCAACAAAATATTTTCCAGGTAAGGAGATTTCTTCCCCCTCTGAACAATAGCTAAAAAAGTGCTTCCTTGCCATCCCCTTAGCCCAAAGGGTTAGAATTATAAAGGACTATAATTAAGTTCTTAGTGACATAGGTGACAAATTTGCCCAGAGATGTGGGGGAAATGCCAAGGGAGGAGGGATGTGCAGTTTTGCTTTCAGTTCCAGACGCATCTGCTGGTTCTCCCTTTCTCCAGCGTGTGCCTCAAAGTGAGAGAGTTGGAAGAGTGAGAAGTCTGTTGCCAAGTGGGAACTGTGTGTGCCAGCTCTATTTTCGACACCCGGTCTTTGAATTGTTTAAAAGGCATATTGTTTGTGTATATCTCACAAAGGAAAATGCCAAGTATAAATGCCCTAGGGCTGCTTGTATGTCAAATGATTAAATCTTTAAGTCTTCCAGTTGAGGGGTCATTATCAATGGTACTTCCAGGTCAGGTTATGCACAGCAGTGTTTGAGGCAATGGTTGACCTTTTGACAGCACTTCAGGGGGAACACAGCTTCTCAGGGCATAAATAATCATTTTTAATTTGTTTGTGCAAGCTCTATTTGTTTAAGAATGCAAATGTATTGTAACATATGTGTCTTAAGGATATTCATTTGGGAAAACGAAGCAGTTTTCCTAGCATTTCTCTCTTAAACTAACTTTCCAAACAAAGTGCTTAATGAAGAGGAGGAAAATGATGGAATAAATAATAATTACAAAGAACACTCAATCCTCTCATCTACCATACTGGGAAATGCTAGATAAGCTTGTAATAGGAGCAAGCATATTTTTACTTTGGGTTGGTAATATGTGAACTGCTTGGTAAAGCAAACAAGCTTTGAGATCCTAATTAGTATGGTAGATACACATAATGAATCCATGAAGCTTTTAGAGACCGTTCCATGACCTACTTAATATTTGCCTTAAATCTTAAAAGCATATTTTTTTGGGGGGGGGGTAATGGTGGCTCTGTGTTGTCTTTTTTTTTTATTGTATAGAATGATTCAATTTCTTCTGCCATGTTTGTGAGTCTTTAACTTTCTTCCTTCCTTCCTCCTTTTTTGTTACTGCAGTAGGTGTTTAAATTTTGGTGAAAAAATAGTGATGTAGTCATGAAATCACAAAAGACAGTGTTCAGAGGATGGAAACAGGGTGGGCTTTGGAAAATCTCGATTAAAGTCCTTCATCTGAAGCATCAAAGCTATCTTGACCAAGGGCTAATCACCACCTCTTGGTGCTCTGGGCAGCAGTCTTAGAGTATAAGTTACAAAGAAGGTGCCAATCTTCATTATTGGATCAAATTTCTGTGACAGAAGTGCCTTATAGTGATGGTTCTTTATACTTGTGTTCAGGACAAAACCCAACCAACCAAATAACCAAAAGGCCAAATAGTCTAACCCAGTGTTGGAGAACCTGCAGCTTCAAGGCCACATATGGCTTTCTGGGTCCTCAAGCAGGGCCTTTAGACTGCGTCCAACAAATACTTTTATTAAGGAGATTTGTTCTGTGAAATTTGGATTCAGTCAAAGGGCCCCACTTGAGGACCTAGAGGGCCATATGTGGCTTTGAGTTCATAGGTTCTCCACCTCTAACCACTACTAGAAACATGAATCCCCTCTAGGATATTCCTGACAAGTGGTCATTCAGCCTCTGCCCAAACCTCAATGACTTTAGCAGATGTTTATTAAGTGCCTATTACCAACCAATCAATAATCATTAAATAAACATTTACTATGTACCAGCCACTGTGCTAATCACTGGATACACAAATATAAAGAAAAAGCAGTCTCTGCCTCAAGAAACATATATTCTATATATTGTGTATGGAGAGTGCTTGTTTGAATAGCATCTGTGAAAGATTAGAAAGAAAAAAAAAGTTAAGTTGTGGTCCTTGCTATCACTAAGTTCCCAACCTAATAGAAGGATTGCATACCTTCATAAATGACTACAATCTACAATGAAACATGATGAGTATGTAAGGGAGGTGCAAACTAGATGCTATGTGAGGCAAGGAGGAATGGTTCACCTCTAATGACATAGCACTCACCATGTCCAGTTAGTCCATCCTATTTTCCAAACTAATTGTCAAGAGTAGTTTCTTAAATGATCTAGTTTGTCTCCCTGTAATTTCCACTGATTGCTCTTGGTTCTGCACTTTAGATAACCATGAAATAATTCTAATATCTTTCTCATGGCAGTATTTCAAATATTTTGAAAGGCAACTATAAAAGCCTTCTACATCTTCTTTAAAAATAAATGCAGCCATTTTTTTCAATAATTATGCACATGATGTAGTTTTGATTTCCCTAACTTTCTGGTCATCCTCTGTACTACCTCCAGTTTGTCAATGGCCTTCTTAATATATAGTTTCCAGGGTGGAGTCAAGATGGTAGAGTAAAAGCAGGGACTCACTTGAGCTTTTCCCCAAACCCCTCCAAATACCTGTAAAAATGACTCTAAACAAATTTTAGAGCAGCAGAACCCACAAAAAGACAGAGTGAAATAAATTTCTAGCCCAAGACATCCTGGATGGGTGACGAGAAAGGTCTGTTGCACCAAGCTGGGAGAGGAGCACAGTCCAGCATGGGCCACACTGGAACAGATTGGGCCCAAGCAAACCCAGAGCAGGCCTCAGGGGACTGAAACACCGGCAACTGTGGCAGTTTGGGAAATGTCTGTCAAACCTCGGCACTGTGGCAGTTTGGGAAATGTCTGTCAAACCTCGGTGAGAGACGAGCCCAGTCTAACCACAGCCCCAGCACAGCCCCAGGGTCGCAATGGTAGCAGTAGAGGCAGTGGCAGAAGCAGTGACTGCTACCAGAGCTCTCAGCCCATAGACAGTAAGGGGATGGAACAACTGAACAGAAGGAGATTACAAGGATCTCTTTTCTGGCACTAAGGCAGGATTCTGTTTCTTTGTCCATACTTACATCTGAGTTACAGTCCTGGGTGGCAGTCCTAGGGTGAGGAAGAGTGCTGGTGTGGCAGAGCTTGTGGCAGCAGCAAAAAGTGAATCCTCCTCACAGCTCCAAGGAAGAGAAGAGTGCTTGTGGGCACTCATAGATCAGAGCACAGACCAGGAAAGGAGTAAACACCTCTCCTTTGATCATACCACCTTGGAAGAACTGAAAATTTACAGCTGCTTAGAAGTATCTTTGAAAACTGCTGTACAAAACCCCCTGAAGCTTGGGACAGTACACCTTCTACACTAAAAGCAGAGACCTACCTTAACAAAGCGTTAAGAAGTCAAGTAATTGGCTGGGAAAATGAGCAAATAGCAGAAAAACTATAGACTATAGAATTTTACTATGAGGACAAGGAAGATCAAAACATACAATCAGAAGAAGACAACAAAGTCAAAGCTCCTACAATTCAAAGCCTCTGAGAAAAATATGAATTGGTCTTAAGCCATGGAAGAACTCAGAAAGAATTTTGAAAATCAAGTAAGAGAGGTAGAGGAAAAATTGGGAAGAGAAATGAGAATGATGCAAGAAAATCATGAAAAACGAGTCAATAGCTTACTAAAGGAGACTCAAAAAATAGGGAAGAAAATAACACCTTAAAAAAATAGAGCAGATCAAATGGCAAAAGAGACCCAAAAAGCCAATGAGGAGAAGAATGCTTTAAAAAGCAGAACTGGTCAAATGGGAAAGGAGGTCAAAAAGCTCACTGAAGAAAATAATTCCTTAAAAATTAGAATGAAGCAAATGGAAGCTAATGAATCTATGAGAAATTAAGAAATTATAAAACAAAACCAAAAGAATAAAAAAAAAACAGAAGAGAATGTGAAATACCTCATTGAAAAAACAACTGACCTGGAAAATTGATTCAGGAGAGATCATTTAAAAATTATTGGACTACCTGATGATCAAAAAAACAGCCTAGACATCATCTTTCAGGAAGTTATCAAGGAAAACTGCCCTGGTAGTCTACAACCAGAGGATAAATTAGAAATTGAAAGAATCCATTAATCACCTTCTCAAAGAGAACCACCCCCCAAAAAAAACCTCCCAGGAATATTACAGCCAAACCCCAGAGTTTCCAGGTCAAGGAGAAAATATTGCAAGCATCCAGAAAGAAACAATTCAAGTATTGTGGAAACACAATCAGGATAATACAAGATTTAGCAACTTCTACATTAAGAGATCAGAAGGCTTGGAATATGATATTCCAGAGGTCAAAGGAGCTAGGATTAAAACTAAGAACCACCTACCCAGCAAAAGTGGGTGTAATCAGTTGGGGGGGGCAGGGATTTACATTCAGTGATATAGAGGAATTTAATGCATTCTTGAGAATCCAGAGTTAAATAAAAAAATTGACTTTCAAATACAAGTCTCAAGAGAAGCATGAAAAGATAAACAGGAAAGAGAAATCATAAGAGATACATTCCTACATGGAAAGATGATATTTATAACTCATGAGACCTTTCTCATTATTAAGGTTACTATTATTATTATTATATTATTAAGGAGGGAATATGTATATATATATACATACATACATGCATACACATACACACACATATATACACATATATACACTCACACACATATATACACATACATATACACACACACACACATATATGCACATACAGAGGTACAGGGTCAAAGAATAGAATAAATGGGGTTGGGATAGGATGGAGGGAAAAATAGTTAGTCTTTCACCACATAACTATTATTGAAGTGTTTTGTGTGACTATACATGCATAACCTGTATCGAATTGCTTGCCTTCTCAGTGAGGGTAGGTGGAGAGGGAGGAAGGGAGAGAATTTGGACCTCAAAGTTTTAAAAATGAGTGTTAAAAATTGTTTTTACATGCAACTGGGAAATAAGATACACAGGCATGGGGGGATAGAAATCTACAGGAAAGTAGAATCGGAAGGAAGAAAGAGTTGGGGGGATACAAGAGAAGGCAGATTGGAGGAAGGGATAATCAGAATGTATTCTGTCATGGGGTAGGGGGAGGGGAGAGATGAAGAGAAAATTTGGAGCTCAAAATCTTGTGGAAGTGAATGTTGAAAACTAAAAATAAATCAATAATTGAATATATATAGTTTCCAAACCTAAATAAATATGAAATTACAGAGGAACTATTATCTCCCCCATTTTTTCCTGGATCTTATTTTCTATTGAGAGGCAGTATGCATAATGGATAGAGAATGGAACTTGGAGATCTGGGTGAAATTTCACTTTTGTTCAAGTTTTTAGCTAAGAGACCCTGCATAGATTACTTAACTACTTTCAAAAATCGTAAGTTGCAGAGAAGGTGCTAGCTTTCTTTGGTAGTAATAGTTTTTTCCTCATCCAGGAGGTCCTTATAGCACTGAAATGTCTAGTGATTATATCAACTCTATATTTGTATTGTTTCATTAGCTTTTTGGCAACCACAGAACACCACTTAGGTGTTTACTTAAATAAAATTCTTAGGTCTTTTTCATATGAATTTCTTTTTTGCAGCTTTGAGGCACAGTGGATAGACTACTGAGCCTGAAATCAGTAAGACATGAGTTCAAATCTAGTCTTAGATACTGGCTATGTGACTTGGGACAAATTTCCTCAGTTGCAAAGTGGGGATAATAATAGCACCTATTTCCCATGATTTTGTGAGGATCAAATGAAATGATATTTGTAAAGAGTTTAGCACCATGCCTGGAATGTAATAAGTACTTAATAACTGTTTGTTTTCTTCCTTTGTTACCAAGCCTTTTCCATCCAACTTTTAGCTTAATTTTTGAACTTAATTATAGAACTTGATATTTATTCTGATGAAAGTTTTTAGACTTTGCCAGTCTATTATTCCAGCCTAATGAACCCTTTTAAATCCTACCTCTGCCTACCAATGGGTTATTAGTCCCTCTCACTTTTATATTATTTGGAAATTCCATGCTTTTGTTCAAGTCCCTGATAAAAATATTAAAAAAACAGTATTAAAACAGATTTGTGGCATGATGCTGAAGATTCCTCCCCAGATTTTCATTGATCTCTTACTCAACACTCTTTGGGTCTGGTTATTCAACTTGTTACAAATTCACACAACTGTATGCTATCATCCATCTCATATTTCTATATCTGATCCACAAGAATACCATGAGATGTTTGTCAGAAGTTTTAATGAAATGTAGATCTTATATCAAGTCTTTCAGTGTAATACTCTTCTAGTCTAGTGACACTGTCAGCTATGGAAAGGAAGTTATTCTAACATGATTTATTCTTAGCAAATATGTTGGCTTATAGTCATCAGTGCTTCCTTTTTTAGATGCTTACAAAGCATCCATACAATGTGTCATGGAATTTTGTGGATTCTTAAACCAGGCTCACAGATCTATACTATACAGAATCTATCTCTTCCAATTTTTGAAAATTCCCCACACCCCAATCTTTTAGCACCTCTTTTGTTTCCATGGTCCCTCAAAGACTGCTGGAAGTCTTTTAGTCTTTGAATCTGAAAAATTCTTTTAGTTCTGTGGAATGTAATTCATCTGGCCCAGATGATTTGAACTCATTTAGGTGCCATGTTATATGATTCCCCCATTTTCTCATTCATTTTCTTTTCAACTACGCTTCTTATAAACTTTCTAGTCTGAAACCCCACTATTTCAGACTACAAGAATCCTGAAACTTCTCATACAGATGTTCATGAATGAATGGGGAAGGGTTTAGAATGTGTGTGCGTATATGTGTGTATGCACATATATACATATATATATATATGTGTGTGTGTGTGTGTGTGTGTATTTATTTATCTTTTGTATTTTTATTCATTTTGTAAATAACACCTGAATTTTAAAATAAAAATTATATATGCACATATATGTATGTGTATATATGCATATATAATCAAAGATGCAGCTTCCACTAACCTTTCACACAGTGTTAATCATTTCCCCAAACCACGCATATTTTCTATATCTAAGCTAAATGGTTAAGTGCAGAGGTGTGAAACTCAGGCTGGCTTCTGAGTCTTGCCCAAACTAGGACATGATGTAATTGGGAAATGTTTAACAAAATTTAAGAAATATATTATAGCACAGATAATGTTAACTTGTTGTTTTCTAAATTAATATATGGCCTGCAAGTATCTTGTTTCTATTTGAGTTTAACATCACTGTTGTAGAGGATGGAGCACTGGTCCTAGAGTCACAAAGACCTGGGTTTGAATACTACTTAAGGACTTTGTTTATGTATGTGATCTTGTGCAATTAATCTTTCTGAATTTCCCTCAGTTTTCTATCTTTAAAATGGAAAAAAAAATGACACCTACTTTACAGGATTATATTGAGACTCAGAGGAAATAAAATATGAAAAGACTTTGACTCTTTTATTCTCTTCCTCTTCCCCTCCTTCTTCTGTATTATTACCTCAGGCAGGTTGTAGGACAGCCTGGCAAACAAAATTTCCCAAGAGACACATATGATACAGGGCAACACAGACACATATGTACAGGGAACAGCACTGACATAGACAAACTGTTTGGAGCCACACTGTTCTGCTCCAAAAAAGGTCACACCTGCTCTCCTGCTCTTTCCCTTTGTGAAGACACTAAGTCCAGTGCCTAAAGATTAGGTTCCAATGCTGAAAAACTAATCTAAAGTTTCTTGTTCTCCTAGTTTTGATCTACTGCCTGACAATAGCCACAGAGCAAGAAAAGGGCAGATGCAGCTGCTTCCTTCCTATTCCTGTAGGTGAACCCTCCTGGCCTTTTGGTTAGAGTAACAATAACCCCCATTTGTTGAGGAATACCACAGTCTCTGAAGGATTAAAGTCATGGGTCATCCAAAGGACAACAGCTTGGTACATGGTGAGAATTGTTAGCTTACCACCTTACCAAAGAAGAATTGCATGGAAAAAGTAACATAAATGATGTCGCGGGATGTTTCACTGGAAAAGCAAATGGGCTGGTCATGTGGTAAGAGTCAACATTAAGCACTGGACACTTTTTCAGTATCCAACCAATGTCAAGAAATCCAGAGGAAGAATAACAATATGTTGGGTGAGCCACCTGTGGTCAATTTACAGGAGCACAGAGTAAAACAGGATGAAAAGGAGAGAAGGCTCAAATTCATGATATCACATATTCATCATAATAACCTCTATTTGAAGGGCCTTCCTTTACCCCCATCCTTTTTCACTTCCTGGGAAGAGTGGTATGATCTGTCCTCCCTACAGGAACTTCAAGGGAAAAGGGGTCACAACTGCAAAGGAGAGGACATCTGTATCAGACTCTTGGTCAGCAACCTTCCCCCATGTTAGCTGTTTAGAATACATAAAGATATCTCCCTTGCCTCTATATTCTGTGTCAAATGTTCTCTTCTTATAAATCCTCTTTTCTGTCTTTTCTCAAAGGGACCATTTGTGCTAAAGGCTGTTCTAACAATTTCTTCTCTGCCTTTTGTTCCTTCAGTTTTCTGCCAAGGGAACCGTATTGCTTCTGCACCTTTTCCTTGCCACAATCTTTCCTCCAAGAACAGAGGTCTTGTCCTGTGAGAGTTTCTTCTCTCTCTCCTCCAGGCTTCTTATCCAATCTGTTCACTATATATGCTGCCTGGCTTTCTTCCACTTGGGTGTCACAGTCTTGGCACCTTAGAATCATAGGAACACAGATTAAGTGGAGGAAGAGCTCTGAGAAGTCATCTAGTCTAATCCCTACATTTTACAGATGAGGAAACTAACTTCCAAAGAGGTAAAGTGACTTAAAGTCACACATGCAGCAAGTGATCCCACTGCCACTACTCAAATTCAGGATTTGAATGCAATTCTCACCCTAATACAGTATTCTTCTGTCCTCCATAGATGATGTTGAGATTGGCTTTTTGATGCGATAGCAGTGCCATAATTGGTTCTTGGCACAAGCCTAAGAAGGGAAAGAATTAAAGAGGACATTATAATTTGATGCTGAAGGTGATAAGGAGCAGCTGAAGCTCATTAAACAAGGGGGTGACATGATCAGAACTGAACTTTAGGAAAATCACTTTGGCAGCTGAATGGAAGATGGATTGGAATGGGGAGAAACTTGAGTAAGGGAGAATAATTAAAAATCTATTCCAGTAGTACAAGTGACAGGTGACAAGGACTTACACTAGGGTGTTGTCTTTGTGAGTAAAGAAAAGATAACATATACAAGAGATTAGGAGATAGAAACTACAGGTTTTGATATATTGAATATATGGGGTGAGAATGAGGAGTAGAGGTTAACCTAGAAGTTGTAAACCTTGGTGATTGGGAAGATGGTGGTGACCTAGGCAGTAATGAGAAATTTAGGAAGAAGGGAAGATTTGGTGAAAAAAGATAATGAATTCTGTTTTGGACATGTTGAGTTGAAGCATACTGCCTTTTGTTTTTGTTAACCCTTAGACACCTGGCATATCCAGCTATATACAAGCTCAGGATTTTCTTGCTTACTTCTTCAGCTTATCCCTTCATGGTGATGTGAACTTTGTTGCTGAGCCTACAATCAAGTAAGGCTCCATATTGAAGCAGCTATGATACTGTAAAATGATATCACATCTAGATAGAATTGTTAATATTATTAACAAAAGTAGCATCATCTCAAGTCGGAAAAAAAAATCTCTACCTAATTTATGCATCTTGAATAAGCACCTGTTCCTTGTTGGAGATCACACAATATCACAGAATTGCATAGTTAGAAGAGAAATCAAATTAATTTCTATGTGTGCATATATATGTATATATATATATATATATATATTATTTAGTATTCTCATTCAGAAAATGCTATAAATCATTCAAATCCATTTTTTCCAACAATCTGTTCAGCCCCATTTTACCTCTTCTTTATCTTTTTTTTTGGTAGGATTTATCTACTTCTGAGAAGAAATATTGAAATTTCCTGCTATTATGTTACTATTATCATATTTTTATAATTTGCCTCTTTTATTTTAAGGATTAGATGCTATTCCATTTGTCACAAATATACTTTTAAGTATATTAAAATCTCTTGCCACTCTGGATATTATAATTTTTTGTTATTGCCTTATTTGAAATTTTTATCAGAACTTTGTTTTTTAGAATAATCTGAAGTATACTAGGTTTTGTTTCATCTCCTCGTTTTCACTCCACATATTTCTATAGGTTTCTTTATGCAATGAACTGTTGTGTTTGATTGTGTTTTTTAAAAAAATGTGTCCCATTCTTTTCCTTTTACTGAGGGAGTTTATTGTATTTTCACTTGGGTTTTCATTGATAAATATATTTTCTTTCATTAAAGTATTTTTTTAAAAAGCCTTTCCTCCTGTTAAGTTAGCCAAGTGTCTTGGTTTTACTTTGCTTTCACTAATCTGATCCCAATTTCTTCTTACAATTGCTCCATCACTCTGCAGAGTTCCTTGAGTTTGTGTTTAATGTCATTCTCTCTGTGTGTCTTAGTCTCTATCTACCTTTATTTCTCTCTGTCTCTGTTTCTTTCTCTTTGTCTTTCTCTCAATCCTCTTTCACTTTCTTAACCTTTCCTTTCCAAGTTCAGATTAAGTTGTGATGTTGAGTTCTCCCTGAACTGTGCCCCCTCCATTTTCTCAGTTTCAGTGATATAATTTTGAAACCTCTTTTCAAGAAATATTGTTTAAACTTCACTCCCTTACTTATTTCTCCATGTAGGATATTCTATAAAATAATTTCCTATTCATGGGCTTTGTGCTAACACATTTGTTCCTTATTATCTTTGATTTTCCTATTAGTTGAGAAGCCTGGGACAGGGGTGGGGGTGGAGAGAAAGTAAGATTTGCTCTTACTTGTAAATAAAAAAATTTTATTGATGTTTTTGTTCTTATATCACTTATATTTCCCAATATATCACTTACCTTACCATTCCCAGAGAACTATTCCTTGTAACAAGAATAAAAAATACAGAAAAAAACATGTCAGCAAAATTAACATTTTATACAGTGTTCTACACCTATGATCCCTCACCTGTAAAACCAGACTAGAATCGTGTTTTCTGATTTTCAAAATGTTTTCATTCTAATTTCAAAACATTTAGAGTTTTTATTATTATTTGTTATTCTTTTTTTCATTGTCATAGTCATTAAGTGTATTGTTTTCCTGGTCCTGCTTACTTATCCCCCCCCCATTTCAAAATGGCTAATAAATACCTATTTGGTGCAATTAAATACCTATTCCCTCCTTTTCTGCATCCCTTTATTTTTCTCTCTATTTTTGTTTTTTTGGAAGGGAGAATGATTTTTTTTCTCAGGAACCATGTTCCCAGCAATGAAGCAGGCAGTAGGATGTAGTGAGATGAACTCTTTAACCCAAATCCATGAAGACCCTTCATATTCTTTGCTGCTTCCCTCTTGATACTATATCGCCATCTTTCTGAAGCTAGGTCCCCTTGTCAACTCCTTTCAAAGCCATGTGTTCTAGGACTCCAACAACTGCCTTCTTCCCAGTGAAGATAGTCCCAAGAAGCACAATCTCTACTATTTCCCTAAAGTATGGAACTCTCCACAAATATACTCAAAACTGAATTTGTTGTAAGACTTCCATCTTCTTGCCTCCATGTGAATGTCCCAGGATTTTCCTCAGGATGAAGGTAACTTACAAATGTTCTTCTGTGACCCCTCCCCCAGTCCCAAGATACTACTCTGTCTTCTCCCATAGCTCCCAAGAAGTAGTGGTGGTGGGGAGAAGAGGAAGGAATAGATAACCTTAGATAACTTCTGATCCACAGCTCACATTGAGTCCTGTCCCACCTTTTCCTCAGAGCAATTTGTTCCATCCCTCCCTTTTCCCCATCCTTCTGTATTATCCTACTACCAAAGATGTGGTGGTAAAGATGAGGGAGTTGGAGGGGTTTGGTTCTGAAATATTAATTCTCATCTTCCTCTTCTCCTGGTTTTAATTTTGTCATTGTATAGTTTTTATTTCTTAGATTCTTTTACTTAAAGACAATTTGTCTTTATTTCCTCAGTGACTCTCAGACTATGTGAGCTTTTTAAAAGAGAAAAAATAAACAAAATAAAACCTCCCACACTCATAGCCTTGCATGAAAACATTAATTTCATTTCTTAGTTTTTAACTTTTGTCTGAAACAGTTTATTTTTCTTTGGTTTGACGAGTTTGCCTATTGAAATACCCTGCTCATCTCTGCTTTTTTAAGTTAAGGAATTACTCAGATGAAGTTTTTATTTCACCACCACCACCACCACTACCATGGTGGTCTTTATAATAGGGTTTCTTTTTGTTAATCACTTCTCTTTGGTATTGGATAACTTTTAGACAGACTCAGCCTCTTGTGCCCCTTCCCCTTCCCATCCATCTGTTACCTGTTTTCTCTCTTTTCTCCAGGTCACCAGGTTTGGGCAAGATCTGTGGCCATCAAGGAGTGAGAGTGACCAGCTGGGATTTTACTGCAGGAAGATTCTAAGAGGCCATTGCATCTGGAGCAATCTTTCTGTCACCACCAGCCCATACCCCACCCCTTCCACCCCTGGCCAGTGGAATTAGAGTTATCCTGGGATATTGCCAAAGGGGTAACTCCAAGCACCTAGATGATGTCTCATGCAGCAGCACCACAGGTTCTGTTCCTGTATAACCACAGACTCCGTGAGGGAAACAGCAGGAAGTAGGCTGCTGAGGTATTTTTTCTGCTATTTTTTGTGTTGACATTTCGTTTTTCCTCTTCTCGTCATAATTTTTAATGCATTGCTGAGTGACTATTGTGTTGATCTGAAATGGTGAGAGCGGAAGCTGAGCAAAGACTTCCTCTAACTTTGGCACTGTGTGCTGGCTTTGGAGTTGGAGAGTTATTGCATGTTAATGGTGATGAGGATTGGTGACTTAAAGGTAGAGCTGAAAGGGACCCTCCTGAGTCCAATATCCTTATTTTGCCTGAGGAAAAGGTGAAATGATTTGCTCAAGATTGCACAACTAGAGCATTAGATTGGGAATTCAAAAATATGGTCTCTAATCTTGGTTCTATTCCCCTTTCATTGAGTGATACTGTCCCCTCTCTTTTCCAGTCTCCTCAATTGTGAAACAATAGCAATGGTAACCTATGTTTTTACAGTGCCTTACATTTACAAAATCCTGTGTATGGGCATGGAAGGAGCAACAGCTCTAGAGTAGGTGAACCTATATTCAAATCCCTGTTTCTAATAATTATTACTTGTGTGATTTTTTTTTTGACAAGTCGTGTTACCTAACTCTTCTGGGTCTCTGTTAATTTTTTTTTTAATTACAGTAATCTTTGGCTCAAAGGGCCAATTATATGGGTCTCCCTGCTCATTGGTGAAGCTTAATTAATTAGTGCCTCATGCCTATGTGGAAAATGGGCAGAACTGGTGACAGTGAAAGTAGAGATCCAGGTTCTTCTAGTTTGCATCTTCTAGAGAGAAGATGTGGGATTCTAACCTGTCTTCAGGTCCTTGCAGGGAGAAAGATTCTAGGAAGAAGTTGACATGGAGAATATCATTCCTGTCCCAACTCCTGGCTTGCTAAATCAGAGTCTTTAGGATATTTTCCCTATGGTGAGATATGAAACTCTCTTGGTTGAGTTGAGCTATCTTGCTCCCAATGGGAGAGCTCCTTCACTCTGTATTGTTTGGTTTAGGTTCTCATATGTAACACTCTCTTTGATTTCTGTTTTGCTGTTTACTTGGATAAATGGTTTCATTACCATTTTGCTATGTGTATTCATCATGGAACTGATATCTTGTGGGAAGAGAGTTGAGCCTTGGATATATAACATGGGGAACTCCTTTCCTGTTAAGGGATAGTGATCAAGAGCATAGTTTGAGCCTGAAGCTTCCCTTTCTGGTAGGAATCAAGTCTCCCTTGGACAAAGGTGTGAGGAGGAGATGTTGGAGTTGTCAATTCTTGCATCTCTGTGAGTCACATCTAGACAGACCCTTGTGGACATATATAACCTACATGGACAAAAAACCCAACCTGTTCTCCTATCTCTTTACATCAATAAAAATAGGCAGAGCAAGAGACGGCAAAATAGATGATGTCCTGCGGGAGACACCTACATGTGGTACAAGAACAGCCTAGATACCCCTCATGATATCATATTGCTGCTCACATGTACCCCTAACTAAACCACCCCCATCATTCAACCTCTTTCTTCCTTTCTGAATATGGGCTCATTATACTACACTGTTTTACTGTTGTTGTTGTAACTGTTCTTAAAGTGATCTGGGCATTTTGAAGGAAAGTTGTAGAAATTTAACATCCTGTCCTCACTATATGTGCTTAATGGATATTATCTTTTCAAAGTAAATCTTGGAAGTCATGATTATTATTCTTATAGCTGTGTTGTTTGCAGCAGACAGCTGTAAAGCAAAGCTGTTAGGCAGTTGCTCGTCTCTACTAGTAGGGGGAATTTCCTTACTAGAATTCCTTAGATCAATGAAATCACAGGTCCTGACCAAATCTGCTACTCTAGCTGGCTCCAATGCCCCAGTTAAGAGTTTTTACATCCTACTTTTTCCTTTTTTCCCCTTCATTCTCTTTCTGATGTTTTTTAACCCTTGTCCTTTGTACTAATAAATTAAATTCCCTATATGGGAAGCTGCTGTCTGTTTCTTGGCTATAATGAATGCCTTCTCATTAATCAGATGATGGAGTACCTGATGCAGATGGCCCCACTCCTCCAACGAACCAAATGTCTCCATATTATATCTGAATTGACTTTGCAGGTCCCCTGGGCTCTAGTGCTGTTTCTATAGCACCTAGATCTGTTCCATGGCAAGTAAGGGCCATGCACGTATTGGGCAAGGTGACTTTAGTGAGTAGATATAACCTGTCTTGGGTTTGGTGGATGAGATGAAGTAACCATATTTCCTTCAGTGGCATCAAAGTCTCTTACAAATTACTGCTCAACTCTGTCCTTGAAGCATTAGATTGGAGGTGATATACAAATACAGCGAGGCAATCTATAAAGTGCATGTCTTGCTAACTCCACCCTTTCTTACTAGAAATTCAACTCAATTAAACAAAACAAGTGTTTGGCAACAATAATAACTCACATTTATGTAGCACTTTATGGTTATAGAATATTTTGTATATATAATCTTATTTGTGCCTTACAATAACTCTGGGAAATAAATAAAGCTGACTGAACAAGAATTAGTATGGGGCAACTGGGGCTCTGCCCCAAATGCCAATATTCTAAGGGTCACATTCTAGGAACAAAGGTTGGAACTTACCTGCCCTCCTGCTCTACTTTGCCCCTCTTCCTATAATAAGACCAGTCCTAGTTTTCCCTAATGTTTTACTCTGTTATCTGTTTCCATTATACCTACTGGAGAGGAACTGAGTTGAAATGCTGGCTCTATCATTTTTTGCCCATGTGATTTTGGACAAGTGAGTTAATCTCTCATTTCTAAAACTGAGGAATTGGGCTAGGTGACTTTTGGTGTCCTATCCAAGTCTAAACCTATGATCTTATGATCTTTTCCTCTAGTGTGAAAGTGTTAAGATCTTGAGATTTAGGGTTTGAGAACCTGAGTTGGAATCCCAGTTTTACCACATACTAGTTGTGTAACCTTAGGTAAGTCCCTTCTGGGGAAGGAAATGGCAAAGCACTCCATTATCTTTGTCAAGAAAACCCTAAATGGGGTCACAAAGAGTCAGACATGACTGAGGCAAGCAAATAATAACAAACTCAACATTCCATTGCTTGTGGCTATACAATTTATGAAAGCTAGTCCTCAATATACTATGCACTCCCTGCTCCTCTCTGACTCTCAGAATCAAGGATCAGGTTAGCATCTATATTAAGGTTTCCCCAACTGATCTTCCTGAAGTAAGAGTCTGACCATGTCATTCTTCTACCTCCTCATACAATCCACTCCTATTGCCCCCAGGATCAAATATAAATTCAGCTATCTGACTTTTAAAGACCTCCATAATCTGGCCCCTTTCTACCTTTTTAATCTTCTTATGCTTCAACGCCCACCTAAATATATATTTTGTAATTCAGTAGCATGCCTCCTTGTTGTTCCTCTCATTAGATACTCCATTGCAAGTGTTTTCACTTCCTGACTCCCATACCTGGAACTCTTTGCCTCCCACCTTCTTTCAAGTTTTGACTAAGATCCCACCTTCTGCAAGAAGCCGATCCTGATCCCCCTTAATGCTACTGTCTTTCTTTGGTCTATCCTGTACATATCTTGTTTGTACATAATCACTTTCATGTTGTTTCACCCATTAGACTGTGATCTATTAGAGTACAGAGACTCCTTCACTTTGCAGTTAAAAAAACTTAGGCCTAGAAAGGTTAAGTGACTTGTCCAAAGTCACGTACCTAGAAAGTGACAAAGCTGGGCTTCAAATTCAGAACTCCTTATTGTAAAATGTTCCATTGCACCACAACCTCTCTATTCCTCAGTTTTTTCATCTGTCAAATGAGATTACAATGTTTTAATCCTTTCAATGAATTGATATTATCCAAGAACTGGTAATTTTCTGCCCACAGTGACCCTAATGAGTGAATTTGCTTGTCTCCTGTACTTTATAGTCAAGGTCACTTTCTTTGTATTTGCATAATTTATTACAGAGCCTGGTGCATAACAAGTGCTTAATAAAATTCTTGTTGACATGATTCAGAGAGATTAAGTGACTTGTTCAAAGTCATACTGTATGTAAGCAGCAGAGTCATGATCCAAACTGAAACTTTCCCAACTCTTAATCTTATTCTTTTTCTAACCTACTCTGCTAACTCCAAATACCAATCAAGTTCTTTCTTTCACTTTATCAATTTGACTATGGAAGTCTAAGAGAAAAAAGAAAAGTAAGGTCCAGATGCAGAATTAGTCATAATAATGGGGTGAAATTAGATTTTTTTAATACTTGGGTCTTACAGAGAAATCATCTCTGTTTCCTGAAGTTCAAAATCCTGCCCCAGTGGCTCATGACAAGTGCCCTGACCCCACGTTCAGGGAGGGTGACCTGGACCCACAGTGTAGAGGACTCTGTGAACTCAAGAGTGTAGCTGACATTACACTCAGTAAGTAGACTGGGATGCATGACTGGAATGTGGGTGATGCTTATGACTCAGAGGCCTTTGTTGGGAGAAACATGATGAAAGTTCCCTTTGGTTTTTGTTCTGGCAAATTGGGATCCTGCACTGGGAGCCGGGGTAGGGAGGGATGAAATTGTTCAGGCACTTGTCTAGGAACATTGGAGACTTAGAGGGATGACCTGTACACCAGGCCAATTAATTTTCATTGTAGTTTTACAGCAGTTTATCATAGGCAGCTGAAGTAAAATTCAACCAAGGATCAAGTTGCACCAAAGCTGTTCAGAGGTAGCCCTGCCCTCTAGGTTGCTCAAGGACTGTGGGGAATGGAACACTTTAGATCACATTCTTCCAGAGAGATCATCAGAGTTTAGATCTCAGCTGGGGAGGTGGGGTGGGAAAGGGGTGTATAAAGGTAATCAAGTCTTTTCTGGGTTCTAGACAACTTTTTATACTTGGGCTTGTTAAAAGAAGTGGTAAAAAAAATTCTTTTCCAGATTGAAAACTGGGTCATTTGAAGCAGTTTTTGGCCTTTTAGAATCCTACTTGTTTCCCCATGTAGGTTATATTTTAATATGTATAAAAATAATGATGATGATGGTTCTGATGATAATAATAATAATGATGATAGTTAGCATTTATATAGATATTTAAGGTATGCTAAGTGCTTTATGAATATTATCTCATTTTTTTTCTCACAACAACTCTGAGAGTTAGGTACTGCTGATAAGGAAACTGAGGCAGATAACAGTTAAGTGACTTGACCAGAGTCACACAGCTAGTAAGAGTCTGAGGTCATTTTTCAAACCAAATTTTCCTGACTCTAAGTCCAGGGCTCAGTTGTATGTATGATTCATATGTTTGATTGTTTGATTTCCATGATTGATTATACAATAATGTACCTTGGCTTTGGCCTTGCCTAAAAATCTAAAAGAGACAGGTTCTTTCTATTCATGTTATCTTCTATTCCTATAATTCTTTGAAACAAGAGACAGAAGAAAATGAGGTGTTGGGATATAATGGAAAGAGAAAGGGTCACTCCAATAATATATAAATAAAAATAGGTAAATAAAAAGTAAAAATAGGTAAATAAAAAATAAAAAATAGGTAAAGAAGGAGTCCTACCAAATTCCTTTTATGACACAAATATCATTTTGATACCTAGACCAGGGAGAGAAAAAACAGGGAAAGAAAATTGTAGGCCAATTTCCCTACTGAATATCAATGAAAAAATTTAAATAAAATACTAGAAAGGAGGTTACAGCAATACATCACAAAGATTCCTATGACCAGGTAAGATTTTACCAATAATTCAGGGCTGGTTCAATATTTGAAAAACTATCAGATAGTTGACCATGTCAATAAAAAGAAATATCACATCGATAGATACAGAAAAAGCGTTGAACAAAATACAACACTAATTCCTTTTAAAAAATACTAGAAAGTAACCAGGGAAGCCAGGTTGCACAGTGGATAGAGTAGCAGACCTGAGATCAGGAGGACCTGAGTTCAAATCTGGACTCAGACACTTGATACTTACTAGCTGTATGACCCTGGGCAAGTAACTTAACTTTTATTGCTTCACCAAAAAAGAAAGAAAAAAAAACACTAGAAAGCACAAGAATCAATGGAATCTTTCTTAAAATGTAGTATCTAACTAAAACCAGGAGCAAGTATTATTTGTAATGGGGATAAACTAAAAGCCTTCCCAATAAGATCAAAGGTGAAGTGAAGATGCCATTTATGCCACTATTATTCAATATTGTACTAGAAATGCTAGTTATAGCAATAAGAAAGAAAAAGAATAAAAACAGGCAATAAGGAAACAAAACTATCACTCTTTGCAGATGATAAGATGGTAAAATACTTAGAGAACACTAGAGAATCAACTAAAAACCTGGTTGAAGTAATTAACAACTTTAGTAAAGTTGCAGGATATAAAATAAACCACAAAAATCATCAACATTTCTATATATTTCCAACAAAATCCAGCAGGAAGAGATAAAGAAATCCCATTAAAATAACTGCAGATAATATACTTGGGGAGAAGATTCTGGGAAGATGATAGGGTAGGACAGAAAATACCAGACTCCAAACTTTCCCCACAAACAAGACAACACATCACCTCACAGTGAACCTAGAGTGCAATTAAATTAATAATTAAAATAATTAAAAGTTGAAAGCAGTTGTTGTCCTAAGACTACTTGATGGATCCTTAGGAAAGACTCAACCTCTAAGGCCAGAGAAAACTCTAAGCAGACTCCACCAATTCAATGAACAAAAAGCCCTGGAGGCAGCTGGGTCTTGTGGCAGCCTCAGCTTTAAGAACTTTACTTAACACCTTGCCAGATAGTGTGGGAGTCACACAGCCTAGTACAGGAAGATTGAAGGACCCTCCACTGTCCTGGGATGCTGGGCCCTATTGTTCTGACTAGATCTGGTCCTGGCTGTGGCTGTTATTGAGAAGGAGTGAGCTCATGCCTGGTGAGTGAGGTAGCAGACAGGTGAGGAACCTGCTGATTGTGGGCATTTGCAGAAGGACAGAGTCCCTGGTTTCAGTCCCAAGGGCAGAGGGGTGAGCTAAAGTCTGCAGCTGTGGGAGGGACTGCAGTGAGCAAGAGCATTTGTGCTGACAGTGTGGCTGGGGGCCCTAGCTGTGGCTCAGAGGCAGAGGGAGTGCCAAGGTCAGGCCCCCAGACAGTACTTAGAAAACAACAGTATGAAAAACTTGAAACCTGAAGTATCATGCCCCCCCACACACCTTGAGACTAGACCTTGACTATACTAATAAGCCACTAAAAAATAATAATAAATAAGCAAAGGAGAAAGAACCTGACCATAGATAGCTACTATGGGGGTAGAGAAGATCTGGGTTCATACTCAGAAGAAGATAGTGAAGTTAAAAAAGCCACTCCTACTTTAAAGAAAAAATGTCAAATGATCATGAGCCCAAAAAGAATTCTTGGAAGAGCTTACAAAAGACTTTAAAAATCAAATAAGAGAGGTTGAGGAAAAATTAGAAGAAGAAAAAAAAAACAAGAGCAATCCAAGAAAATTAAAAAAAATATGAAAAGAAAGTCAACCAATTGGAAAAAAAAAGATTCGAAAAGGGATCGCAGATGGAAAAAAAATTAAGAAACCCTGATCTAGAGACCAGATCAAGGAGAGACAATATAATAATTGTTGATTGACCTGAAAGATATGATTAAAAAAAAGAATCTTGATGTGATGTTATAAGAAATAATAAAGGAAAATTGCCTGGAAATTCTATAATGAGAGGGTAAAAGAGATACAGAAAAAAATTAATTGATTACCACCTGAAAGAAATCTCCAAAAGAAAACTTATAGGAACATCATAGCCAAGTTTCAAAGCTCTCAAGTTAAGGAGAAAAAAATACTACAAGCACCAAGAAAAAAACAATTTAAACACTGTAGCTATAATCAGAATAACAAGATCTAGCAACTTCTATGGTAAAAGATTGAAGGATGTGGAACATTATATTTTGAAGAGCAAAGGAGCTGGGTTTACAACCAAGAATAACTTACCCAGAAAAGCTGAATATCATCCTGAATGAAAAAAGGAGGGATAGGGTAAAAAGAGAGGATGAGAAAGATAATAGAGAAGAAAAGCTGAATGGAAAGAAATACACAAGTAGTAACTACAATTTGAATGTGAATGGGATGAACTCACCAATAAACAGAGCTATGCCCAAAGAGCCATTAAACTGTGTACACCCTTTGACCACTACTAGGTTTGTATTCAAAACAGATCAAAGAAAAGGGGATAGGACCTATTTGTACAAAAATATTATAACAGTTCTTTTAGTAGTGGCAAAGAATTTGAAATTTAGGGGATGCCCTTTTTCTTTCTCTTCCTTTCTTCCTTCCCTCCTTCCCCCCTCCCTTCCTTCTCTCTCTCTCTCTCTCTCTCTCTCTCTCTCTCTCTCTCTCTCTCTCTCTCTCTCTCTCTCTCTCTCTCTCTTTTTTCTCCATCTATCTTTTTGAATCTATCTAATGGATCTATCTACATCCATCCATTTATCCATGCTTCTTTTTGAATTACCAGAGTTTAGCATAGCAACTGGGACACAGTAAACACTTAATAAATGATCGTTGACTTGACTGTGCTAGAATACTTTAATCCACATACTTAGGCCAAGGTCTCCCCTTGTTTAGTCCAAGCTCATATCTAAACACATGAGATTTTAGAGCCAGAAGAGATCTCAGAGGTCATCTATTCATGTGCTTCTTAACTTTTTTCCACATGTGACCCCTTCAGCACTTCTTAAACTATGGTTGTGACCTCATAGAGGGTCAGCAACCATCTCATTTTCCAGAAGAAGAAAGGGAGGTCCAAGAAGAATATAATTTTCCCAGGGTCACATGAATAAAAGGTATCAGATAGGATTTAAACTCATGTCCTTAGACTCTGGATCCAGTGCTTTTTTCATTGTACTTTACTTGCTCATCTTCCTACAGTACCTTCTCTCTCCTGTCTCTGTCTTTTCACAAGTTATTTGCCTTTTAAAATCATAGCTTCTTCAGTGCTCTGTTCAAAGGTCATCTCTTATACAATGCCTTTCCTGATCCCTTCAGTTGTTAGTATCCCTATTACTTGGTATATATTTTGAATTTACTTACATATACACATATTTTTTCCCACAAGAGAATGTAAGCTCCTTGAAGGCAGGACTTTGACTCTGTAAGTCTAGGGAAGGGGTAGGCAACCCAAGGCCTCGAGGCCACATGTGGCCCTCTGGGTCCTCAAGTGTGACCCTTTGACTGAATCCACTACTGCAGTTCAGTCAAAGGGTTGCACATGAGGACCATGTGGCCTAGAGGCCTCGGGTTCCCCACCCCTGCCCTAGAGCTTAGCCCAGTGCCTGGCACTTAGCAGTCAATAAATAACTGTAGGTTAAATGAATGAATTGGATCATGTACCCAGGCCTTACTTATATCTAGTCTTCTTTCCATTCTACCACACCGACTCTCTCATTTCTTTCTGGAAACCCACTTCAGGATATTAGACTATTCAAGAAGACAGCTACTTGTAGGTAAATATATTTACCTATAAAGGTTATTCTTATTTTGATTTCATAGTATATAATATCCTTAGGCACTTATAAGTCATCATATAATGGGAATAGAAGGGTGCCTGGGGAGGTCATCTTGTTCTCAAGGCAAGACTGAACCCAAGCCATCTTAGAAGGTCAGTTGTGTGCTCCATTCATTAAAAACAAAACAAAACAAAGCAAAACACTAAAACTCCAGAAGGGGATTGCCTCCCTCAGTTCTGTCTTATGATTTCACTTGGCTTCCTTCATATCATATTATTTGTGATCAGAAAGTTCTTCCTGTTGTCTAAATGAAGTCCTTCCCCTCTTCATAGCCTATCCTGCCCTGCAGAAACAAAGGAGGTTTTCTCACTCCATTCCTAAACATCAAGGTTATAATTCAGTTTTCCCCACAACTTCCTCTTCTCCATGCTACCTAATAGCCTCTTCATACTCTGTTGCCTGAATTTCCAGGCACACCTTAACCTGGGTGCAGGTAGGAGGCCGAGTCTAATTTTTCTCCCCACCTTTCTATTCTATGCTCCAGCGCTCCCCTCCCCAAAGCCTCCATGGGCTATGATTAAGGTTTAATCAGTTGTTTTCTTGCAAGGTGGATGGTGGGGGGAGGAGAGGAAAAGCCCCCTACATTTTCCTTAATGTTATGAATTAGCAGAAGATATTCGGAAATAGAGTTGCCTACCCGTTGTTTGAAAATTGTTTACAGCAAATAATGAACAAAGCAAATCAGATTGCCAAAGGCCTAGCTGTTGAGAAAGTGTAGCTCCTATTATTAATTAAAATACAAGTCAGCTTTCCCAGCACTTGTAGCCCGTGGGTATCGAATGTACTCCACTTGATTGAATCAGGTAGTGGCAGCCCCAGCATTTCTTATTTTGTGCTAGGAAGGATGACAACAACAACAACAACAACAAATAAATGAATAAAGCTGTTTTCTGCCTCCTCATTTGAAAAAAAAATTATTTTAGAATAAAGGCATAGCAGCTTCAGCAAACGGGCAGAAATAACATAAAGTCTACATTATGCCCTTACACTTTGATTTCAAACACCGGGTCAGTCTACAACCTCAGAAACTCTAGTGCCATTGTATTATAGGCAGACCTCTGTCTATGGCCAGGGAAACAGTTTCCATGGAGATGCAAGGCGTTTGACAATGGTCACTGTTTTGGAGAAGTAAATTAATCCAAGCAGGAGACCAGTTATAAGAATTTTCCCCCCTCTGGCAGGGGGAGGGGGACAAAGGTTTGGCGAGTTGCACAGAAGAAGAAGAAAAAAGCATTTCTGCCTTTTGGTAAATCTTTTTTAACATGTGGAAGTAACTGAAATTGTTAAGAAAGCTTAAACTTTGTTTCTGGAGTCAGTGCTTATGTGGATTCTCCAGTGATGGAGAACTAGAACAGGGAATGAGATTTTTTAAAAAATGAGCTGAGAAATTTGGCTTACCTCTAGGTAAATTTAGAGAAAGGAAAAAATACAGAGTGGTTTCTTTTTCTTACAAATAACTTGGGCTATTCTGCTTTAGAACCAGTCCTTTTAACTAGATGTCACAGTCATCCATAACTGATGGACCAGAGAATGAATTTCATGAGACTAAAATACCAACTTTCCCCAGGTCATGTTTGTTCAATCTAGGTGGGTCAGTACTAGGAAGATGTTTCAATCATCTTCTGCAAATAACCTCTATTGGATATCACATTCTTTATTTTTATGTAATTATTTGAAATAATCAAAGGACATTAAGTGCCAGAAAATAAGCAAGATTCTCTAGTACCCAAATTTTCTCCCTGTCTTAACTCTTGCAGGCAATTTGGAGTAAGGAAGTAATGATTAGGAATTTGTTAGCTTATTCAGAGGCAGCTGTGTCACTGAGATGTGAGTTCACATCCTGCCTCTGGCATTTGGTAGCTGTTTGACCAAGGGCAAGCCTCTAAGTGTCTGGGAGTAAGTACTGGGGACTGATTTCCTTAAAACTGAGAAAGAGAGTTTCCATAATAGAATTCCTGAAACTGAAGAAATCAAAACTCTTTTGTTTATTTTGTAGTTCATTCATTCTTTATTTATTATCTGCATGCATAGCACTGTGCTAGGCACTGAGAAAGATTCAAAAATGTATTAAAATGTGATTGTTGCCCTCAAGGAAGTTACAACCTAGAAGAAAGGATGTGACGCATATACAAATAGATAGAATTCCAGGTAGAGTATGATGAGTTATCCTTTAAATGCTATGGGAGTTCAGAGGAGAGAAATATCACTTCTCAATTAGGAAGTCAGCTAAGGTTTTATGAATGTGACACTTTAACAAGTCTAAATATAAAGAATGGGTAGGATTTATTTTTTAAAATAATTTGTTTAGATTCATTTATTATCTGTCCCTTCCACTAAGCTCTGTTGAGAAATACCAGCAACCCTACCCCTCCCCCCAAAAAAGAACCTTATTACAAAAATGCATAGTAGAGTAAACCAAATTCTTTATTGGCCACACCCACAACTTCATGCTTTCTGTATGTTTTAAGTTAATTTGTTCTCCAACAGGAAATAAACTGTATGTTTCATCTAGTCTTCTGGATATGTTATTTATCATTGCCAAGACAACAGCTCTAAAGTCTTTTGAAGTAGTTTTTTGTTTTTGTTTTTTAGGGTTTGTTTTTGGGGTTTTTTTTGTGAGGCAATTGGGGTTAAGTGACTTGCCCAGAGTCACACAGTTAATAAGTACTATGTGTCTGAGGTCTGATTTGAACTCAGTTCCTCCTGACTCCAAAGCCAGTGCTCCATGTACTGCACCGCCTAGCTGCTCCTTGAAGTAGTTTTTCTTTACAATGTTGTTATTCTCTATAAATTGTCTTCCTAGTTTTTCCTACTTTGCTCTGCACCAGATCATAAAGGTCATCCCAGTTTTCTTTGAAATGATATATTGTATCATGTCTTATGGAATGATAATATCCCATTATAATTATATACCATAGTTTGTTAAGCCATTGGCCAATAGGAAGACAACCCCTTAGCTTCCAGTTTGGGATAATTAAAAAAAGAGCTGCTATAATATTGTTCTACATATAGGTCTTCTTTCCTCTCTTTTGTCTCTTCAGGGTAGAGACCTGTACCTGGGTCAAAGGGCATACAGAGAGTTTAGTAACTTTTGGAGCATAATTCCAAATTGTTTTCCCAAATTGCTGGAGTAATCTACAGCAGGATGGGTAGGATTTCAATAGAGAATTATAACAGTTGAGAAGGTGGTAAGAAAGGCAATGACTGGCGGTGCCAAAGATGTCTCATATAATGAGGACTGGCTTGGACTGAATTGAAACAAGCATTTATTAAGCCCCTTTTGTGTGTAAGTCACTGTGCCATGTACAAATAAGACGAAATTCCTTCCCAGAAGGAAATGCACCCTACTAGAGAGGAATTTATCAAGTGCCACAAGATACCAAACTGCTTCACTAATTCTGTGTTTAAAAAAAATTGTTGAAGTCAACAGAATTTCAGTGGTCGTAAGGCATGAGACACAGTTTCCAAAACATTACTGGCCTTTTTTTGGTTTTGTTTTTCACTTTATTTTTCTTGTGAAAATGTAACTCTTCAATCTTGGGAGCACCTGATTATTTTATCCCTCGCAAGCTAAAAACAGGGCTAAATCTTCTAGCTGTGTGAGGATCCAAAAGGAGCCCTTTGATGAATAACTGCTTTACACAGCGACATCGGTATCCTTCTCAGAGGATGCAGGAGCAAAGCAATAGAATTTTCATTTACTCTTCAACAGTTTTTTGTCTATCCCTTGAATCTTGCAGAGGCCAGATTTGTTCCTGGCTACTGAGCCATGTAGAAACCAATTCTGTTGGTGAGTATGTTGTAAAAATTATATAATCCAATTTGATCTGCTTTTTTTTTTCATTTTAGTTATAATTTAACAACATCCTTTGCAGTTATTCCATTTCTTGTATGTAGTATATATATATACATACACATATATGTGTATGTAATATATATATATACATACACATATATGTGTATGTATATATATAAAACCACATTTAATTACATGATGTGACCCACTTTTTTAAGAAACATGTGCCAATTTAAGTGATGTTATCAACTTCTTTAGTGTTTTTTTTTAATCACAGGTTGTTTTTGAATGGTTTAGTTTCATATTGTAAGACTTTGATTAAACTAGTGTAACATATGTGTGCTCATCTAGGCTGTCTAAATACTTAGATTTGCCTTGATGGTGGTGAGGTCTTGCCCACCTTTGTGGACAAGGGGCATTATGGCACCACCAGCATGTTATCTATGAAGAGCGTCAAGCAAGGTCCGAGACTGCTTCGGTCTCCAAGAGTACTAGGCTTATAGCTAACTGGCAATCTTCATATATCTTTAGTCTAGGGGGTTGATGTTGAGGGATTCAGAAAAAAGTCACTTCTCTGATCATGCTTAAGGTGGAAGGTACCTCAGTTTATACTTGCCAACTTGGCCTTTTCCCACCAAGGATAGTTACACACACAAAAAAAATCATCACAAATAACAATTGTGAGTAAGCTCATTTAATCTAAGCAAAACAGCAAAAATAAATTGCAGTTCTATAGATTAGAATACACCAAAGAATTCATAGATTGAATGAGCTCTTTAGCTGTGAGCGAGATAAAACTTTAGCTCAAACTATGAGATAAAATGACCCCATCTAGAGGATGTCCATTCTCAGTAATCTCTAGAGGTGCAAGTCTTAGAAGTCAGAGTATGATGTGGAGGGCTCCGAGGCATGTCTGTATGGTTCCAATGTGACATCCAAATTTCTCTCTCTCTCTCTCTCTGTCTCTCTTTCTCTTTCCCTCCCTTCCCTCTCCTCTCCTTCTCCTTCCAGTTCTCTCCCTGTGTATCTCCAAAATATCATAAGTACCTGCAAAATCTGAAATAACCTACTCATGTGGCATCTTCAGTGTTCTCTCAGCCAATTAATAGTCACATCTCCTTCTGCATATGAAGCACAAAGCACAATGCTGTGCTTCTGCAAAAACCATCCCAGGATTGTGCAGAAGCAGTATTACACTAAAAAAAATAGTTATGCTTTGGAAATCTACTTGTAGAAGAAACATGATATGATGGATAGAGCTCTTAGATTTGGAGTCAGGTAAACCAGGGTTTGAATCTCTTTTACACTTAATTATGTTGGGAAAGCCACTGAAACTTTTGGATCCTGAATTTCTTTATCTATAAAATGAGGCTAATAACAGCACCAACCCCATAGGATTGTTGTGATAAGCAAATGAAAACATACATCTAAAGCATTTTGCAAACATTAAAGAATTATGTAAATGCCAATGATGTCATTGGTATAATCTGAATATATAATATGTAATCTGAATACTTGTAACTACCCAAATCTCAGTCTTAATAGTATTTTAAAACAATTTTCCCCTTGTTCCTCAAAATAAATTTCACTTTGTCCTCCCAAACTTAAAGTAAGACTAACTAATATAAAACAAACCCATGGATTTAAGATTTCAGGGTTGATGAAGGTTCCCACAGCCAGGCACTCTCATTGGCTTTACATCTCAAAGTATTAGATAAAGGTTGAAAGAAGCTGTTTCTTCCCTGCCCTTGTTTGAAATCCACACTCAAGTACACATTGGGTCAAACCCTAACCAGATGTAGGTACACAGAGAAGTTATTGGATTTCTTGATGATGAATAGAAAGCAGACAATGCACCTGTCTGGTCTCAGAAAGGATATGCATAAAAATGAAGGTACTGTACCTTACATATTTAAATTGTTGATTAACAGGAGTTCTGGTATATATGTAAAATATATATTTCCCCAAATCCATATTAAGTTTGAATGTGTGTATGTGTATACATACGTGCACACACAAACATGATGCAGTTTACCAACAATTAGAAAAAAAAAACCACGAATAGGGAATTCTCCTGTTAAAATGATTTGGTGTCCTGGCATATTTATCCTCTGGAGAAATAGAGCAACTATAATATGTGTCAGTCAGTTAATGGTAAGATGAGCAAGTACACTAATTATTAAATGACTTTTCGTTTATGAGCTTTTCTGCCTAGGATACAAGAAGCAAAAATCAAGGGGCTAATATTGCAGGAGGTGTAAGGTTATCAAAGCACTAACGCCACATTCACTTATTGCATCAGAGGTGTTTGTGAGGGAAGGAATGGCTGATTTAAACTGTGCACCTGAGAATCAGGCCCCCCAATCAAACCAATTGACTTCAAGGAGAAAATCCTCCTAGGCAACAATTTCTTAGAGTAGGAAAAAGGATGAACCCTGCTCAGTTCTTTTCTATAAAATATCCTCTTCCAATTTCCCCCTTTTTACTCCAGCACTGAAGAGTATTTTGTGCTTCTCCATTTTCTCCTACATTTACTGTAAGAAGTGATAATAGGCCCCATCACAGGATTTAAAACTGGAAGGGACTTCAGAGGTCATGCGTCCAGCCCATTAACTTCATATTAAAAGCAAAACAAAACAAAACAAGATAAAACAAAGGCCAAAGAGAAAGTGACTTACACATGGTAGCAAATGCAAGAGGCAGAATTCAAATACAAGTCCTATGACTACTAATACATAGCTTGGCGTTTATGTGGTGTTCAGGAAGGACCAGCACCACTGGTTGTGAGGGCTGCTCATCCACCTTTGTTGTCTACCTATCACCAAAGTCTCACCTGTGGCTCCAAGAAGCTGTCACATGCACAATAGCCACACTCCAGCAAACAATCTCGGCTGATGGTTTAAACTGGATTGAGGGTAACTGACAGGCCTCAGACTGCTGGTGATTTAGGGGGATGTCTACCCCAACTAAGTGAAGGGTGCCCCTGGCAGAATGGGCAGATAAGAACACCGTTCTAAAGGCCAGGAAGTGACTGAATCAGGCTCTGGGGAGCACTTGGAACTTGATCAAACGTCAAAGATGCAGAGGTCATCCACAGCATCCTGGGCCCTTGCCAGTTGTCTTGACCTTTGTCCTGCCACTAAACTTTGATGATTCTGGAAGAGACGGTGAGGCTGATGACTATGCAGCTCTGCCTCACTTAAATCCAATTCATGCCTGAGTCAAAACATCACCCCATCATGCAAATGGTCCTCTTTGAAAATAAAGGACGAAAAATAACGATGGTCTTGTTTTCTTATACAATGTCACCTCTTGAGAGTTAGAACTTATCGAATCTTTTGAGAGAACTTTGGCTTTACTTCAACTCAGGAACTATTAGTGGCCTCTAGGTGGGGTAGAGAGTCAGGAAGACCTAGGTTCAAATCCTTCCTCAGATGCTTGCTAATTGTATGTCTCTTGCTTAGTCTTGAAGATCTTGATTTTCTTCATTTGTAAAATGGGCATAATTATAGCACTTACCTCACAAGGTTATTGTGAGGATCAAATGACATTATGCAAACATTTTATAAACTGTAAAGCACTATAAAATGACAGGTACTATTTTTGGATTTACAGGTGCAACATTTGGTTTCTGGTTTTGATTCAACTTTCTAAGTGTTTCCTGTGGGTCAGTCTTAGAAATTATATTTCTTTAGCGCAGTCCCCTCTGTAGGATAGGGTTTAAGAACTGGATCTGCAATTTTATTAGTAGAGCGAAACTCTGCATGAGGAAACTGCCTCTACTAATGTAGGTTGGTGCCTTCTGTGCAATTTTTAGCCTCAAAGATATTTAGGGCTCTGAGAAGTTGAATGACTTGCCCAAGGACATGCAAGATGTGTCATAGGTGGGGTTTTAACCCCATTCTTCCTGGCTTTGAGATTGGCTCCCTATTCATTAAACCTGTTGTCTCTTTTAAAAGCAAGTGGAATGATTGTCATTCTCATTATCCACTTTTATTGAATGCCTGATGTGTAGGTCTGCTAGCAAATCTGGGGAAGCAGGACACAGGGGCAGACAAAAGAAGGTGTGATTTACTATGACAGGCACAGAAACCTTGTGGAGTAGATGACACTGATCTGGGCCTTGCATGAAAAGTAGAATTTAGACAGAGATAAGGAAGGGCATTCTAGGTAGGGAAGCCACATGAACAGAGGTGCTAAGGCAGGCATGAATAGATGTTTGGGAGGAAACAAAGAGCAGTCTAGTTCGGTTGGTAAAGAAGAATCAGTTGTAGAAATACTGGGAGATAAAGTTGGAGAGGCCTTAAAAATCAGGCTAAAGGGTTTTGAGCTATAGCCAAATGAGTAATCACACAATTAATCAACATGTATTTATTAAGTATTTGCATTGTGCTAAGCGCAGAGCTGAATATTTTTCTCAGTGAATTAATGTATATGAAGTGTTGTTTTACGAATATTAATGAGAGAGATACAACAGCTGATTACATCATCTACTAAGTTGTGGGAATGGGGGAGGCATTGCAATCTGCATCACTGCAAAGACTTATTTTGCTTTGTAAACCTTAAAGCACCATATAAATGTTTGGTTGTTATCATTAACATATAATATCATAGAAATATGGTCCTTTGCCATTGCAGCAGGATTAACAATAGCAAAAGACAGCTTGGTGCCTCTTCATTGAATGTCTTTATTCTAGGCCTTTCTTAAGTCTTTTCTGAGCCTCCATCTAATTTGCATGGCCTGGCTTTAGTTACATAACCTCTTTGGCCCCGGTTTTCTCATCTGTAATATGAAGAGATTGCCCTTTTCAGCAATAAATCTATGATTCAAATCTAAATTTCACACCCCTTTATGAGAGTAAGAGCTAAAGCAGATGCAGGTATTCCAAAGCCTGTCCCTTTGAGCTGGCTGTGTCCCATGCCGGAGCGCATTCTTTTCTTACTGAGACCTCACAGAATTGACTTCTTCCTTCGAGACACAGCTGAAGAACCATTGCCTTATCTCGGCAACTAGGACTGCCATTCTTCTCTAACTACCTTTTATTAAACTGCCTCAGATTTATTTCTTCTTATATTTATTCTAATATACCTATATGTGTAATTCCTCCCTCCCACATTACAGTGTAAGTTCTTTAATATTAAGAGATTGATTTATTTTTGTGTTTATATAGTCTTCTTATCCCTCACTCCCTAACATATAATCATCAACCCAGTGACACTGACCTCCTGGCTGTTCCACAAACAAGACACTTCATCTCTTGGCCCTCGGCATTTTCTCTGGCTGTCTGTCAAGCCTGAAACACTTCCCTCCTCCACTCTGACTATTGACCTCCCTGGTTTCCTTTAAGTCCCAATTAAAATCCCAACTTCTATGGAAAGACTTCCCTAACTCTGCTTAATTCCAGTGCATTCTCTCTTTGACTTATTTCTTACTTATGTGAAGCTTGCTTTATATATATTTATTTTCATGTTGTCTCCCCCATTAAAGTGTAAGTTCTTTGAGGGCAGCGACTGTCTTTTGTCTCTTTTTGTAGCCCCAATGCTTATCATGTCGTCTGGCACCTGCTAGGTGTTTGATAAATGTTTATTAATTGATTGATATGCCCAGAGTAGCACAGTGCCTGGAATATAGTAGGTGCTTAATAAATGAATATTGACTGAATAGTATAAAATATGTTCTGAGGCAGGAATTTTCAATTGTTTTCGATAGAAACTAATTTTAATTGTTCTGAAAGGAAAATTATCAGGGGTTGATAATGGAGAAGTTTCTAATAGTGAGGTGTAGGAGGTATAAAGGGGGATTCTGCTAACCCAGGTTTAACTGGATTAAATTTTGAGAATAATTGCCCAATGTTGATTGACTTGTTGGGAACTCCTGTTCTTGATAATGGGTAGGTAAATTTTCCTCTGTAACTGAGGCTTTGCAGGGTGCATAGTGAGTAGACTTCCAACTTTGGCTGGATGGCCTGCTGAACTATTCCTTTAAGAGTACTTTAAAATGTTTTTCTTGTCTTGCCTGCAGAACACAGGGCCCTTTATCTGTAGGAATCATCTAAGATGGTCTTTCAGGTTGGTGGTTGCTAAGCAGCACCACATTTGAGAGCAGTTAGACACTGGAGAATCCCCTACTTGAAAGGAAAAATAACCATGCATTTTTCTTTGGTTTGTGGCAAATAGGAGAGCAAGGAGGAGAGAAGAGAAGAGCTATTTCTCTCTCCGCCTTATCTCCCTTAAGATAATATTAACAAGGCCCACCCTGGGCAAAGGCTCCCTTTGAAAGTAATGAATCTGTATATTCAGCTGCCCACAGGAAGGCACTGCATCCCTAGAGACCTGGAAATCACAATTTCAGTGCCCCTAATAGTGCTCAAACCTTTCTTGTGAAGCTATCCTATGTCCAGTTGTAATATGTGTGCTATCTCCTCCACAAACCCTTATTAAACTCACCTTATTTGCTATGCAAAATGGACAAGGATTTCTGGGGGGAAAAAAAGTATATAGATTTCCAAAAGAGTTACTAGAAAAGCTAATCTAGTTAGAAACATGTCACTGTGTAAATAGAATCCACAGAAAGCTTCTGCTCCTTACATAAGAAAAAGCCTTAGCAGCTCTTTGGATCATTTCACATTTGCTACCAAATGTAAAGGTTGAAAAGCAGAAAGAATTTGTACCAAGAATGCTAAAACAACTTCTGCAGTAACTCCATTCTTACTCAAAATATAACTCGTGTTTACAACACAAGAGTTTCCAGATGGTCATGCAAATGAATGCTCAGGAATACATTACATGCCATATTATTGTTGTTTAGTATTTATTGGGCCCCCGCAATGTGCAAGGTGCTGAGAAAAGCAGCAGAATGTCATCTGCTAGGCGATATGAAGCATACTGCATAGGCAACCACATCATCAATGGTTTCCAGAGGGTTAATAACACCAACAATATTTGAAAGGTCTTCCAGACTCAATAGTATTAATATGGATGTTTGGGACTCATGTCCCTTGTTCAATTTCATCTAAGGTTCTTTTTTTCTCCCGGCAATAGTTCCTGATGTTGGTCTACAATAGTATTGTGCCTACTATTTTTATTTCACACAATCCTCACCCATATACAAAAATCCCAAGAAAAGAGATTTTGCATCATGTAACATTATAAATAACTAAGCCATTTTCTGTTGAAGGAGGCCTACTAGTTGAAGTTTCAAAAGCTAGAGAGTTCACCCAGACATTCCCATGCCAGAAATAGCATAGCTCATCCTACAATAAAGTCTCTCAGTGTAGTAAAGACAAAGAATGGAACTGTAACAAAATTAGGGTTCTTTTTTTTTCCTACCAATCCCCTAACTTTGTGCGTGGGTGTATACAGATATATATATATAGAGATAGAGAGAGAGATAGATAGATAGATAGATAGATATAGATATATATATGATATAGATATATGTATATATATATGTATGTATATATATGTATGTGTATATATATGTATATATGTGTGTGTGTATGTGTGTATGTATGTATGTATTTCTTAACTTGACATGCATCCTATTTTTATTTCTTTGCCCTAGACATGCATCCTGTTTTTATTTCTTTGCCCTAGAGCAACTAGAAACAGACATGTAGCAAGTAAGACCCCATTGGAAGGAAGAACAAATCACCATTGATTTAAAGCATTTAAATTTGATTATATAATCATTTGATTATATTTGATTGTATAATAAGAGAAGAATTATGCACTCTGCCATCCATTGCATACAAAATATTCCTGGATACATTTACTAGAACTATTATTTCTTGGTTTTTGAGGCTATCTCAGACATAATGAGATGTAGGAAAAGAATATGTAAACAAAACAGATGTATGCTGAGTTGATTACAAAGTAGATGAAGAATTTTAGTAAAGCTAACCAAAATATGAAAGAAATGCTGTAAAGTACAGAACCTCCACAAAGTCGTATGCTTAATGCTTCATTGTGGCATGCAGGTAATCCTACTTTGTCAAAGTATATGCTAACAGAGTGCGAGTTTTGCTTGGTTCTGTCACGTTGGAATTGTTTCCACTACGATCCTGGCAATAGACCAGGTCTGTTTCCCTAGGACTAGGACTATTCTAAGTACATAAAGGCTCATCACCAGTACACTTGCACTTAATGATTAATTCTTTGGCTATGGCAAATCATGAAACAAAGAAAAATACAAAGTGGCCCTCAGTTATAGAGTGTCAGCAAGGTAAGAAGAGGATGTCAAGAATCACACTTTTTAGCTGCCAATTTTAAGTTGGTTATTGGTACTCTAAATGCAAGTCCTGGGCCATAAGTAAATATAATGCTAGAAGAATTGAATCATGGAAATCTTGACATTCTTCATATAAGTGAAATTAAAAGTAAGAAGTAAATTGTAAGCGTGCCTTGAAGAGGAAAAGAGTTGGCAGAGTTGGGTTTATCATATGTCCAGAGGCCAAAGGAAACATTTTTGATGGGATATTTAGTCATCTCATATTTTGAAGATACACCTCATACTTTACCAAAAAAAAAAACTATCAGGAAAATAGTTGCAGCTTATGTACCAATGGTACAGCTAAGTGGCACAGTGGGTTGAGTGCTAGGCCTGAAATCAGAAAGAACTTAGTTCAAATCTGGCCTCAGACACTTATTAGCTGTGTAACCCTGGGCACATACTTAACACTGTTTGCCTCAGTTTCCTCATCTGTAAAATGAGCCAGACAAAGAAATGGCAAACCACTCCCGTAACTTTGCCAAGAGGACCCCAAATGGGGTCACAGAGTCAGATATGACTGAACAACAAAAATGTGGTTACTTAGGAAGAATAGGTAAGGTACTTCCTTAAAGAGTTAGGACCTTCCAAGATAAATTAACATACACTTTGGTACTTGGTGACTTCAATGCAAAGATAAGAATAGGTTAGGATGATGAAAGATAAAAGCATGAGTCAGGAAAAAGAACTGAGAGGGGCCACAGATTTATAGTTTAGAAGCCTACATTTCTACACCACTGCATGCTCTTTGAGAAAGAACTGTTAAACACTAGACGTGGCGAGCACCATAAACTTGATATTTTTGACACATGGAAAAAGATAATGATACAGGAGTCATCTCTGAATCAACTGTCTATGTACGGTAAGACCCATGACTTACTAGAGCAAAGAGTAAAAGCAGTGTAAAGTTAGAAGAAGAATTAGAAAAAACATATGGTATAAAATTGAAACAATTTTATTCTGACCTTTTTAAAGAAGTTATTGATAATGAAAAATAGGAAATTAAAAGTTGAAATGACATCAACACTATTTGTAATAATTTTCATACAGAAGAGGTTTTTTGTTCTTGTATTTAGTTGTTATATATTTTGGACTGATCACAAAATGAAGGATATAGAACTTTAGTGACCAAATCACAAGAAGAAATAAATATGGAAAAGTGAAAATCTTCACAAATTCCTAGATGCTTTATTGTGGTCTGGTGGTTCTTGAAGACCATGCCAGTAGAATAAAAGTACTGGAAAGGTCTACCATGGTGAAGAAGCATGCCCCTTTCTACCACTCTGTCTCTTACTTAGAATATAGAATTTAGAATATATTTAGAATAAAATATAGAATATTAGAATTTAGAATATAAATTCATTTGTAAAATCATATTGAGAAAGATGGTGAAAGATTAAAAGCATATTGCCTCAGAAATCAAAGAAAAGTGAAGGGTAAAACCTAAATTTAAGAAAGGTAGTCAATGTAAAACTGAGATCATTTATGGATGAAGATAGAAGGGCAATAATAAGAAGAAAAATAGAAAAGATCTTTAAACATTTTTTTCTAACATTGTTTTCACCATCAATGACAACAGAAGCACCACAATGGGGCCTCTAACACCACAGTCCTAGATGTACTAAGAGAGGAGGTACAAATGGCACTTAAAGAATGAAAAATGGACCAAATTTACATTGTAAAGATCTATGTTAGAGGCAACGAACATAATTGCAAGAACATTGAAAAGTCAACTCCCAAGTTATCTGAGGAAGAAAAGGTAGCAGAGGCGTAGGGAAATTGACACTGGGAAAAAGACAATGGTAAGCATCAATAGCTATTGGCCTTTGTGGGCAGCTAGGTGGCATAGCGGATAGAGTTCTGGGCCTGAAGTCAGGAAGACCTGAATTCAAATTTAGCCTTAGACGCTTCCTAGCTCTGTGACCCTGGATAAGTCTCTTAACCTCTCTCTCCAAATTTTTCTCTAAAATGGGGATTATAACAGCATCTACTTCCCAGGGTTGTTGTGAGGGTCAAAGGAGGCAAGATTTGTAAAGCATTTAGCACAGTACATGGCATGTAGCAGGAGCTTAATAAATGCTTGTTTCTTTCCTCTCTTTCTCTGAGGCTACTCAGTTACCTACACAAAATCTTTACGAGCCTCATCCCTAATAATAATAGCTAACATTTATATATGTCCCAGACACTGTGCTAACTTCTTTGAAGTTCTTATCTCATTTGGATCTTACAACAACCCTTGGAAGTAGGGGCTATGATTATCTCCATTTTATACACAAGGATATTGAGGCAGACGGAAGTTAAGTGACTTGCCCAAAGTGTCTGAGGCTGTATTTTAACTCAATCTTCCTAATTCTATGCCCAGCACTCTATCTACTTCTCCACCTAGTTGGCTCATACCCATACCAAGGGCATCCTTCATGAAAGTGTTACAGGGAAAAGGCAGGATTTTGCAAGTTATATCACACAGTGGACTGTATTTATAGGTTAGCCATTAAAGTTTAAAACTGCACTGAGACTTTTGAAATACCCTTTATATAACATCGTGGAATTGACAATGATGTAAGGAATATTATATTTCAGTGTTTATCATTTCTTGATTATTTAAAAAAAACCTTTTGATTCAATAAGTCAAACTGACACCATAAAGAGTCTGTTCTAACAATGTGTCTCTACATTGTCTCACCACCAAAATCTTTGAAGATTCCTTGAAATGTGTAACAATAGAGATATATATCTTTCCTCAACAACCTCTCATCATAAGCATCAGGTGAAGCATAAAACAGCAAGATGTGCTCACCAAAGGTGTTCACCACTGTGATGAATAAGATACATTACAGAGTTCAAATTGTAGAAGTGCCCCACATGGATGGTGAGATCCTTGAAATATTCCTCCATAAGGATAACATTATATTAGCTGTGTTGAGACTCAAAATATTTCAGAATTTGCTGGAAGATATCTGTAACCACCCAAAAGAGTTCAGTCTGACTATTCACACAGAAAAATAAAAAAAGAACCCAAATGGATAAAAAATGTCTATCTCCCAGATTAGGACATGTAGTCATATGGATAACCTGTGGTGTTTGTCTATCAACTTATCTATATCTATATGTGAATAATACACATTTACAACAAATCAGGCTCAGAATTAAAGTGGATGGGAATAGACCGGATGGTCTTCAGGAGGTTGTGAGCCTTTTTAATGCCTTCTCCCAAATTTCTCCTCCAACCAAGAGTTCATATTTTCATTATAATAGTGATCACTTAAATATAGTACTTTTAAGATATATGAGTGAGAGAGAGAGAATGAGAGAGAGAGAGAGAGAGATTAAGAGGGGAGGAGGGAGGGGCAGGCTCATTTTATCCTCATAACCAACCTGTGAGGGAGATGTTAAGACTTATGGATATAAACCATGAAACACAGTCTCTGAAAAAACTCAAAATGAATAATTTCATGGAGGCCAATGCTGTGTATGGAAAAGTATATAATTTAATAGATCAACAAACTTTGAAGAAAGATAGGAGTAAGCCATCAGGGAAAACTGCCGTAGAAAAGGAAATATGTTGGGTGCCTAGTGAGGCAGATGTCTGATGGAATGAATGGCTCAAGTGCTCTGTTGGAATCCTAGCAATGTCAGCAGAAAATAAGGATTGGCTTCATGATGTGGACACTCTGAGTGGAATTTATGTCTGGAACAAGAATAGTACAGGATGGGAAAACGTGGATGGGCTGTAATCTTCATCACTGGAGGGAACTCCCAAGTTAATGAGATGATAGATCCATATGAATATTTGAATTGAGTGAAGCACAAAAAGCTAATTGAAATATTAATTATTGAGAAGCAGTATGTCTTATTTATTGTCTTTTGTCTTGAGTCAGAAAGACCAGAGTTCAAATCCAGCTTCAGACACTTCCTAAGTGTATGACTATATATGAATTACTAAAACTTTCTGAGCCTTACTTACCTCGTCTATAAAACAGAGGTAATAATACAATGATGCTGATAAAGATTATAAATAGATAGATAGCACGTGTATAACGCCTTTAAGGTTTACAAAGAATTTTACAAATATTATGTCATTTGATCCTCATAACAACTCTGGGAGATAAGTACTATTATTGTACCCATTTTACATATGAGGAAACTGAAGCAGTCAGAAGTTAAATGATTTTCCTAGGGTCACATGGCTAATAATTTTCTGAGGCTAGATTCAAACTTAGGTCTTCCTGACCCCAAGTCCAGTGCTCTATCTACTATAGTAGATAGAGCCTATCTGATTATCACCTATCTGATTACTATGTATATATGTGTATATATATTTATATATGTGTATATATACATAGGCATATTTGTACAGGTATATATGTATATCCTTATGTATGTGTATTTGCATGCACACACATATATGTAATAACTGAAGTGCCCGTTTTGAAAGGTAGCATGGTGTCCTCAGTCAGGAGCACATGGTTCCAAGGCCCAAGTCTGCAACATATTGGCTGTATGACCCTGGACAAGTCATTTGAATCACTCAGTTCCTTACCAGGAGTTTTCTAGAACAAGAAAATCCTAGGTCTAGGAAAAACAAAAAGCTGTTCATTTCACATGAAAAGAGATAATAAAGGTGCTCTGCAGCTTTAAAATATTATACAAAAATTAACTATCAGTAATAAATCAACCTAGAGTCCATTACAAAAATCATACCTTAACAAAACTAAGAAAATTGAAGTAGACCATATTAATTATAAAATATAAGATGTCATCTCAAACATAACATTATACAGAAAAATCTGTAACACACTATAAATACAAAGTGTTATTAGTGCTAATATATGAATTAAATCGAGCAAATAGATAATGCAAGTTGTGAAAGATAAACTACTTTCAAAATTATTCTTGAGGGCAAATATGGTATAGTTGTTCAGTCATTTCCTTTTAATAATCTTAGTAACAGTCCACACATGAAAATTGGAAATCTGATCATTCTAAAATATATAGAAATATATTGTCAATTATTTCACTTAAGGCATATTTAGCTTAGTACAATAAGACTCTTCATTATTTTTTAAACTATGTCATGTTTTCAATGCCCTTCAGCCACTACATCATGATGATTTTTCATCTAGATTTTATTTTGATTATTACTGTTAAATAACATACATTCTCCTGATTACCATATCCTCTAATCTACTCATTAGAGATAGTGAGGGTATAAGACATCCATTGTTTTGGTGGCATACTGACAAGTGGTGACAGTAATAGACAATTTGCAGCAAAAAAAAACAAAACCTTGCATTAAATTTGCTTCTGAGGTGTATATTTACTCTGTAACCCAGATTTATTTGGGATATGTCTCTACATAGGCAGACAAGATATGTGCTATGGAGTTCAGGTTCCTTCCATGACCGTGAACCAGAACCAAGAAAAGATCAGGAGCTTAAACAATGGGAGAATTAAATAGGAGAACTACCGATTGGAGAAGCAAAAATGTTCACTAGCTGAGGAGCACATGAAGGCAAGCTGGCCAGATGGCCTTCAGTATATGAGGCACTGACTTCCTGATAATCAGTTGGTGTCTCAGAAAGGCACATTGACTCTTTCAGTTGTTTTTCCCTTTTCATGGGGTACATTAATTATGCATTAAATGCTTTCCTAGTGGCCTGCAAGATATAAGACACCTCCCTCTGGATCTAATTTGCTACTGAGGATAATGTGGTTTAGTTATAATTTTTTATTCTTCAGGATCCCTCCTGAGTCCAATGTCAATGGAACATTCCTCTGCTGGCCCAGCTGGGCTTGACCACTCATGGCCTCTAATGAATAAGGTGAGGCATCATTAATTTCAAAGCTTATCATGGAGTCTGGAAATTAAAAAATAGATATATAATGTATATGTATATATACACATCTATATGTGTGTACATATATATACATACACACACATACACACACACACACACACACACACACACATATATATATATATATATATGCTCTGGTCAGCCCACCTCTCAGATTTTGTGTCCAATTCTGCATACCACATTTTAGGAAAAACATTGATAAGCTAAGCTACGAGAGTTGCCAGAAGATTGCAAGCAGGAGGGCATAGGGTGTCAAATTTATGCCATATGTGGATAGGCTAAAGGAATTGAGAATATTTGGCCCAGAGAAGACTTAAAAAAGTGCAAGAGTTATCTTCAAGTATTTGGAAGTCTGAAACATGAAAGGGTGATTACATTCATTGTGCCTGGTCCCAGAGAAGAGAATTAGGAGCAATGAGTATGAAAGCAAATTTAGATTTGGCATAAGGAAAAACTTTCTAAGAATAAAAGCTATTCAAATGTGAAATGGGCTGCTCTGAAAGATGGTGGGATTCCCTTCACTTGATGCCTTTAAGCAAAGGCTGGATGACCTCTTCTCAGTATGTTTTAGACCAAACCCTTCTTCAGGCACATGTTGAACTAAAAGGTTAGAGGGGTCCTTTCTTCTAACTCTGAAATTCTTTATTCTTTTATTCTTTTTGCTGGGAAATCAACCTACAGGAACAAGGAAGAGGCTGTGGGACATGGTAAGCAGGTGGTAGATCAGAAACATTTATTTTTTTGCCAGGAAATCCAGCTCTGAACACTACCTATAGGAGCCATGGGTAAAAAGTGTGGAGAATCCAAATGGTTCAATTAACCAACTAACTAGACAAGAGTCCAAGAGATGAGAATTTAGCAAGGCTGGGATGGGTTCTTAGGAACTTGCAAATGTCCAAGAGATACTTTGCTCACAGCTCACCACCTCCTACCACGTGCTTTGCAAAACTAGCTCCCATCCAGAGCTGTCCTTATAATGAGCATCAACTGATACTGGCAAATCCCAATCAAAAGGTCAAATTGGTTTACATTGAAGCAATTGAATACAAGGGACAGGGCACCTGACACTGCACTTTTATTTGTATGTATGTGTGTGTGTGTGTGTGTGTGTGTGTGTGAGCGCGCACACGTGCAAGCTCACACGCATGATCTGCCTTTACACTACTCATACCTTCCTTGGTTTATATGAGAACATCACTATATAACTTAGTTGAAAAATTCTTCTGATGGTTTTTCTTGATTATATTTATAACATTCATAAGTGGGAAAAAACAAACAAATATAGTCTCCTTAAGAAACAATTTGTTTCAATAGAAACCAAAGCTGTAAACTCCTGAGAAGTTAAAGATCCTTTCTAAAGTATAATCTTAGTGAATCAAAGATTTATCTTTATCTCTATTCTTCTCTAGCATGTATATGTCATCAGTCAAACCTTATCTGTCTATTCTTCCTTTGACATTTCTTTTATATCCATAACTTCCTCCTTATTTCCACTGCCATCTCACTAGAACATCTCATCTGTCAGGAATATATTTCTACAACAACCTACTCCATGGCCGCCTTCCCTACTGTTTCCTTCCCATCACCCTAATTCATCATATCTGTAGCTTCTAAAGTCAAAGACTACTCTTAAGAGCAAAACAAAACCAAAAAAAGAAACTTTTTACAGTATCATTCTTCTGCTCACAATCTACAGTGGTCCCCAACTTCCAATAAGATCAAGTCTAAATTTCTCTGCTTGACTTTCAAGGCCCTCTCTAGAATGGCCTCCCATTGCCCGTGTAACCATACTTCCCAATACTCTCTAACCCTTAATTTTCTATTCCACTTAATCTTAATCCTCACCATCCCTTGAATATGCTGTGCTCACTCCTGCTTTCATGTTGTGTCTCTTGTTACCTAGAACAACTATTTCTCCCTTCCACCCAGTCAAATCTTATCTACAGTTACCCCTTTCAATGTCTCTTGCCTTCATGGAGTCTTTCTTAAATAATGTAGCTCTTGTCAATCTTTTCTGAAATTCTCCAACACTTATTATTTGTGCTACATAATTCAGCCCTATGTGATAAAAAGATGCATATAATTGAAAGATAATTTTCCTGTAAGAATGAATGAATATGAGGAATTCAGAAAAATACAGTGAGATTTATATCAACAGATACTGAGCAATGAAAGCAGAACCAGAAAAACAATATATGCATACATACATAATATACTTATACTAATGAGCGTATAATGAACACTGAAGTGAAACTCTATGTTTATAACACCGAATATACTTAATATACAATTTCTATGTTGGTTTTACTCGATTGTTTTTCTTTGTTGTAAGGAGGTGTATGGGATATTGTATATTCAGAAAGTATTTTGATATGAAAATAAAAATCACAATAAAAATTTATTTTTAATTAAAGAGAAAGCCCCAGCCTTAGAATTAAAGAATGAAGAATCAAATCATAACAGCAGTTACATAACTATGGGCAAGGCATTTAATCTTTTTGAGTTTCAGTTACTTCCTCTGTGAAATGGGGATAAAATGCATATGCTTTAAGAGGGTTATCATTCAAATTGAAGCTTTATGATGATAATATCATATAATGTTCCCAATGTGTTTCATGTACTTCAGTTTTATTTTTCTACCTTGTTGCATAATTCTATCCCTCATGAGGCCTAAACATAGTTCTGAGCACATGGTAAAGCCTCAATAAATACTTGTTGATTGTTCATATTAAAATTTCAAAAAAGTGAAAAAAGCACCTGCATATTCAAAGCACTATATTAGGCCTGGAGAAAAAAATAAAATTTTTATGAGAAAAGGTTTCTGCCCTCATTGAGCTATAGTTTAGTTGGGGACTTTACAATCCAGTAGGCATATGCAGACTGTGAAACAGGTGACTAGAACACAAAATAATCCATGACAAATGAGTTTGAAAGGTATAAAAAAGGATGTTTCTTGAGATTCCCTTGGGGATATTGATGACAGCTATTTCAAAGTTACAACTAGGACAGGGTGACTACGGATTTACTACAGGGTTCCAAAATTTAAAGGACACAAATAGCACATATGCTTACTCTGCAACATAGAAACAACCAAGATTAGTAACTAGTTAACAAGCTCAGTTAAAGTAGGAAGCTATGATATAATGTGCATCCTCTTTTTCCCTGTCCTTACCCAAGGTACACTCCTTTATGGATTTCCCTGCCTTCCTCCTCCTATAACATCCATATATTGTCCTCTCCTTTAACTCTAATTAAACTTTTCCAGAAGTAGCTTCCGAATATCCCGGAAGCCTCTTTCATCTTGCCACAGTAGGTATTTCACTGTATGCCTTAACCCTTATTCAATTTCCCCTGGTGACAAAATTTCTAATTATGTCCCTGACTAGTCTTCTATGTAGTCACGAAAAAGAATTTTCTCAAACTACCTCTGACAAAAAGAATTTAGTGGAGAATGTAGGTGATACAAGAATAACATTATCAATACAATTATTTTAAAATAAGCAAGACTATATTTCCTTCCATATCTTTGAGCCAGTGGATCATGGTAGTAGGGCTAACCACCAAGGCTCTCACGTCTATGTGTTTCACTCCTGAAGGAGGTATATTGAGGGATGAAGTAATTTTCACGTGATTCTATAATCAGTACAAAGTCTACTATCAATCAAGTAATAAATGTTTATTAGGTGCCTATGATGTGCTAAGCACTGTGCTAAGTATCAAAGCAACTGGTCATACTCACCATGAAGTACTAATGGCCAATCTTCCCTGGCAGTCATGGTAATATGTTGTATAACAGAAATAGTGCCAAACTTGGAGTCAGAAGACCTGATCTTTCACCTACTACCTGTGTGACCTTCAATAAGTTTTTTTAAACCACATTGAGACTCAATTTCCTCATTTTTAAAGTGAAAGTGTTGGACTAAATGAGCACTAAGCTTCTGCCAACTCTAAGTCTATGATTATATAATTCCTTTTCATCTAGTAGAAAGCTAGAAAAAAGAAAGGAATCAGGAGGGTTTTCTCCTTTACACAGACAAGGCAGGATACATTTCTAATGCCCTGCAAAGCACAAAGAGTAAAATCTAACTTTGATTTCCTAAGCATTGCTCTAATAGCCAAATTAGGGTTCTCCTTCAGAACAACCCAGCTTCATGCTTCTTATAAAGAACATAATTGCAGTGGAGACACATTAAAAAAGGGAAAGAAATAGTTGTTATTTCACTGAACCTTGTAAACAGGTGGGAAGATTGTGATAACTATGCAATCGCCCTACTAACATGGCACAACTAGGAACTTTCAGTTACTGCTCAAGACTATAAATAGATGTTAGTGGTCACATTACTATATGAATAAATGAATTAGTCAATCAATCAATGACAAAACATACTCTATAATCAAAAGATTTTTCATGTTAAGATTAATTTAGTGTAATACAAGCCTAAATATTACATAAGCTCCTTTGACATTGAATTATGCTGCTTAAAGACAGAAACTGCATTTTGCAGTCAGAGAAAGGCAGACAGACAGAAACCACTGTTGGCCAATGTTCAGTATTGTTTTCTATACTCTAGGTGACTGCAAATAAAAAAGCATTGGTCTTCAGAATTTAGCCTTCAAAAGATAAGTATCACAGATTTTAATCTGGAAGGAACTCTGGGTGGCATCTAGTATACACACATACGCACACACACACACACACGCACACACACACACACACACACACACACATACATTTTACAGGGGAAGAAACGAAAGCCCAGATTGTGTGTGACTTACCCAATATCACAGTCAGGAATGAACCCTAGGTCCTTGAACTCCAGATGCATCATTCTTTTCACCAAATTGTCATAACCCCAAGCCATTGTTGTGAAAAGGACATACATGGAACATGGGAACATCTTAACTGCAAGCAGAATGGCATAGCACATGAAGAACAAGCCTTGTAACCAGAAGAGATCTAGATTCAGTTCTAGATTCCACCTAGTAGCTATATAACTCTTGCAAGTTGCTTTTCTTCTTATTGCTCTCTAGCAGAATAAATTACAGAGAAAGTTCCTGTCTGCATTGACTGAGGGAATTTCCTCCCTAGGAGTGGTCTGTATAAAATAAGTCACAGGTCTATCCTAGGCCCGACATATATCTTCAAGGGATCATATTTAATAATCACCTTATTTTTAAAGCATTACTTCTATGCTTTCTATCAATCAATCAACAAGTATTTACCGAGTAACTAAAATGTGCCTGGCACTGTTTAGGTGCTGGAGATACAAGGACCAAAACAATCCCCATTTACAAATGCATGAAAAGCCTTGTGTCCTGGATACAGTAATGATGGAACCATCCACCAAAGGGGAGTCCATAGACTTAAGCCAGTGGGTTATGTCCACTTTTCAGTAGAAATTACCAAACCAGACTCACCCATTATCCAATGTGAAATACTCTCTGCCTTTGGGAAACAAAAGTGAGGCCACCAGTCAGGGATAAGAACAGTAAAAATAGCTGGGGAGAGCAAAAGGCAACATGGCACCCTGTGACTGATAGTGTTTCAGCATGAGCTGGTATGGTGCTATCCAGGGAAGGACTCTTTAAATTTGCATTTATGTTTAGTATTGATTAACTTTAACAGAGTTGACATGGGCTATTACTAGTACCAGTCTAGTTAACAACTAATGATGGCCATTAGACAGGAATGATTACAGAGCATCAGTTGAACATTGCCTCAAGTGTTTTTATGCGTTAAAAAAAAATCTGTCACTTAAAGTCTATTTTGCAGATTTTAAGGAGCTACAAATCTATAGTAATAATAATAGTAGTAATGATGATGATGATGATGATGATGATGAATGATGATGATGATAGCTAATATTTATATAGTGCCTAGTATGTGCCAGGCAACATCGCTAAGTGCTTTATAATTATTATCTCATTTCATCCTCACAACAACCCTGGGAAGTAGGTGCTATTATCCCCATTTTTACAAATGAGAAAACTGAGGCAAATAAAGGTTAAGTGATTTGCCTGAGGTCACCCAGTTAAGTGTTTAATGCTGGTTTTGAACTTAGGTCTTCCTGACTCCAGACCCAGCACTCTGTTTACTATACCACAACTAATAGCTTTCAAGGGGAGTTATTTAATTACACACTTTAATGAGAATGACTTTGCTATTTTAGACAACTTGACAAATTGTTCTAGCTCTGTCTTATACCCTGTGCAGTTTTGTTTCCTCTGATGGTAAAATGTTCTTATTTCTAATACTCCCTCACATAAACTGTAGTCAAAACTCTGAGAGTTCCTAGATTTGGAAAATATGGCCGAAACATGGAACAAAAAAAACAGTCTTCCTTTGAGCCTCATTTTCCATCTGCATGCAGGGCTGTGAACAAACAAGTATTATTATTAAGTCTTCGGTTATTTGTGTGGAACCATATATCTAGGCTTGTGGTGAATAACAGAAAGCTTTTTCTAGGGTAATATACACAAGTCACCCTTTTAAGACATATTTATTTACAGCCTGACAACAGTTTCCAAGGAAATAATCCAAATAACCACCATTTTCTTTCTACCTGGGAGCCTTTCTAATGGTACCTGGAATGAAATTCTTTATGATCTCTGACCTCTTTCAATAAAGATGCCTCCAAGTGATCATCAGAATATCAGCATGAAACCATTTTCACTTCTCCGTGGCCTTACTTTGTAAGCATTGTATAGAATTGCAGACTGCTATTACTAGAAGAGACCTCAAGAATATAAAATTCAACCATGCCATTTTATAGATGAGGATACTGAGGGGCATAGGGGGCATAGTGACTCATGCAAAGGCAGAGGGAGATAGTGACAAACCTAAGACGAAAATCCATATCGTGTGGCATAATCAGGCATGCCACCTGCCTAATTATAATATTAATGGGTAGCAGTATCTGTGTTAATGTGAGAGATATACACACACACATATATATGATATGATTCCCTCTCGTGCTAACACACACAGTATTGGACCAAATTCAAGGAAGGTCAAGATACTTTTATAATGAATTAATACTTTATTATATACTTTATATACTTGTATAGGAGTAGCAGGGTTTACTAGGGTAGTCTTACTCAATTGAATCTCAATACACTTGATGACATTTAGATTGTTAGACTTTGAACAACCTATTTGGAGTTTGTAGAACATTACATTTTGAATAGTCCATTTGCAGATGAAGGGATAAGCAGTGACATTTGTGGAGAAAAGGGATTTGACTCTGTGTTACCAGAGTTCCTTTACCCATTCACTTTTCTAGGCAAATGGAGATGTCTGAGGATTTTATAAAGGAGTAACTAACAGACCAAGTCATTGTGGTTAGTTAATGAAGAAGGCAAGTTATGAAGGAAGAGCTTGGCTTTTGAGAATGATCTCAGATCTTGAGAACTCAATTGCAGCTCTTACAGAATATAGCAAGATGGATAACTCTTCCTCTACCCTCAATCCCATTAGTAATGGCATCTTGCTACAGAACACATTGTTGTAGGAGACATGTGCTTGCACCTAGTCAGTAAGAGCAAAGAGAGCTTGACATCTCCTGTTGGGATATTGAAGCTTGGTAGATGACAGGTCTCAGAGGTTCTGAGGGAACAGAATTAGAGAGACTTCCTACTGTTCTAAAGGTCCATCTCTCTGAAGGAGACTAAAAATGCAGAGCCAGACATTCAGTTAAGCCAGAAGCTAGAGGCAGCAGAAACTGCTTCCAACCAACAGGTTAATTTGCCCTGTAGAGAGCAGGCCAAATAAGCCACTCATCTAGAAAACACTTCACCTAGTGAGGACTGGCTTGGGGACATTACAAGAGGATATCAGAGACCTGACACCATCAGAGGTATAATTTACTTCTTGTATGTGTTTGCCTTGGCTATTAGATGTTCTTTATATATGTCTCTCTCTGTTCATGATCTCTAGATGTGTTTGCTCTTCCTGCCAATGCCGGGTGTTTTTGCAGTAGAATGTGTTGTAGATTTTGGGGAAGGATGTTGTGTTCCTTACTATGGCATTCAATAAATGTCTTTGCTTTGAGCCAATTATATCTTCTTGTTGTTTCCTGGAACGCAGACATATCGATAGGGGCTCATAAGGTTTTGATTAAGAAATGTGGACAACAAAGTATCTTGAACCATGGATAGTTATCTACTATGGGAGCTAATATGTAAGTGCAAGTTGGTGGGGGAAGAGGGTACCCCAAAGAGGTATACTTGTATATACTTATATAATATATATGCATGTGTGTAGATGAAGCAGTGGACATCTATAACAAAGCAGTAAGTGGGTTATATAGTTTTTAGAAGTCAAGCCCATTTGCTCTAGGGCAAGAATATGTTGGTAAGTGTTTAACATTTGTGTCTCTGGGAAAAATATGTACACACAAAATGCTTTTAAGTTTAATCTGCATTATTATAATTTTCTCTATTACTTTCTTAAGTTTAGATCAGCAAGAAGACAATGTCAAGTCTTGATTTATAGCAATAGCTAAATGCTCACACTGAAATTTTAACAATCAACTCATCCAAGCTGATTAGAGCCAGCTTTAGCACACCACTCCTGGGGACTGTCTCAGATAAACAAGCTGGTTTGCTTTTAATTTGCTTTCAGCTTGGGAATCTGATGAGTTTGGATACAAATAACTCAGATGCTCAGATGGATCATTTTTAATGTGCCTAATAGCAAAATCAAGGATCCCAAAGATACTTTTTCAGTGTGGCAAAGCAAGAAGCTAATACATAAATAATTCTGTGTTCTCTATTGATATAAGCTAAGGATAGTGAAATAGAGCAAGCATATTATTTTAATAATAGTACCAGCATGATTTTCCCTCTTTAATTCAGACTTTTAATGCTATGTAGAACTTCACTTTTTTCATTTTCTTAGATTTTATTTTAGGTTAATAGGTTGTTAATGGGTTAATAATTGTCTCTGCTCAATCTGAGTCCTTCAGGTGAAAAATATTTGCTTTTTTAAAATTGGGATAGGAACAGGCTCTAATCTATCCTTGGGCTTTAGTGTGATGATTGTACTATTTATTATTTTTATTATTTATTATTATTAGGAAAGATTGGTTTATGCACACACACACACACACATATATGTATATATACGCATTCATATATACTCATATTCATGTAATCATACATATATGGATGAATATATATTTGCATATAAATATGTGCATACATACTATATATATATATGTGTGCGTGTGTGTATATATATATATATACACATATATATGTATATATATGTAATCTGTCTGTCTAATTTCCAAAGGCTGAGGTAGTGATAAGAGGAACTCCATTTTGGGGCTTGATCCTGACCTATAAGGGGGCACAGGCTACTAAAACAGAATTGCTGGAAACCTGGGAAATGTAGATGGAACAATCAAATGTTAGAACTAAGAATGAGGTGAGTGTGGCTGGAGTTCCTCATGCAATAGTCATCCAGGCCCCTGAGAAGACACATATACAGGTGGACAAGGCTGCTGCTGCTGAGGAAGGCAATGGAGCATGCCAAAGAGTTGAGCTGGGAGTCAATAAAAGGGTGATTGTCTAAGAGAGAAGGACAGATTTTTCACAAAGAAATATTACTCCTCCAAACTGGATTTTTAAAGGTATGTATAGAAGATGGAAGTAATGTGAATACATTTTTAAAAATACTGTAATAACAATAATATTAGAATAGTGTCAGAATCCCTAAAGGTCAGAATGCACAGAAGCTATAGAAAGATAGTCCTGTAGACAGTGCTGTGATACTTTTCACTTCTAACAGTTAATCAGTAAGTAATATTAATCATCTCCTATGTATCAATCACTATGCTAGGTACTGGGTATACAAATACAAAAAATGAAATAACCCATGCTGTCAAGGAATTTACATCTTATTAGGGAAGTAAATGATTAAATATGAAGAGAAAAATATAATAAATAGCTGTTGAGGGAGAGCAACTAGGGAAATCTTCATGTAGAAATCTCCATGTACTCAAGCTTTGCTTCAAAGGAAATGAGGAATTCTATGAGGCAGAGATGACAAGGGGGTAATTATAGGCATCAGAGATGGCCAGTGGAAAGGAGCTGGATTGGTAAGTGGGAGAATAAAGAAAACAGAAAGGAGAAAAGAAGATCCTGTAGTAAGAGAGTGGGAGCAACCAGCAGAGGAGGGAATACTGGGAAATAGTTTTGTTCTCTACCCCCTTTCCATCTCTGTAACTATAAATAAAAATGCATATCAATAAATTCTTCTTTGACTCCACTCATTACCCTTGTGATTTTTCAGATGAAAAGCTAAAATCCTTCCATGGTCACCACTAGCTTATAGGTGTTGTCTACCCCATTAGAATATAATCTCCTTGAGAGTAGGTACATCTTCATTTTTGTATTTCTATCTCCAGACCTTAGCACAGTGCTTGGCTCATAGTAAGAACCTAATAAATACTACTTCAGTAATTCATATTTCATTAATACTATTTCATTCATTTGATGTCTCCATTCCCTGAGCTCCCACAAAAGAAATAATTCATAGGAATCAGAGAGCCCTATAAGGAAACTGGGGGGGGGTGCCTGATGGTCAAACTATGTAACCATGAGATGCAAAAGGAAAAAGAGAGTGCAAAGAGAGTTGCCTGCTCCTTCTATTCTTTGATCAGAAAGGAGTAGAAGGCCAAGGCAGGCTAGTAGGAAAGTGTTCTACTTCATTCTTGGGATTTTAAGTGACTCTAGGGGCTCACATATTTTGAGACAATAATATCTCATTCTAGAATTTGTATTTTCTTTTTCTATCTTAAATATATATACATATATATGTGTATATATCTATATATCTTTATATCTTTATATCTATATCTATAATATGGTGAACTTCTTGAATGAATTGGAGAACTAGTTTTAATATACAGAGTATCCCAAAAGTCTTGGTGCAGTTTTAAGTTACTAAAGCTTAACGTTTACCTAAGCTATTAAAGCTTAGAACTGCACCAAGACTTTTGGGGCACCCTGCATTACTATGCATGCTTTCTCATATTTTCTAGGTGGGGGCTATGAGCCTAGAGAGTAACAAGATTTTCTAGATGTTTACCCTTCATATCCCAAGTAAATCTCTGACCGAAAGGATGCATAACAATAAAGTGTGCTTTTTATGCAACGTTAGACCAAGAAGATTAAAGATTAAGATTAGACCACACACCATAATATGGTGAAAGAAACTGGTTCTAAAATAAAAAGACCTCGGTCCAACACTTAGCACTGCCATCTTCTTCCTGTGTCACTTTGAGCAGATCATATTCTTTTTCCAGGTCTCAGCTTCCTAAAGAGATCAGACTTGATAGCTGCCAGTGGTTGTTCTAGGTCTAATCCTGTGATCCCCGGACTGCTGCTCTAGCTAGATGGGACAGTGGTGGTGGAAACAACTACTCATGTTGACTTTGCTTTAATTTCTCTACCAAAGGAAATTATTTGTTGACTTGAAAGACTAAGACAAAGATGGATAATGAGGGAGCTGCTGTCCAAGATAAGCAAGAATGTGGTAAGATAACAACTTGCTGTCAACAACGAAATCAAATCACATGCCAAATGAATTTCTCTCCAGGATACTGAAAGAACTAGTGACTTTAAATATCAAATTGCTGTGGGTCTAATTGGTTAATGTGAATGCATAGATCTTGTCAGTGATCTTTGAAAAAAATGTGCAGAGGTCCTCAAGGGCTAGAGATAGACAAATATTCTTTTTTTTATTCAAAACAAAAAAAGAAGAGGGTGAATTTTTCAAACTGTAAGCTTAATTATAGCCCAGAATAAAAATTATAAAATAGTAATTCCTAATCATTTTGAATATGACTTCTTTTAAAATATTAAATGATAATAACCTTTAACATTTACACAATGCTTTAAGATTTGCTAAGCACTTTGAACAATATTTCATTTGATCATTAAAACCCTGCAAAGAGATGATATTATTATCCCCATTTATTATTATCCCCATTTTACAGCTGAGTAAACTGAGACAGGAGTTAAGGATTTACATAGGGTCACACAGCTAATAAGTGTTTAAGTCTGAATTTGAACTTAGATTTTCCTAAGTCTAATACTATAATATTTATCCTATTGTTGAACAATGATTGAGAAAATGCATAACAAAAAAAACTATTATAGATTCAATAACACCTAAAGAAAGTTGTGTTTTATCTATCACAGCAATACCTACATATATTTGAAAAATAATTACAGATGTAACTATACATATATACACACACACATATACACATATATACATATATGCACATTTATATGTACATATACATGTATAGAGATATATAGATATAGATATGTATAGTTTTCCAAAAGTTTTAAAGACTTTTGGGACACTGTGTGTATCTTAAGATATAAGTCTACAGGAGATAGTCTTGCTTTTTTACTATCTGGAATCACACACTTCATATCTTGGAGCTAAATAAAGATAAAAATAGTAATTTACATGCTAATTCAGAGACCCATTTCAATAACTGCTTGGTACCTCCAGAAGTTTGTGGCCAAGAAGTTGGGTTTACTATTCTGGAATATCTAATTGAACTAAGGTAATTCATTCATTAGGATCATTAGCTCTATAGCTAGAAGTTTCCTTAGAGATCATCTGATTCAGTTCCCTCATTTGTATGAATGTGGAAACTTAGGCCCATAGAAGTGAAATGATTTGCCCAAAGTCATAGAGGTAGTAAGTGACAGCCAGAGTGCTATGACTCCAAGTTCATCACTCTTTCCTCTGCACAAGATTAAGTCAGCTTTTATTCAATAAGAACAGGTCATGATAAGATAGGCTCAATCATTTTTGTTTTGGGGTGGGGAGGCAGTGTTGCTATACTGCTAGGTCAAGGGAGTGCTTTAGCTGAAGTATACCCAGATGTTAACAAGGGACATAGGAATTTCTCGTGTTCTCTTATAGAAAAATAGAGATAGAAGTGTTCTAGATCACAGTACAGTTAGAATTTGGAGCTGGTTGAATGGCAGAATCTAAAGAGTAATGACTAATGAGATCAGTGACAGCTTGGAAGGAGATCTCAAAAGGAGTATCAGAGGGATGTGTCTTTCATTCTATTCTGTTCACTATTTTTTTCAATGATTTAAAGGAAGACATAACTGTGATGCTTACTAGATCTAGGCAGGATAGCTAACACTTTGGGAAAATGATAGGATTCCAAAAGCTCTCAATAAGTTGCAATTTGATAAGAAAAATTATTAATTTTGCATACCTGGGTTCAAAAAATCAATTTCACAAGTCCAACAAAAAGAGCACACAACTAAAAAACAGTTCCTGGGGAGGGGAGGAGAGGAATGGAGGGGAAAGAGCTTTTAGTCAACTAAAAGAGCAATATGAGTTAATAGTATGACATGATAACCAAAAGAAAATAAAAACCTGCTGTGATCTTAGGCCAAATAAACAGGGACACAGCATCCAGAATGAGATATAATCCCCATACCTAAATTATCTGTTTCACTCCCAGATGCTCCATTTTAAGGATATGAATAAATTGGAGTATGTCAATAACAGAGCAACCAAGATATTCAGAGGAAGGAAAGATAGAAGAAGGTGGGGGGAATGACTGTGGGGCAAGGGGATACTTTGGTGGGATTTAAGCATTGAAGAAGCCTCACTAAGTGTAGTATGAGCTAACTTTTTCTGTTTGACCCCAAAGAGCAGAACTAAGAGTGGGTAGACATTTCCAAGAGAGAAAATTCAGTTCAATGTAAGGAAAAAAGAACCTTTAAATAATTTTTAAAGTTGTCCAGAAATAGAAAGGGTTGCTTTAGGAGGTAATGGATTCCTTTCAGAGGTGTTGTGAGGCTCAAGGGAAGTAAAGTGCTATATACAATTATGATGATGATGATTAATTATTACTAATTATTAGGCCTCTAATCACCAGACCTTCAGTCTGCTGAAGACTTCATTCTCTGAGCCTTCTACTGGACTTTTACAGAACTCAAGCAATGTTTCTAGAGCAACACAGGCATGTCCCAGTAAATGTTTAATTATTAGACATGGGGAAAAGGGAGAGGGGGAATGAATGCATACATACTTTTAATCTGTATTATTAACACTTTTTAAGTCTGGACAATAAAGAAACAATATGTCAAACACTCATTTGTAGTGATTTCAGATTTCTAATATGTAAATGCTCACACTGAAAATTGCTTGGTAAGTGGGTTAGAACTGGCTCCAGCATGTCCCTGATTTCTTATGATTAGAGGTCTTTGAGTAACGTATGGATAATCACTCCTCAGGGCTGTTGTAAAGGGGATGCCTGTTCAGAACTAGCTGTGCTCTAGAGCCCCTGAAGTACTATCCAATGCTTAAGTTTCTGTGCTTTGGAGGCACATAGATAATAAGGGGCTTTCCCTGTGTCCCAATAATAGCAGAACCAGGACAAGAACGTATCTTGGGATCCTTATTCTCTGGCCAGCATTCTTTCCATTCCACATGTGGGTTCCAGATTTTTTTTCCAATTTATTTACATTAAATGGTTCTATTGAAAACTCATGATCATCTTGTAAAGTACCACCATATCTGTTAAAGGACAGCAACAAAACTTCTCTTCAATAACTGGTTAGCTGTGGACTTCCAGCTTACCTGTGCTTTCCTATGTTTCTTGTTTCTTGTTTTTAGCTTCTGACCTCCAGTGTTTGACAGACTATCTATTTTGTATTATAAATTCTGCAGCCATGATCCAGACCCTGAGATGTCAGTAGTTATTGATAGTCATACTGGAAATATTTTTCTTGGTCCAATGGCAATCTTGTCAGTCTATAACATGGAATAAGCTTAGCACTAAATATATCCTATGTGTCCAGTTTGGGACTAAGAAAGAAAACATTCATTATTTATTTGGGAGCTCACAGGTTGTTGAAAATGATAAGATTGTGACAAAAACAGTTAACAGACTTGAGAAGAAGTATGGTGTAGGGGATAGCAATCAAGGAGAACTGGATTAAAATCCTTCTACAATTCAGGGATTCTTAATCTTTTTTGCATCATGGACCCCTATTGAAGTATCTTGGAACCTCTGGATTCCTTCTTAGAGCATATTTTAAATGTATAAAATAAAACACATAGGATAACAAATGAAACCAATTACATTCAAATACAGTTATCAATTTTTTTTAAAAGTTCATGGACTGACTCTAGGTTAAGAATTCCTTCATCAATTCCTTGTGATTGGCAGAAACAGGATTGATGTATTTTAAGTAATTACTTAATGACACTGGTTAAAGATAATAATGAATAATTGATGCAACTTTTATGATTGTTTTAATAGTTAAGTATAGGATATTAAAAGGAATTAATCACCATGATAGCCTAAACCCCTTCGATTGCTTCATTTTCAAGGTTTGAGGCACTCCAAGAAGCAAATTGTTATGTGAAGATTTTGACTTGAGGTTGGAAAAGGCAAGGGATGACTGACAGTAATGGGATAGTATTGCAAGAATTTAGTGAAAGTCCTAATGTAGAATCTAAAAGAAAGTTCACAACCTTAAGTTAGTACTGTAGTGAGCCAATAGTCATCTTCTTGAGACCCTTGTACTGGGATGAACTTTTGCTCTGGTTCAGGTCAAGGATATTGTGATAATGTCAGACCACAAAGTATTGCTCCCTTATCCCATCCCTCCAAAAGGGCAGAAAGTTTAGGTTACTACTGTACAGTTCAGCAGGCTCTGGCACCATTTCATTATTCCACCATTTTTTTTCTCAAGTTTAATGAGAGATTACAGAATGTGTGAGGCAGGGGAAGAATTCAGAGCCCCATATATGTGTAGTGCTAGAATAAGGACAGCAAAGGGACAGGTTAGCAGTTGAGGCTGTCTCAGAAAGAGAGTGTTTCTGATAAAATAGGGAGAAATGGCCTCCACTTAGTTTCTATTTTCAGTATGTTCTCCGTGTCACTGGAACCTTTAACTTCCACAGAAACTCATGTTACTACTCAAGAATGTGAACTAACAGGACAAAGAGTAAATACACCTGAGAGAATTCAGTATAAATGTGATAGGAGGATATATATATAGATACAGATATAGATCTATATCTATATCTATATATCCTATCGCAGTTATACGTGTGTGTATTATTACTACACAGACTGAGAAAACACTACATATTGCTTGTTTCTTACTCTTAAACCACGATGATCACCCTGGTGTAGTGGCAGAGTGCTGACCCTTACCTCTGATACTAGCTTAGTGACTGTGGACAAGTCACTTGACCTCTCTGAGAGTTATTAATGAAGTTTTAGCTGGAGTTGTGAGTGGTGATGGTCAGAGATCCATCCATAGTAAAAGGAATGTTGTCATTTCAATTAGTTATAACCCATTACACACCCCTGTGAGAGAATGTTGATGTTGGTAACTCCATTTAGAAACCCAGATTAAGTGACTTGAGCAAATTAGTGGCAACAGAAAAAAAAATGAAAATCTTTGGTTTCACAAACTACTGGTCAGCTTTTAAAGCCATGATGCTTTTATCGCAGGAAATGATCAAAAGTGATCAAACAAGCTTATCTGGATGGGGCAGCCAGACAGTTTCAGGGAATGATGATTCCAGCTCACTCTTGTGTTTCTTTCTTCTGACCCATTACCTTGCCCCCAGGTATAGACCCCAACCTGGATTGACTGGCCTGAACTGTATGTAACTCACTGTGTATGTGTGTGTGTGTCTGTGTGTGTGAACTTCAGTTCCCTTAAAGAATCCTGAGTTTTGTTAATTTTGCTAAAGTCAGAATAAGGATTGAGTTACTAATGGAGGTTTTCTCTTTTGTCTAAAAAAAGCTTTTTGGGTGTAGAAAGGGTATTAGACAGCAATAGTTTGAAAAGATAAGGAAAGATGTCTTCGAGATTGGTTATCTGTCTTCAGAAAAGTTTACCTTGTGGATACCCATTCTTCCAGAGTGCCAAAAAAAAGCCTACCCCACATCTCTCTCTCTCTGTCTCTCTCTGTCTCTGTCTCTGTCTCTATTCTCTCTCTGCCTCTCTCTCTCTCTCTCTCACAAACATACACATACACAAACACACACCCTGCTTCTACTGGTTTTTGCTCAAGTGATCAACAGTTCAGCAGTTTCTCCACTTCCTAACATTTAGGGAAGTCAGAGACCTAAAAGTCAGGGCTCATTCTATTGCCCAACTGAGAGCAACCTGCAGGGACAAGGAAGCCTGAACCCTGTGAAGAACAAGAGGATATTATGTCCAATTACTGCATATTAATCATCCTCTCATCTTCTTCTAGTGAGTGGTTAAACTCCTCTGTTTGAGGCTCTCAGGGACTTCAAAAGGGCCTCTGTACGCAAGGCTGCCACACAGAAGAGGATGATTATGTGGTCATTTATTTATATGATTGGGACACAATAGAAGTGACTCTTGGGTCTGAACATGTTCCAGTGACTCATAGTATTTTTTCCCCTATGTTATTTGACCTTCGCTCCATCTACCATTCTCCCATCCTGATGTATCTGCTCCCTAACCACAGCAACCTCACAGCTGTATTTGTTGACCAGAGACTGGAAGAATGAAAGTAATTGTTTTCACCAGGAATCTTCAAAGGGTTTAAAATTAGTTCCTTTTTGTTAACATAGGATCAGATATTAAAGGATTTAGAAAATGAAAGTTGTCATTCCTTGTTTGGAAAACATTTTCTCATGATAAAAAATAGGAAAGTTATAGAGTAATCACCGAGCTCAGCTGTATTGTGTGATGCTTAGTTATTACATTATCACATTACAAACGAGAAGCGCACAGAAATCACAATGAATACATGATAGAAAGGAATAACAGCAAAAATGTATTTAATCATTTTAAGAGACAAATATAATTATCAGAATATCAAATATTAAATGTCTAGCTCAACAAAAAGTATCTGGGGTTAACAAAGAAAGACATTGATTTATGGAAGTTATGCAAAGTGTCTAAGACCTCCAGAGGGTGCTATTGCATTTATACAGAAATGGATTAATATATGTATATATTCTTCTGAAAAAGCAAAATTAGAATTTTGAATGCCTTTAATTCTTGCCTGTAAAACACAAGGAAAAACATATGAGAACCAACAACTATCTCACTTTTTTTTTATGCTAAACGAATAACTTAAGCACATCTCGTTCTATAGGATAGTTGTTTACCTATAGGCCACTTATATAGTAAAGGAATGGGGAAAAAGGAGTTCAAATATCCTTTGGGGGAAAGATCATATTTTATTAATTAATAAAGGTATTGTTTAATTAAGACATTAATGCATTTTATTATCCTCAAATTCATAAATTTAAGTAATTGAAACATAGGTTTCAAGCACTTCCTTGAGGATTATATAGAAAGCCAACAAATCACAACATAAAAGCAATTATTGGGGAAATGGTGTTCAGTTTCAAGGATAATTTCAAATATGTACTTAGGTGCAATTAAGTTTTTATCATCATAATCCCCCATCTCAGCAGTTTTTTAATGGTCCTTAGAATGCCACCATGGAGGGGGGAAAATGAAGTGAAAGTGGTATGATAATAAGTTTTCTAACTGGTGTGTCCAAGATGCCAGGCTTGTGTAATGATGAGGACATATATATTCCATGATTTTGCAACTCTGGGTAAATATTGGAGATACCTGTGCTCATCTGTTATCTGTAGGCACCTCTTTTGATTTATATTTTGCTTTAAAAACATGAATGAAAACAAATCTAAAGCAATTCTTTGTGGAATTCCGGAGTATGTTTGTACTGTTTTGAGTTTTCTCAGCTACTCTAAATGCCTGCCATCTTGATAATGCTGTTTGTCAATAGCATCATGGTGGTATTTTTAGATATTAAGCTGTTGGGAGGTGATTTGGGAATATAGTAGAGGGGTAGAAATAGGAACTACTCGACATTTTTCAACATTATGTTCAGGTTTTGCTTAACTTTCGAGACCAGATTGACATTGTTTTTACCAATGATTAATCATGTTCATTCTAATGAAAAAAAAAAAAGGAAAAGAAAAAAAAAAGGCCAGAGCACTAATGTTAGACCCTTAGGTAACATCACTGTTTGGTGTCATTTAATGCTGGACAAAGCTAATGTTGAAGATAGATAAGGAATGCCATGAGAAAGCTACCCAAGCTCATAGAATCACATCATTTTAAGTATAAACAATGTAGGCAGGGAGTGTTCCAAGTGAATTGGTGAATGACACCTAAATTGAAATGACAAATATTGTATCCGGGTTAGGAAATTATGCAACATGTTCATCTAAAGGTGAAAATGTTGCCAGGGAATTCATGGAATGAATGTAAATAACCGCACAACAAGAAATGCCATTTATATAGCATCTTTCTCTCTGGAGCTCAGACTGTTTTACAAGCATCTAATTAATCCTCTCACCATCTCTGTCAGGGAGGTAAGGTAGTATAGGCATCCCTGGTGCCTATAGCAGGACAAAACAAACAGGAGAAGGCACCAACCCTTGAACACATGTTTGTGGGCAGGTGGTTATTTTTCTCACAATCAGGGGACAACAGACCAAGAAGGCCCAGTTTAAAATGTTTGGTTTGAGTTAGTCTGATACGCAGTAAGGAGGGATGGTGTCTGATCAAAGTGGCTCATTAGATACTGATTAAAAAAAGAGGAAGGCATCAGTTCATACTATTTACTACCTGTGATGATTGTTGGGCACCTAGTCTCCCAAAATAGTCCCAGAGAGACCTACAACAAGTCCAGTGGGTAGAACTATGAGGCAGGTACAAGGACACTATAGATGCTAGAACACCTGGTGCTGATCACTGGGTGTGTGTCAAAAAAAGCATAGAAAGACAGGCCACTTGCATCCAGCTTTGCTATCTCTACGTGGCATGTATCGTGGCAACATGCAAAAGCTCTATAGTGTTTGGCCCTAATAAAATGCTCTTATACTCAGCTGGTACAATGATAATAGTATAACACATTAATTTATATAGCCCTTTTAAGTTTATTTTGTGCAGAGAACTTTCATAACTGTTAAAACTCAATTGATCCTCACATAAACCCTGATTTTGGCGTGTCTGGTATCATTAACTATTATTATTTGATAGATGAGAAAACACGTAGCATTAAGTAACTTGTTTAAAACTACAATGCAAGTTAGAGCTGATGTTGGAACAGGAGGACTTGGAAACTGTGTCTTAGGACTGGAAAAGTCATGAAGACCAAGTTCTTCATGTTATGGATGAGGAAACTGAAGCTTATAGCAGTTCTAACTAGCATTTGCTTGGTACTGTAAAGTTTATACAGCATTTGCCACAGGCTATCTCATTTGATTTTCACAATAACCCTGTGAGGTAGATACTGTTATTATCTCCATATTATAGATGAAGAAATTGGCTGAGAGAGGTTAATGACTTGCCAGAGTCCCACTGCTTGTAAGTGTCTAAGTCAGAATTTGAATCTACATTTGCATGAATCTAGGTCCGCAGACCCATGTAGCTGCCTTGTTTAAAAAGATGAAGTGGCTTGCTCAAGAGGAGCACATAGCTAATTCATGTTAGAACAATTACCCCAGTGCACCACACCCTGAATGGCAGGCTGACTTCCCCCCCCCCATCACATTGCTTTAACTTCCTTACTTATATGTAAACATGGTCTATGAGAAGATAAAGAAGTGGAGAGTGAAACTCCATTTGGACTGATGTACAAGTGAGACAATCCATAGCTTTGTTCATCAATATAGTGCAGGGAGGGGGGAGGATGCATTAGTATATCCTACAGAATCAGGAGGGACTCGGCAGGGAATGTGTAAAACACTAAACAATATATGATATAGTAGAAAAAGAATTGAGCCAGTAAATAGAAGACATGAGTTCTCACTCTCACACTTAATCACTGTGTAACCATGAGCAAATCATTTAACTTCTAAAGGTTTAATGTCTTCATCTGCAAATGGGGTAAGAGATGTACTATCTGCCTGATGGGGTTATTATGAGAATCAAGTGAGACAATGTTTGCAAAGCTTTTCTTGTGACTATAAACCTGTGTTTAAATGGAAGTTGTATATAAATGTAATTATTCTATTATACATGTACCAAAGCCATACTGTCATGCTTCAACTTGGAGCAGGGGTGGCCCCACGTTTTGAACAAATCGTCAAACATTTAGTAAATGCCTAGGTACTGCCCTAAGTGCTAGGAAACATACAGAATGGCAAAAATAAAGACTATGCCCAAAGATCCCAAACTCTAGGGAGGTCCCACTGAGGTGGAAAGGCTTTGAGTACAGCCCAGGGACAGAGGATTGTGTGTGTGTGTGCTGGCTGTGTATGAATATGCTTTGCCAAACTCAGAGCAATTTGCCATCAGAAAGTTGATACCAAGTGAGACAGTGTTTTAAAGACATGGCACTCACAAAAAGCCTTCTACTGTGATGTGTAGGGTTTACAGCTTCTGCCGGTGAAAGTAGAGCCCATAGGGATAAAATCAGAGAAATTTTGAAATTTGATCATTATAATTTGCTGCATAACCTCAGTCAAGTCATTTCAAGTTTCCCCACATGAAAAGGAGGCCGATTAGATCATTTCTAATATCGCACCAACACCACACAATTTTTTGATTCTATAATCGAAGTAATAAAGAAAGTGGGAATAAGAAAGCCACTATATTCTTTAAAGGATCCTTTTAAAATGTTATTTTACTTAAACTGGAAATGAAGAGATAGAATGTTGACAGTAACACGAGAGAGAAAAAAAAATCCTCAGCTATATAGGGAAATGGAATCTATTTCTACAAGGTTCTAAAATGACAACACCCCTTCAATCTTTGAAAATTGGTGTTAGGGGTGTTATGTGTTTATATTTATAACCCCAATTCTTTTTAGACCCTTTATTGAAATAAAATATACAATTCTATGGAAAAACATATATTTGAGTTCAGTGATTGACATATGCATATTATGTAAGGAGATGATTCTGTGAGTAGTAATATGCTAAATTTCTCTAATCAGCCTCCTATAGGCTATTGCCTCCCAGACTGTATAAGTAGTGGCCCTGGCCATCATTGTCTCACTTATTCACGTGTCTCACTGTGCACAAATTTAAATAAGTAGAGCATTTTTAATACTGAGTCAGTAATCTAATGGCTTGGCTTTATATTTTATTACAAGCAAATCCTACATTTCACCATGCTGCCTTAAGTGAGCAAGATATATACTAAACAGTGATTTAAAATGTACATAAAAAATTGCTAGATGAAAAGGTCCATATCTTTTTCTGTTACGTGTGTCACTGTCTATAATTCTGCATTTACATCTATACATAGATTTATGCTATTGGATAAAAAAAAAAATCTCACAATCTTATCTTAAATCCCAGCCATTTGCAAGGATTAGCCTGTTCTACTAATTCACTGAGGTGGGATTTTAGTTATTCAGCTAGTCCTTTACTCAAGACTATATCCTGAGGGAAATCATGCAGCATCTCATCAGCTTGTAAACATTAGCAGTCAGTCCACATCACCCTGATTTATTCTCCAGGTAAGTGATCACACTTCTAAGACTAAGAAAGTGTGTGAGCTTGCTTCTGCCAGCAAATAAGATGTACCCATCCTAGTTGGAATCTAAAATTCTCAGTTTCCTCATCTGTAAAATGGGGATAATAATAGTACTACCTCACATGGTTGTTATGAGCATCAAATAACACAAAATGTATAAAGTGTTTTGTAGATGTTAGCTACGATTATACGTATTTTGGTATCTTATAACACATAGTTTTATTATAAGGATTTGTTTCAGATATTTCCTCTTTTGGCATGCATGACCAATCCTCTTTTCTAAAGCTTCTTCTCCCCAACATGACCAACCATTATTTGTACTTCCAGTGGCCAAAAAGAATGGGAGAGAAGCCAACCTCCAGATAAAAAGAAGGAAATTGGGGGAAACTTGGTAATTATCATACTTTTTTCATACTGTCTTTTGATATAGCCTGGTTTTACTTCTAAAATTGACATTTTAATCAGTGTGCTCTGACTATTCCTTTATTAATCTCATTTTCCTGGAATATATGCTTCAAGTTGGTCATTAAAATACCCATGGAGACTAAGTTATCAGCAGTTTATAAAAAACCATTAATGCTTGGGATGTGATGGTAAAGCATTTGTGTCACTAACAGGTTAGATCAAACTGCCTCAATTTTAAAATGTATTTTTCTTCTCCCTTCTGAAAACACAAATTGTGGTAAAAAGATATCGCATAGAAAAGATGTTATCAATTTTCAATCCATAACTTTTGTAATAGTTTTGCAATTTACAAATAGTATTTTTCTAGTAATTTTCTGAAATGAACAGAGTGAGCTAGGTTCAACTAGGTGGAGCCTGCCCGTTGAGGAAGATTGATCAATCATTGCCAGGGATTATGTTCAATCGTGTATCTAAGGACAAGTTAAAGGTGGCAGGAAAGTTAAGTAGACAGCCATTAGATGATTATGGGATAAAGTGAGGAGTCTGAGCTAAGGGAAGAGATAGGATGAGGTGAGGCTACAATCCTCATTAGTATACTGTCATAGGCAATGGGCCTATATCTGAGTTGTAGGCGCACCAAGACAATGAAAATCACGATGTAGCAGCAAAAGGAACTTTTTAAAAGGTGATAACAAAAATGAAAAAGATTAAATGGGGGGGAAAAACTCATGCTTGTAGCAGAGAGGAAGTTCCAGCAGAGAACCTTGCAAAGTGGTCACGTAGAAGACATCCTGCTGACATCACTGGTCTGATCTAGATGGAGGCATCATTGAGCCAACTGGGGCTGTCTCTTTGATTTAGACTAATCTTTGGTTTGCTACCTAGGGAGCGTAGAGGTCTCATTGGCAGTGACTCAATGGCTTTATGATTGGGCACTGAGCAACCAGAGTTGCCCAACTTGGTTCAGCATCTGGAGTGTTACAAATAAGCAATTAAAAGTGAGCAAGAGTTACATATAAGTAGTTCAGGAAGTAGTCCCAATCTGATGATTGCATATAGTTCTACTGGCTGGTTTCAGACAGTAGTTGTTGCTATAGTAAAATTGAGAAAGACCCTTTGTTCATCCTTAGAGTCACGTAGACAGCACATTAGATAGAATATTGGGCCTAAAGTCAGGAAGACCAGAGTTCAAATCCTGCCTCAGACATTTACTAGCTGTATGTCCTAGGGCAAGTCATTAATTGATATCTGCCTAATTTTCCTCAATTGTAAAATAGGCATAATAATAGCACCTATCCCCCAAGGCTAGCTGTGAGGACAAAATTAAATAATATTTGTAAAGTGCTTGACATAGTTCCTGGAACATAGTAGGTGCTTATTTCTATCCTCCTTCACTGAGTCCTTCAGTATAAAATCTTCCAAAAATTCTCTTTCCTTCAGTGTAACTGCCAAAAGAATACCCTAATTGAGGTTCTCTCTATTCTGGGATGGCAGACATTTATACACAAAGTAATATAAACAATAGAAAGTTGGGTAAAGGAGTAACTTGGGACACAGGTCCACCTCCAGCTCTACTCCTCATATACTTTAACATGCTTTATGGAAGAAGAATCTCTATCAGTGTAATCGTGTGTGTGTGTGTGTGTGTGTGTGTGTGTGTGTGTGTGTGTGATTGATTCCAACATTCAAAGCAAGAGGTCATTTAACCCTTTCTTTAGCAGGTGGTATTCCGCTAGCTGTGTTCTATAGAGGACCTTTGTTCACCCTGTTTTTCAGCATAAATTCCCTGTCTCTTAAAGATATTGAAACTGAAACAGAAATCACAGTCACAGAAACTGAAAGCTCAAAAGAATCTCAAAAGTCACCTAGTCAAAAACATCCAGGACCAAAAATACCTTGAAAATGCCCAGAGTAGTCATGTAGCTTCTGCCTGAAATCCTTCAGTAAAGGGAAATCTTCTACTTGGAAAACTCTATTAGCTTGCAATTTTTCCCCTAATATTAAGCCTCAAATTACCCCTTTCCGTTTCCCCCACTGTTCTTAGTTCTTTCCTTGAAATGGGCAGAATAAGTCTAATCATTTTTCCACATCACAGCCCTTCAGATATTTGAAAAAAATCTATCTCGTCCCACTTAAGTTTTTTGTTGTTGTTGTGGTGAACATTGTCACTTCCTTCAATGGATAAAACATGATCTCGGAGTGCTTTCCAGTGCTGGTCACCCTTCTCTGGATGCCTTCCATTTCCATAATGTCCCTCCCAAAGTAGAGTTCCTGGAACTGAGCACAATCATCTTTCTTAACCTCTTTGTGACTGTGCACAGTCTATGCTCATTGTCTCTATTTCCCTTCCTCTTACTTGCTTGTCAGCACTTTGCATACGGTGTCTGACCTCATCACTAAGTTGAAACTACTCTTCCAAAAGTGACCAGTGAATATGTAATTGTAAAATCGAATGTCCTTTTTCAGTTTTCATCCTTCTGGACCTCTCTGCAGCATTTGATACTGTTGACCACCCACTCCTCCTAGAAACTCCCTCTTCTCTGGATTTTTGTGACCATCCTTTCCTGGTTTTCCTCCTACCTGTCTGACTACTTCTCTAGCCCCTTTGTTACTTCATCAACCATATCCTGGCTTCTAACTGGGAGTACTCCAAGGTTATTTCCTGGGCCCTCTCTTCTTCTTCTCTGTCTCTTCCTCCCTCTCTGCCTTTCTTTGTCTCTGTCTCTCTGTCTCTGTCTCTCTCTAATTAAACCTTTGGGAATTGATGAGATTAACAAGTGAAAGTATATGTGTTTGTGCGTGTGTGTGTGTATACACACACATATATACACACATAACCATATGTAACTTATAGTATATATACTCAATAGCATGTATGATATATATTACTATATAGTATATATAATATGTATTATAAATCTATGTGTGGTTGTGTTTATTACACATTACCACATATACCTATATATTACTATACTATATATAGTATATATATACTATATGTATACCATATAATATATATGAAAGCAAGGTATGACCATACATATTACTATACTAGATGTCATCTATAGTATGTAACATATACTATATATAAAATACTAGATATTATATATGTATAGATTGTAATATGCACACTATGTTAATAACACTATATATTATTTATGCATGCGGTAATACATTACTACATATTATATATGATAATATACACACATAATCATTTGTTAATCTAATCAATTCCCATAGGTTTAATTATCATCTCTATGCAGATGATCCCTAAATCTATAAATCTAAATTTAACCCTAGTCTTTCTCCTGAGCCACAGTCCTGAGTCACTAACTGCCTACCAAGCAATTGATGTATAACAAGCACCTCAAATTCAGCATATTCAGAATGGAACTTAAATTTCCCCTACCCTCCCACCCCCACTTCCAAACTTCCTTATTTTAATCTGGTACACTACCAGCGCTCCAGGCACTTATATTTTCAATCTGTGTTATCCTTATCTCCTTACTCTCCCACTACCCTCCCCCTGCCAAATTGCCTTGTTTTCTTTATATTTTGCATATGCTTTTATATAACTTTTACTATGCCTGGTACGTACATGTTGTCTCCTCTGATAGAATGTAGGGTGCTTGAGGGCTAGGCCTGCTTTGTTTTTGTCTTTGTAGGTATGCCCAGTGCCCAGCACACAGACACTTAATATATAATTATTTTTGACTGATGATGGTATAAAGTACTAGGCACTACTAATCATTTAGCTTCCATTTCATATACCATTGGCTCAAATTGAGTTTGAAGTCTCCAATAACTAAGATTTTTTTTTATAAAAACTGCTTAGTTATACTTCCTGAAGTTGTACTATTTATAGTTGTATTTCCCTTAAGAAACATTAAGTGACTCTTCAGAAGATGAGCTAATGTCCAGTATTGTTATTCAGTTATAAAAAAGCAGTCATTTTTAGCAATTTCTGCAAATTGCTCACATAACATTAAACATCAAAGAATATTAGGGAAGGGAACATGCATTTATTAAATACCTACTAGATGCCAGTCATTGCGCTAAGCACTTCATAAGTATTTTATTTGGTCCTCACAACAACTCTGCAAGGTAGGTACTATTATTATCCCCATTTTACAGTTGAGGAAACTGAGGTGGACCTTTGCCCAAAGTCACACAGCTAGGAGGAGTCTAAGGCAAAATTTGAGCTCAGGTCTTCTTGACTCCAAGCCCAGTGCTCTAACCACTGTACCACAAAGCTGCTTCTATAATGTAATCCTGCCCTTCTAACAAAAGGAGAAACCAATCCCATATCTGTCTGAAGTCCATTGAACCAAGATAATAATAACAGTACAATAGAAATAGCTTCAATAATAATAACAGCAACAATAAAAATACTATTCAGTGTCAAAGTTTTTAAGGGAGTACAGAATATAATCTAATTCAGTATGGAAAAGAACGCTGGAATGAAATGTAGACTGGGATCTTCAGAGTATAGACGCCACATGCCACTGAGTATTTTTGTTTAGGAACAGAAAATCAGGAGCAAATTTAGCTGGTATAATTCAGATACCCACTATTGTTTTTTTTTAAAGTGTTAGACTTTACATTTGTTAATATTAAATTTCATCTTATTTGATGGGACCCAATGTTCTAGCCTCTTGAGATCTTTTGGGGGTCCTAACTTTGTTAGACAAGGTATTTACTTATTCTTTTCTTCTGATGTATAATTCTGAGCACCAGGGTATGTCTTGTTAGGAATCTGGTAGGAACTAAATTTTTGCCACCTATAGTGATATATTGTAGTTTCAACTGTTTCCTTGTGTTGTTTAACAATTCTATCAATGACTTCAATAGATAAATTACTGATATATATGTATACATATGTGTGTAATATACACATATATGTTGCTTCAGAGGTTTGTAAAGTGTTTTGCAGATGGAACACTGGGTACAGATTCATGGGTTTTCCCCAGAGACTTCGGTGAATCCTGGGGGTGATTTCCCAGTGGCTTGTGTGAGATGCACAGATGTCATAGGACCATGGGATCACAGATCTCAAGCTAGAGGGACTCTTCATATAATTATAAAGTCCATTCTCATTCATTTTACAGAAGGAAGGCAGCTTGCTAAAGGTTGAACAGAGAGTAAGGATTTTGCTCTTGACTCCCTGAGCTTCTATCAGTTCTCTTCCTCCTTTGTGATGAAAAAGTGTTCATCTTTTTACAGTTACCTGGGGATGATGGGTCCTGTTTAGTTAATATTACATGGATTTTTATTTGGATACTCCCTATATCTGTTATCAGCCATTGTACCCAAAGGTACATGTTGGCATTGACATAGCATGTGTGTTAATTGTTCTAAATGTATTGTTTCCATTTTGTTTACAGCAATAATAGCTAATAATAATGTAACGATGATGATGATGGTGATGAATCTATTCTACATGCTTAACCAAGGTGCACAAGAATTCAAAGTCTAAGCTATTCTATATTCTAGGCACTGATGGACAAACTCTTGTATAATTGATCAGAATATTGGATTTGGGAGTTGGCTGCCAATTTCTATGGTTCCTGATATTCTTCCTTTATCAGTTCCCTAGTTAGCCAAGATCCAGTCATTACCAACAGAAGGTATCTGAAACTAGTTATCACATAGGATCAAGGTGTTACATATGCTCTTGTCAAGGTACTAAGCTAAGGAACATATTAGATAATGAGAAACCCAGATTCATTGTGGGGGTCACAGACCAGGAGGCTGCAGGAGTCCCTGTTTACTCCCAAATCTTCTCCCAATACAATATTCTTTTAGAAAAGAAGCCAGACATTGTTCTAACAGAGGATTAAACTATTGTACATCACCTAAATTTTTAAAAACATTGGTACTAGAGGCAGAAGTGGCCAGGAAACACCAAGACAACTTTTAAAATAGCTGTTGTGGTGACTGTTTCAATATACCTCCCCTTATTTGATCATAATTTAGTTTGCTGAACACACTCATGTTTGTATTCCATCAAATTGGGGCAGGGAGGAAAAAAGCTGCCTAAAGACAGATATACAGGCAACCTGACAGCCAATTCAGATTCAAAAAAATAATACAACAGTGCTTAGTGACTTAGGCCCTTCCACAAGGCAGTTTAAGTCTGGCCAGAAGGACAGAAGCAATGGCAGATAATGGAGAACGAAGGAAAAAGTACATATTGTCCTGTCCAAAGAGTGTTGACCAGAATGACCAGAAGCTGACAATAAATGCTAAAGACTTTGAGGTGTAGAGTTTGAAGTTAAGAAGACCTGAATTCAAATCTCCCATCAGATACTAGCTCTGGGATCCTTTACTCTCACTTCACTTTTCTCAGCCTAAGTTTTCCCATCAGTAAAATTAGTTGGAATCAATGGCCTCTGTGATAGGACCAGCATTTTCCTGGCATAAGTTCCTTTTGCCTCAGCTTTTCTAACACAACTTATTCCTCCTATGCATCCTGATTGGCCTCAGCTTCCCTGACACAGTTTCCTAGTCTTGGGGCATAAAAAGCTCTAACCATGAAGATTCTGGGTCTCTCAGACTTGGTGGGGACCTGAGATAGTGAGAGTCACCATATTCTAACAACTTACTGAGAAACCTCACTTACAGATTGAGATGAAAGGGACCATGTCCAATAAACTCAATAGTTAATAAATATTATTAAGTGTCTACTATGTTCCCAGCACTGTGCTAAGCATTGCGTCCAGAGAAACTAAATGCCACTATATCTTTGTTGTATATTCTTCCTGTTTTAGGGCAAAGTAAACCTCCTTTATTAAATGTTCAATGACCTGTGAGTACCTCATTTTATCCCAACGTTTAATCTGAACTAAGAGGGTGCTGGTGATAGAACTAAGCCTACAATAACCCCTCAGCTTTCTTTTAGCTCTAAATCTATAATTCCATTTTAAAAAACTATTTTGGTTATACTAAGGGCAAGAGATGACAAAGGAAGGGAAGATGGGGTGATGAAAATAATGGACAACAGTGAGCAGCTTCAACTCTTACTTAACCAATCAACTATTATTTTGCTTCTGTTTTCTCTTCCAAAGAGAATGATTTTTGCACTGGGAATGATATAGCAGAAATGCTTAGAAGGCAGTTTGTTGAAACTCAAGATAAGTGAAGAGATGGTAAGATAGCATCTGGCTGTCTTTGATGAGGTCAAGTTGCCATGACTCTTGTATGGATCACATCCTGCAATTTATCCTGAATAAATTGGAAGACATGATTGCTGGGCTGTCACTGGTGATCTTTGAAGGGTTGCAGCAGATAGAAGAAATGGCACAGGATTGAAGGACAAATTTCCCCACTTTTGAAAAAGGGAAGATGGTGACATGTACAAACTGTAGAGCAATGAGCTTGACTTTGATGCCTGGCAAAATTCTAGGACACATTATAAAAAAGGAGGATTTGGGAGCATTTAGAACGAAAACCAGTTAGCTAAGTGCCATCATGTCTTTATCAAGAACAGCGAATGTTAGACTAGATTTATTTCTCTTTCTGATAGGGCAACTCTACTAGTAAGTCAGAGGAATATTACAGATACAATATACTTATTTTGTTATTAATGCAGCATTGTTCATTTTATTGTTCTTTCCATTTTATATTGTTGTACTCACCTATTTTATTTTCCTGATTCTGCTTGCTTCACTCGGCATCAGTTTATGTCTATTCCATGTTTCTCTGAATTTTTCATATTTGTCATTTTTTATTCCTGTACATTTATATGCTACAATTTGTTTAGCTATTTCCTCTTTTGAGGCCTACCAGGTTTCCAGTTATTTGCTACTACCAAAAAAGTGTCACTGTGAATATTATGTTAGGTAATTTCTTTCCATTTTTGACCAAAGCCTAAGGCTGTATTCATCTCCATATTCTTAGACACTATGCTTTTTTTTTTTTACTGGAGTTTAAGTTAGCACTAGCTTTCTCAGCAGTCATATCACACAGATGACTCATTTTCTTGAAATTGACTAAAATCCTCAGATTTTTCTCTGACAAATAGCTATGTAGGCCCATATCCACCATTCTATCCTTGGGAATCAGTTTATGATATACAAATACACTAACTTTACATTTATCTCTATTAAATTTCATCTTGTAAGATACAGCCTGTCAAAGTTTTGGATGCTGATTGTTATGCAGTGTGTATTAATTATCTGTCCCATCTTTGTGTTATCTATCAATCCAATAATCAAGCCATTGTATGACTTTGACCAAGTCATTGGTGTTAATAAGCACAGATCTCTGGGACACTTTTCCCCTCCAAGTTAATGTGGAACCTTAAATCTCTACTTGTCGTCTATCCTATGTACCTACATTTTCCCCATCAGAATAGCAGGAGAGACTTTACCCAATATCTTGGTTAAATCTAAACAAATGGTATCTTTACAACATCTATATGATCAGGTTTAAGAATTCTTGTTTTTTTTTCCTTTAAAGGTTAGTTTGATCTTAATGTTCTTAATGAAGCCATGATTACTCTTTATAATCATGGTTTCTCTTTCCAGTTCTTTACTATCTCTTTAATAATACATTCTAGAATTTTTCCAGCAATTAAATTAAAGCATAATGGACAATAATTTTTAGTTTCTGTTCTCTTCCTAGTTTTTCCAAATAAGGACAACATTTGCTCCCTTCCTATCTTGGGAGTACTCCTATTAAAGATCATTGACAGTAACTCAGCTATCATTTCTTCCAGGACTTTCAGAATCTGAGGCTTTAATTCATCTGGGCTACATGATGACATTCTATCCTTTTTGGTCCAATTATCATTATCTTTGGAAGAGAAAAGTAAAAGTAAAGAGTCCACCATGAATTCGGTTTCTATCCCTTCTTTAATTCTTTCTTTTTCCCCAACATAACAACGTTGTCACCCTTAGCTTCCCTCACTTACATCATCCCATTTTTAGCTGTGTTGCTTTAGATTCTATTTTCACAGTACCATGTGGTCCCTGCCTTTGATTCTGTTTTATGTACAGATCTTTAAAAATGGGTTGTTCATTCTCCTCAGCCTCAGTAATATTGCAAGGACGATCAGCTGTGAAAAACTTAGCATTATGATCAAGACAATGACCCAAGACAGTTCCAAAAGACCCAAGATGGAAAACGCTATCCCACCTTTACAGAGAGAATTGATAAACTCTGAATTTACATTAATTCATATTTTTATACTCTTTATTTTTATTGTTTTATTTTGTTTCTGTTTTCTTTTGCAGCATGGCTAATATGGAAAGATGTCTTGCATGACTTCACATGTATAATCAATATCAAATTGTTTATCTTCTAAAGGAGGTGGGAAAGGAGGGAGGGAGAGAATTTAGGACTCAATATTTTAAAAAGATGATTGTTAGTTTTTTTAATCTGTGATTGGGAAATATTTAACAAAATAAAAAATAATTTAAAAAATGTAAATTGTTTGTAGGGTTTTCAGGTGCATCTGTCACTTTTTCCTCATCATCAGAATTGTTTATCTTTGTGTCTTCAGAACTTCATTCTTTAGAGCTTTACATCCCTCATTGACTTACTTCCCTTATAGAATTTTTATCACTGGGATACTGGGTAGCCCTCCTCTGAGTGCTTTATAATCTGCTCTTCCCAAAATTTAAGATTCATATCAGGCTTTTCTGAGCTTTCATCTCCTGTATCACAAATTCTGAGATGGATCAGTTATATTGCCCCAAGTTTTCCATATTTCCTTCCCCCAAACCCCAACATTCAATTCCTCACTGTTCAATATAATCAGACTGAAAACAGAATTTCCTCTTGCAAATTTCTATATATTTTGAAGGATGAAATTGTTATTATGAACCAAGAAATTATCTTGTACTTGTAGCTCTGCTTTCTGTAGAAGGAAAGGTCCAGAATAATTGAAGGACCCCATCATAATTCTACCATCCCTGGATTCCAGGCTTGTGATCAGTTTCCAGAATTCCTCTTCTCTTTCCTCTTTGTCTGAGTTACCTGTAATGTATTCCACTGATGATATAAATCCTGTTTTTCATTCCAATGATCTTAACCTAAATGATCTCGCCTCTCTAGTTTCTGGATTTGTATAGCTTACTATACAATGTTGGTATCTACTTTTTATCTGCCTGGTTCCTTTTAAAATATATATATATATATATATATATATAGATAGATAGATAGATAGATAGATAGATATAGATATAGATATAGATATAGATATATATATATATATATATATATGCATATCCTTCCAGAGATACAATCCAGTCACTAATCTCATCCCACCAAGCCTCAGTGATAATTATGAGGGGAAATTGGTGGTGCAATGGAAAGGACCCTGGATTTGGAATGAAAGGAGCAGGATTCAAATACTGGCTCTGACATGTACAACATGTGTGACTTTAAACACGCTATTTAACTCTCATGTGCTCAGTTTCTTCATTTATAAAATAAAAGGTTTGGATTAGATGGCCTCTAAGACCTCTGAGACCCATAGATCTCTAATTTATCTTGCTTTCTAGCCATATTTGAATTCATGTGTACATCTCTCAGACTGTGATATTTATGACTGTTCCTTTTCTTTGGCTCCTACAGATTTCTTGGTTTTTCTACTACTATTCTGTTTCCAGAATGAATCTATTATCTGTATGTAGTTTGATGGTTATGTATAGGTAGTTTCTACCTCACCATTCATTTTCAGGTATTATTCTCCTTCTCCTTCCCTCAGAAAACCCTACTCCGGTGCCTCATCGTGGCCTCCTTAGGAAACCTTCACCAGACACTGCCAACTCTTCAAGGTATTGTCTTGTGTATCTTTCCTATTTCATTCACTGAAAACTTTGAAAAAGTGCTATCCCAACTTGTTGCTTCCTCATTTCTCAGCCAATTCCTGACCTTCTGCAATCTGGCTTGTGACCCCACTACTTAATGAAAACTTGACTTTCCAAGGTTTCTCTCTCCTGGTGAAATGGTTGGATTGTCCTCTTAGTTACATCTCTGTATGGGTCCTAAGTATATTCTGCTGTTATTTCTCTTAGGAAGCACATATACTAAAAAGGCACTTTTGGATGCAATGCCTTCTTAACCCAAAGCATTGACTTCAAATGGAGGAGGGGGAACCAATAGCTTATGGAACCCCTTTTCAATCTCTGTATATCTAGAATAACAGTTCTATATTCTAATATTTGTTTCAATTTTTCCTATTGAGGAAAGAAGATGATCTAAGTCTCAATCTATCTGGATAAAAGCAGTTTTGAGGATCAATTTACAGTCTGCTGAAACTAATTGTTCAATGTAATGTGGTAACACTAAGTATTATTTTGTGTAGAGTGTTTTCTCCACTTTCTCTTTCAGGCAATCTATGCAGATACATGAAATGAAAAGAGAAAGGCTTGACATATTTGAATCATTTTTTTTTCTTTTGAAGACTGACTGAAGGTAGGTAGAAAGTAGATGTCAAAGCCAGGCCTCCTAAAAGAAGGTCTAGCTTCATTTGTGGAAATCACAGCATTTTGGAAAGTTCAGGCCCCAGAGCTGGGCAGTGTATTGCCCCTGGCCCCCCAGGAAAAGTGAGAACCTTCAATCACAGACTGGGAATACTCTGAGCTAGAAAATGCAAGAGCTTCTCGCCTTGAGAAAAATCTTTAAAAGTTGCAAGGCTCCCCAGAAGCCGAGGTTGGGAGGCATGCATTGTGTCATGCACATTAATTCAGTTGGCACATTACAATGTTAAACTAAATGACATTATTACAAAGCTCTGCTAAGAAGTGTTGACAGGTCCATATGGTAATTTTACAATGTATAATGAACACACAGACTCCTTTCTTGCAGAAATTTATAGTTCAAATCTATACCCAGGATATCCAGTTTTATTTCCAGAAACTTAAATTGACTTATTACGATGTAGTGAATGTATAAATTAGTTCCAGTAGTTAAACTGAAACATTTCCCTACAGACTCAATTAGATTCATTAATCTGCTGTGTAGACCTGTAAACGGTCCATTGTTCTTTCCCCCCCAAAATGTCAAAAACTATTTCTCTAACTATAAAATATTTCCTACAAAAACTGTTTTAAATGGTCAGAATTATTGGATATTAGAAACCCAGAACCACAAATTATCTTATCGTCCTTCTTCTTTTTCTGAAGAAAAATAGGGTCCAGCCCTTGCCAGGTGATTTAGTGGGGTTGGTGGCTCTATTCTGTGTTCTATCCAACTGAAAATGTCCTGGAACAAAAAAAAAATTAAAAGGTCCTTTTTTCCCTTGTCCCAGTGGATAAATCAGCTGACTCAGGGCCTGTTACATGTATTTTTAACCCCACCTAACATTTTATTTTACAATTTTGTTTACATTTTGTCCCTTGGGCAGGAACGGAGCTGCCCACCAGTCCCATGGGATGTTCTTGGTAGGTAAAACAAAACATGCAAGCCTTTAATGAATTCTGAAGCTGCTCATTTCCAGTGGTCTTACCTGTGTCTTACCTTTCTCCAAATGCCACTGTTGATGTGGAAGGAAGCCAGAGGGGAAGGTAAGCTATAGGGCTATTACATAGCTTAAAATAAGAGACTTTAAAAAAATTAAAAGCTAGTGTTGCAGTTTTTTCAGGCACTATTTTATTGATTGATGAAGGTGGCTGCTGCTATTTACTGATTTTTTTTTGCTTCTGTGATTTATTAAACATTATTTCTTGTTTGAAAAAGCATTTCAACTGTTAGCTTTGACAGATTTTTTTTTAAATGGCTCAGCTCTGATAATCTCTTCCATGGAGTACTTTCTAAAGTGCTGTTTTCAGGATGAAATCTGTTGTTTTTAGTCTTGTGTAAGTGAGATAAGAATACAGGGTTGAGAAAAACCTCCGCAGTCATTTTCAGGTAGGCCAAGACCCAAATTATCCCTTCTCCCCATATACCTCCCATAAGTACCCAAAGGTAAATCTTCAGTGGTGCCTCAGTTCCATTACTCCTAAGTCTTCTTTTCAAACAACAGTTGGCCTTAGAGAAACCACCTTCTGTAACTGAAATCATCGGAAAAAGTAGGAGAAAAGCTCTGACTCTGTAATCAGAGGCCCTGTGTCCAAATCTTGCCCTTTATGTCTACTACGAATGTGACTTTGGGTAAACTCTTCAGGCCTTGCTTTTATTATTTGTAAAATGGAGGGGTTAGGGGCAGCTAGGTGACACAGTAGATTAAAGCACCAGGAGTCAGGAGGACTAGAGTTCAAATCTGACCTCAGACTCTTACCTAATGTGTGATCCTAGGCAAGTTATTTAACCCCAATTGCCAAAAAAAGAAAAAGAAAATGAAAATGAAGGGATTGGACCAGAAAGGTCATTAAAATCAATTGAATATAGCTATATATCCTTTTTACAAATTGAGAAAACTAAGGCACCAAGAGCTCAAGTGATTTCCTCAGGGTCATATAGCTAGTGGCTATCTAAGACTGTATTTGAACTCTGGGCTTCCTGACTCTAAAATCTGTACTCCCTAAGGTCCATTCTCATTCCAGATCTCTGATCACAAATGGAGTATTTGTATTTGTTCTGGAAATCTTTATGTCTTGGTCTATACTATTAAACATCAAATAACAAGCTAATCTTAATGGAGTAGGCACTGGTGGGAAGTCTCTTTAGTAGAACTAATCCTCAATGATCACACATATGTTATCTGGGGCTCCTGCTGCTTTTCCCACACTTGATTTTCAGCTACTAGATCTTATTGATCATTCATAAATAATAATAAAAAATGATCAAGATGAGGAAATTACATTGCCAATTTCTTTCATTCATTCAATCAATCAACAAACATTTACTAACCAAATTATTATTTATCAAAGCATTGTGCAAGGTGCTGGAGAAACAAATGCATGAAATGAAACAGCCCCTACTCTCAAGGACCTTACATTGTTTTTCAAGTTTTATCTATGTACTTTGAATTTTCTGTCAAAGTCACTTCTCAATGTATCTATCCCAGCTCCATAGAGTCCACTTTAAAAGAAGGAAAGCAGTAAGCAAAATTAAGTAACACCAAGACTACATAGAGTAGTATTTATGGTTTTCTATACCTATTATGGCAAGAGGAAGTGTTTTTTATCATGTGTTTGGAATTGCTAAGGTCTGTCAAATGATAGAGCATTGGTCCTGGAGTCAGGAAGACTGAATTCAAACATGGCCTTAGACACTTACTAGCTCTGTGACCTTGGACAAGTTATTTGATCTCTGTCCACCTCAATCTCCTCAACTTTAAATTGTGGATAATAATAGCACCTACCTCCCAGGGTTGTTGTGAACAGCAAATGAAATAATATTTACAAAGTTTTTAGTATAGTACTTAGCATATAACATGTGCTCTTCCCCCTCTCCAATCAAGAGTGATTATCACATCTAATTAAGTTAAGAGATTTTTAAACATTGTTTTCATTATATTAGTGTAGATGTACATATGGTTCTCCTCATTCTGTTTCTTCCTCCTGAATCAATTCATATAATCAGTCAATCCATAAGTAGTGATTAAGTTTCTACTGTGCCAAACATTGTGCTAGAGAGTATAGGTACAGAAAATAAAATAATGTCTATTTTCGATGAACTCTCATTCCAATGAGAGATTATATATACATATATATATATATATATATATATATATATATATATATATATATATACATATATGTATATATATGTATATATATATATATACACCTTTATACATACACAAAATAGCTAAATATCAAGCTATTTAGGAAGGAGGTCACTAGCAACTGGGGTACCAGGAAAGAATTCATGCAGCAGGAAGAGAGGGATTCTTAGAGTAGAGTTAAGGAAGGAGTGAACTCCAGCCATGAAGAATGGCCACTGCAAAGGCCTCAACAGAGGCAACTGAGTATCATAAGTGAGGAACAGAGAGAAGGCCAATTTGGCTACAACACAGAATGGGGCAGGGCAAGTAATGTCCAATGACATAGGAGCAGAAGGGTGGGGCCAGGTTATATAGGACTTTAAAGTTAAACAGGAGAACTTACATTTCATTTTTCCTATAGTCAATAGGAAGCTTCTGGATTTTGAATAGGAGAGTTACGAGGTCAGATTTGCACTTAAGGAAAAGTTCTTTGGCAGCAGTGACTACGAGGTCCTGAAGTGTCAATATATACAGAAAGAAGAGGAGTGAGGAGTTGAGGGTAATGCTAAGATTAGAATCCTGAAATCCTAGAGGCTGTTCATGTCTTCAACAGAAATAAGAAAGTTTGTGAGAAGAGAGATTTTAGGGCAGAAAAGTATTTGTTTTATATATGCTTAATTTAAGACATGGCCAGGATATCCATTTTGAAATGTCTCATAGGTAATTGTTGATCTCATTATCTTTCCTCTCAAGCCCTCTCCTCTACCTAATAGTCTAATTGTTAATTCCTAGATGCTACCATCTTCTTAACTGTCCAAGCTCACAACCTACACATAATCCTCTACTCCTCCTTCTCTTCCCCCCCCACATATCTAATCTATTGCCAAGTCCTGTCCATCCTACCTTCACAACGCCTTTTAATACCACCCCCTCCTCATCTCTGACACTGCCACTGTGCTGACCCAAGCTCTCATCACTTCTTATCTGAATTATGTCAATGGCCTTCTGGTTAGTCTCTCTGGAGACAAAATTTGAACTGAGTGGTGAATTTTGAAGTCAGAGTAAAGTGGTTTGAGAGAAGAGAGTAAAAAGAACCAGTAATTATAGACCATTTTTAACAGAATTTGGCTGAGAAAGGGAAGACAAATATATGATGTTGGCTTGAGGGAATGTCAAGATCTAGAGAAGATTTTTTTTTAAGAATGGGAGAAACTAAAAATAAATAAAAAATAAAAAGAATGGGAGAAAGTTGAACAAATTTGAAGGCAGTATAGAAGGAATAAGTTGGTAGGGAAAGGTTGAAGTCTGAGGTGTTAATGAGGATGTCATTTGCTAGAGAAAATAGTAGGGGATGGGATAAAGTGCATGTGTGCAGGGCTGACCTTCAAAAAGAGAACGGATCCCTCTTTATAAGAGATTGGGAAAAGGAGAGAGTAGGAGATGATGGCAAGTGCTTTTGAGATAAAGAGAATGGATAAGAGGAAGATCATGACAAATGGCTTGATTTTTTTTAAAATCAGGTTACAGGTAACTAACTTCCACCATTCTCAGATGAAAGAGAGGGAGGGTGTATGGAACTTCAAAAGAAAAGATTTATAAATTCTCTGGAGATTGAGATAAGGAATAAATTAGGGAGGCTATGACCTGCAAGTGGATGAAGAGGCCAAAGAGTGAGTCCACCAGTCTGTATATCTTGGACAGATGTTCTGTGAGGACAATGAACTGGGCTCTAGGTGAATGAAAGATGGAGAATAGTTTGGACTGAATTCTGAAATGGCATGGTGATTTAAATGATCTCACATTACACATGCCCACAAAAGCCCACCATTTAAGCAACCATTTCCCATGATAATTGCATAATGGCTGAAAATCATGAAATATCATCATCTTAGAAGAATAAGTATTTTAGGAACCAAGGGAAAAGGAAAGATACATAGTTAAGTATGAGAAGATAGCAGCATATAACCAATGATGACTTGTATAGGCAAAGATGACTTGCATAAAAAACATCAAGGATACACATGAATAGAAAGAAAACAGGCTTCATGCACTGAGAGAGAAACAGCTGATGGGCAACATAGGTACTACATTGAGACCAACAGAAATCTTAAAACAACAACAACAACAACCACCACCAAACAGAGAAAACCCTCTTGCACATTTGGTAGATCCTCTATGAAGGATCTAGGGAAACACATGGAAAAAATAGGTCAGCATGAGAAGGCAATGTGATCTACATGGATAGAGGGAGTATTCACAATTCGAAGACCACAGACGTATTGAATTGTTTCCTCTTTCAGAGGTATTTGCTTTTTAAGTATAATCTTTGATGCAAAATTTTCTTCCTTGTTAAAGGAGTGTCTAGAGTCAATAGGTAGAGGAAAAGGAAAGCATTTTGTGGGGTGAGAGGCTCTTCCTCAGAAATCATGCCATGTAGGCCAGTACTTATTTCACTTACATATATGATGGGCTATGTGAAATATATGTGATATGTGAAGCAGAATTAAAGAAATTAGAACCATTTGACCTAAGACATCATGATGTGAATTTTCATTTCTTACTTCTCTTTCTTACATCAAATGAGAGAGACAACTGGATAGATAAACAGAAAAACATCAATGTCTGTGCTGTTGGGAAGTTGACATAAGTGATATCTAGTGCTTTGCCACATTCAGAATACCATATCCTCAAATGAGTCAAGGTTGAGAATTGGTACACAGAAAAAGATACTGACTAGAAATTTGGATGACTGCACACTGTGATGCAAAAAGTGGTTGAGAAAGAAGAGCAGAGCTGATAGGATAGGCTACCCCCAACACTGAAACTCCACTCTCTTTACTCTTCTGAGAAAAGCAAAAGACCTACCAATGGATCACAACCCAGGTGGAGTAGTTTTAACGAGAAGAATTATAGGCAAATTATTATTGGCCTTCAAGCTTAAAAAGCTATTTTAAGAAGAGTGATGATCAGCTCTTTTCCATCTGAGCAGAGTAGAAAATAGGATTTGATTGCAATTAGAGAAATTCAGGTTATACAGAACTCTCTATAAATAAGTCTGATTAAGTGCTTCAATTAGCAACCAATAGATCTCATGAAGTAACATCTTAATAGATCTTTAAGAATCATAGACAGTGATCTGTCTTGAAGAGAGAATCTGAAATCAATAATCTCTTAGGCTGATCTACCAACTTGAGAATTCTGTATTCTATTCCACATACAAAATGCAGATCAAATTCCCTCTATTCCTTTTTCACGATTTTAATTTGCTTTTACGATTTCATTTTCCACTTTTCTTCATCAGATGGTTTGATGTGGATATACAACAAAAATGATTATTAGACATTAAAGTCATAGGGCATAGAGAATGAGGAATCTTTGGTCTCTACCTTCCATAGGCGAACATGAGCTGGGAAAACTAGATTGTAAACTACTTAACTGAATTTGTAAGTTATTTCAGGTCAAAGGCCTTGTCTTGCTTTTTTTTTTTAAAGCTTTTACTGCCTAACACAACTCTTTGAAAGTAACTGGTGGGTAATTCATATTTGTTGATTGGTCTATTTGAGAAAAAACAATTCCGCAAGAAGATATATTCTTTTTTTTCCTTCTCCAGCTCTTTTTAAAAAAAATGTATTAATTTATTTTGATTTATCAACAATCACTTCCATATGCTTTTGAGCTTAAAATTTTTCTCTTCCTTCCTCCCCACCAGCCTCCCCAAGATGTAGGCTATACAGTTACATTCCTATCAAACATATTTTCACATTAGTGATGTTGTAGTTGAAAATTAAAACTAATAGGAGGAACCACCAGAAAGAGGAAACAGAACTCAAAGAAGAGAAAACAAAGATAGCAATTCAACTTCCATGGTTCTTTCTTTGGATGTGGACAGCATTTTCCATCACAAGGCCTCTGGAGATGTCTTAGATCCTTGTATTGCTAAGAAGGGTTAAGTTTATCAATATTAGTCATTGCACTGTGTGGCTGTTATTATGTACAATGTTCTCCTGGTTCTGCTCACTTCACTCAGCATCAGACCATACAAGTCTTTCCAGGTTTTTCTGAAGTCAGCTGTTCATCATCAGTATTCCATTACATTCATATACCACAACTTGCTCAGCCATTCCCCAATTGATGGGCATCCTCTCAATTTCCAATTCTGTGCCACTACAAAAAGAGCTGCTATGAATATTTTTGTACATGTGGGTCTTTTTCCCATTGATATCATATTATTTCAAGAAAAATGTATGTTCAAGTTCAAAATAAGTATGACAGAACAAAGCAAAAGGACGTGAAAAATCATTTGCAAACTGATTAGATTAAATCAAGCAGGCCATTTTTTTAAATAAAAGTATGACAATATAGAATAAAAGGGACTGAGTTCTAATTCATTAACAATTAACTTTGTAAGTAAAATATCTCATCTTTCTTAGGTAACTGCGGCCCTTGCAAGTGAAGATGGCCAAACTCTCTTTTAATTTAATTGGTGATTTAATTTACCAAGGACCACTTTCCAGCAAGAAATAATCTGTCCCTGATCTGGACTGCCGTCCTAGTTTGGACTTATTTTTTTTATTTTGCCCTCACATATTCTGCCTGGTTTCATGGTTATTTACTGCTATTTTTAATCTTCCTTAAAAGGCTATAATAAACTCCCTTTCAATAGGGATTCTGTGTTGTTTCATTTTTTAATCCCTCTCCTTCCTGCTGCACCCTGAACGACATGTCTTATAGACCATATGTGCTTAATAAAGTTTGAATTGAATGAAATTACTCAGCTAAAATTGTACATTAACATATATACCATGATATATAGCACTTCTTGTCAAAATAAATGCCAATGACACACTTTTTAAAATATGAGAGTTCCAGGTACAAAAAGTGATTAATTTCAACGTCATTTTAGTGAATCAATAGATTTGCATTGTAAGTTTTTTTTCTAGGTGTTCTTTAGGAAATGAGGAAGGAAGAAAATATAGTAATGCATACAAAAGTGTGGTTTAAAATACATTTTAAAATAATCTTTTTCACAGGCATAAAAACATTTGCATAGTCAAGCGAACATCCCAACAGTGCTGTGTATTTTGTGAATGATCAACTCTTTAATTAGCCAATTATCATTGCAAATGGTGAAAGGGACAAAAAATCTCAAACTGTTAGTAGTTTAAAATAGAATCCCACATCTATACATATGAAACGAGAGTTTTAAGTAGGATAAGAATCTGGTAATCAGAATGAAATTGTTTTTAAACCTTTTCTGAGGTAAAAATAATATTTTACAATATGGTAATGTTGCTTTTCCCTGTTTGAATAATGACAGTAATTTTTGGACATCTGCATGACTATTAAAAAGCAGTGTGTGTTCCATTTATAAAATAATATAGTCAGAGTAGATATAGAATAACAAGAGTCAGAAAACCAGGAAGTACACAAATTATCCTGAATAAGGCTGCTTCAGTTATTTCATATATGAAGTAAGGAATGCTGCTGAACCTGACAGATTTATCAAATTGTATAGTCATAATAGATATGGAATAACAAGAGTTAGAAATTCAGGAAGAACACAAATTATCCTGGAAAAGACTATATCAGGAATTTCATTACTAATAATGTGATCCACATAAATTGTAGTCACTGTTGAAGGTTTGTGAAGCCTGGAGTGATGCACCACTATGACTCCCTCCCTCCCAATTTGGTAACAAAGCTACCCTCTAATACGGAAATTAGCTGGAATCAACACAGAGAGGATTAGACAGACCATGTATAGAAATAACATATGTTTAGATATGCTTTGTAAATGTATTCCTGAGTAAGATTAAAATGTCTCTAGGTCTCCTCTGGATAAGATCAAGTTTAATGTGTCCAACATAAAATAACAGAAGTCTTAAAAATTGTAACAGTTTAATGACAGTTAACGACAAAGGAATTGGATGTCAGCGTGGAATCTAAAAGAAGGGACATTGGAATATGAATGTGTCATTATTTCTCGAGCCCTTTACTGAGAGAGGTTTCTCTCCTTCTAGACAACTGACACTGGTTACTCAGATAGAAATGTCCTTCAAGCAGAGAAGGGCAATTCATTAGACTATGATAATTTGATAGAAATTCCTCCTTAAAGAACTTCCAATCCACCTTGTTCTACTCCTATGTTCACCAAACAACCTTCTAATCTCTATGTAAGCTGATGTCACTAATGAATGTATTCAGAAGGAGGTGGGACCTATGTGGCCCACCAGTTCCTATTTGCACACTAGTTGTAGCTCCCATTGTAAATACATTTATTGGAATTTTTGTTTATAGGTCAGATTTGTTTTAAGTTTAGGATGAATCAGTAACAGAAAAGACATCCATTATTAGGTTAATAGAGAAATATGAGTTTCTAATTTGCACTAGTCTCCAAACCAGCGAGATCATGGGCCTATCCAAATATTGAAGCATTGTTTTTATCCTCGTTAGTACTATTCCCCTTCCTGCCCAAGATGGAATTTTTTTGTGCCTAGTGGTGCTATATGTTGATTGAGTAGTTGTATCATGACTAGAAAGAACTTAAAGAATATTATCCATTTACCTTCTTTGTTACTCTGCCATTGATTATGCTATGAGTTCCACAGGTTGAACGTTTAAAAAAAAATGCCCTGCATTCAACATATAACTCAACCATGCAATATGATGTTGACTTGTGACCACAGCTATATCTAGGAACTTTGTGACTAGGGTAAACATCACAAAAGGTTCCCTTAGTTGGATGTATGCAGGAGGAGGCAAGTAAGAGACTCTCCTATGGGAGGAGTCCTGAAACCTAAGACATGAGAATCACTGCTGCAACAGAGCTCCCGACATTGTTTCAAAATAATAGCTTCTTATTTTAACTATTTGTGCTTACCGTATGTTCAACTATTGTTTTTTATGCTATCAGAGGGTTGCTAGTGTACCCCAACCCCAGCTAAATATGCTGCCTTCTAACTTCAATGCCCTGAAGAGTTCCAGTCACCCTGCCTGGTTACTGCTCAGCCTGAAACATACCCTTCTATGAACTTTAGAGCTATGCTCCCTCCTTTGGCATTCTTATCACATATTTAGGTAGAGAAGCACAGGAAGAAAAGCCTTAACAATTAGAAACTGAGTTCCGGTTATCATGGAAATCAAATTCTCAATTAATGTAATTTTTAGTTTGTGAAAAAGAAGAAAAGCATTATGGCATAGTGGGGGGTGGAGGAAGGGAGAGAAAAAGAAAGAGAGAGACAGGATAGGAGAAGATAAAAAAGAAGAGGAGAGAGGGAGAGAGGAAGAAAGAGGAGAACGAGCAAAAAGAGAAGATGATAATGGAGAGGAGGAGAAGAAGGAGAAGAAAGAGAAGAAGAAAGAGGAGGGGGAGAAGGACAAGGAGGAGATGGTGGAGAGAGAGGAATGGAGAGAGAGAGACAGACAGAGACAGAGAGATATAGATAGACAGAAAGAGCCTTGGTTCCAACTGTAATACATACTGATGATGGGACAAGTTAACTTCTCTGTGCTCCCAGCAACTCTCCAAAACTCTTACATATTCAGAAGGTGCTAAGATGCTTTGGTAGAGGAAGTTCTTCCCCAGAAATTCCCTGCCCAGAGGAAATCCCAGGCTCATTACCCATGTCCTGATGAAATAGAAGACCAGTAGAAACCCTATTTATTGAGCGTGTTAGAAGAGGAGTCCTTGGAAGAAGGCTCTCCCCTCCTCCTCTACCACACTTCCTCTGCCTACTTGTACCCCAGATCCATTTGAATGAAAGCATTTTTTTGGATCTTCTAGTCATCATATATTGGAGAGCCTGGAAAATACTAGTCATTTTCAGTCAAGAGAAAGAAGCATTTAATGGGAACCATGGGCTACTATGGACTACAGGGAACATTATTAGCTAAAGAACAATCATACAAACCCAGCATAAACTCATAACTATCTAACATGTGGACTATACAGGAAACTCGTAGTTTAGTATGAACCTCTACAACTATCAACTATGTAATGATCATAGAATTCTTAAAATTATCCTGGAAATAGAAAACAATTATTTCTAGAAAGAAGATAACAATGAGTTAGCAATGAAAGCAGTCCTAGGGCTAGAATAGCTTGTCTGTATTCTAGGACATATGGATTTACCAATTCCTAATACATAAAGAATAAAAGAAATGGAAAGAAAGGAAAACTTACTGGTCACTCCTCCATCTTTCAGAAGAATAGCACGCTATCCATCTATGCCTGCAGAGAAGCTCAGTGCTTCCCACAGCTCCATCCTTTAGAAGAACAGAAAGTCAAGGCTTGAAAACTACTTTGGAAAGTATCAAGAAGCTACCCTATGCTGGGGTAGTAAATACAGAGCTGGACATGGCATGAAGAAGGCTGTGGTTCATTTCCACCCTCTGATATGTTTTTAAGCTATGTGACCATGGGTAAGTTCTTGAACTTCCTTTTTCCTAATTTATAAGTCGAAGATGACAATACCTTTGGTACCTGCCTCACACGCTTGTTGTGAGGCTCCACTGATATAATGAATGTAGAATACTTTGTAAATTTCAAAGTGTTATAGAAATATGATTTGTCACTGTCATTGTTTGACCAGAAGAGAAGAAAAAAAGAAGAGTCAAAAAGCCATGTCTGTTCTAGAGTCTGGCCAGAAGATCGAGAATGAAGATATCAGAAGATCTTCCTGGAACTAGACCTATTGATCACAGTCAAATCAGACCATGTGCCTTCTTGCCAGGAACCATTAAGCTGTTCCTAATCATCTGCCCTAAAGATGAGATAATCACTCATTATTTTTACAAGCTTTTTCAGAAATAGATGCACATTTGATTCAATAGGGGTCAGGCTTTTATTAATGACAGAAGGCCTACATCTAGCCTACTTTAATTATTGGAAACCATAGTTTCAAATCAAAGGAGACTTACTGTCTTCATAAAAGAAAGTTGCTTCCCAAATTCATGACCAACTGAGGAACCTCCCTGTACTGGCAAAAGTTAAGTGGGGGAGAGGCAGATTCTTCCATACTCTTTGCACCATTCCAACAGCTGAAAGGTATTCATTTTTAACTATTATCTTGTCAAGGATTTTGAAGGTATAGAACCTCATTACCTAGCCTTAGTTATGATGCTAATATGTGACAGTGTGGGAGCTGAGGACAGATCTTTTTGCAAGAGAGTTTACCAGGTAGTTATTGTTGCTATTTACCTTCTGGAAGTATCTCAGCTGACTTTTTTTCTCCCTGTTGTTTGCTAGCAGGCCAATTTTGAGTTGAAATAATTACATAGTTAAAGACTCATGGCATCTCTGATCAGGAAGGGTCTTCAGATTCCCCTAGTTCAAATTCTGTCTGGACAGGAATCTCTTCTATAACATCCACAAAAATGTTCATCTAGCCTATGCTTAAAGAATGACAAAAGTGTCCTCTTTCCTCTTCTTGGCAAAAAGGTCTCTCTCATTCTATGATCAATAGCATTGCTCTATTTAAAAACATTCAGGAGAGGGCAGAGTCAAGATGGCAGAGAAAAAGGAAACTTTTCTCCTGGCTCACCCAGCATACCTCCTCCATAGCAATCTAGAAAATGTGCTAGAATCAAATTCTGATTGGGAAAGCCAAGAAAAGTTAAAAATATTCAGTGATTCCCCATTGGATCAGAAGATTTACAGCTGGAAGGGACCTAAGAGATCATGTAGTCAAATTCCCTAATTTTACAGATAAGGAACCTGAAGTCTAGAAGTAATAAGTGGCCAAAAGCTACATAGCTTGACATGCATTAAATAGTGGAACTAAAATTTCAGCTCAGGTCTACTCACCAGTCATTTGAAACCAGATTCAGCACTCCTGTTATTATCAGCAGCCCTTTAAAGCTCTCTTCAAGGATAATTCTTCATTACTAGCTCCAAATCAGGAATGGGGAACCTGAAACCTCAAGGCCACATGTGGCCTTCTAGGTCTTTCGGTGTGGTCTTTTGACTGAGTCCAAGTTTCACAGAACAAATAATTTTATTAAAGAGATTTGTTCTGTGAAATTTGGATTCAAAGGGCTCCACATGTGGCCTTGAGGCCACAGGTTCCCCACCCCTGCTCTAAATACTTATACATTGAAAAATTATATTGGTTTTCCCCAAAAAGGAGAATGAAAGTCCATCATGCCATAGTGAACAGGTGAATGCTGTTTACATGGTGAGTTCATTCAATGACATTAATTAGGAACACAAGATCAAAGGTGACATAAAACTTCAATAAGTTTATAAAAGCTTTGCTTCCACTATGTTCAGCTTCCCTTTTACAAGAAACAAAAATAAGAAATTTTTCATGAAGGACTTTCAGAACTTGTTTTCTTTACCGATTTGTTTGCCAATTTCTACTCTTGACTCCAGGAGCAGAGATCAAGGTCTATCTACTGAAGCTGGTGTATTCTACTGGGCAATATATAGCATCTCCTGTTTCTATGATGCATATTCCTTGGCCTTGTGGTTTTCATTTTAAACAAAAAAGCAGTTGGTCCAACTCAATCCCATTTGAAACCAGGTAAGAGTCAAATACTATTTTCCCTCCCATTTTGTTGTGATAGATTTGGCTACCCTTTTAATGGATTGTTTTTCTGGCTCACTTTGAGTCTATGTGGGGAATTTCCATAAAGAGAAGCTGGCAGTGTGATATAATAGCAAAAGCATTGGCTCTAAAGTTAGAGGACCTTGGTTCAAAGCTTGGCTCTGCCAGTTTATATTCTGCCTAATCTTGGGCAAAATATTTTACTTATTTGGGTTTCAGGCTCTTCTCCTATACAAAACATCTATACTTGTATGAAAGAACAGTATTAAATAATGCTTTACATTTATATAAGCAGTGGGTGAGAGTGTCTTATAAATCCTTAGAGTGAGATAGCTCTAAAAATATAAAAGTTCTGCAGAGTTTGCTGAATGCAATATGGCAGGATACACACATAGCACACCATTATTTCTTTCATTTAAACCCAAAATGATTACAAAAGGGGAAAAAACTTGAACACAGTCACAGAAACTTGAGTCATTGCACAGTTTTGTTGTGTGTTTTTTTCATGCCTTTTTCTGCCTACTTAATTCCGGAAGAAAGTGAGCATTCACAAGCTAAGGCCTTCTGCCTTGCCGAGTCTGCTTAACAGTTACAAAGGGAAGATTGTGGAAGAAGAATTTTTACCAAATAATCTGGAAAATATTTGAGATAAATCAGGATTTAGTCAGCCTCTATTCTCCCCCTGTGCTGGAAGTACAGGAGCAGTAGGCTAGCATCAAGATGTCCTGGGAAAGTGTAGTTTCCCTGAAAAGACACAGAACTGTTATGAGATGAACCCAAAGTCCTTGTATTATCTAACTACCCAACCTAGAAAGGGAATTTGGGCTGATCAGTGAGAGACTAGATAAGGCAGTCTTATGGCAGCATAACTACTGCAGTAGGACTACGCAGTTTTTCTTAGGCAAAAGTAAGACTATTCTATTCACTATTGGTTATCACAGTCACCAATTGTATGGAAAGAGGAAGTGTTTTTATGTGGTTAGAGCACTGTTCTATGGCAATAAGATGGTGGGTTCAGTCTGGAGTTGTACTAGTTGGTTTTTCTCTGACCGAAGCCACAGAATACACCCCTTACTACAAATATTTGTCTTTACCAATGGACATATGTTGACTCTCTAAAAGGGACTAGAATAGAACATGGTTAACACAAGACAGTGACATTAATGACTTTTGTCTTGGTATCCCCAACCAGCTCTTTCTTCATTCCTTGCCTCTCCTCGGGGGCTCCCCTCTAGATCTCTCATTCTCACTTTCCCCTCCTTCTTTCAATTCCTAACTTCAGGACGGGATGTGAAAGGATGAAACTTTTTCACTAAGGTACAAAAGAGTATTAGTGTTAATGTGACCCCATTTGAAAACATTTTAATCTACCCAAGAGTCTTAAAGCAAAGAAATTACTGTTAAATTTCAGGCAACAATAAGAAAGGGAAATGAATTTTTGTTTCTTTACATAGGGGGAACAAGAAGAATTCCTCTATAATTATACTACCTCCTTTACCTTCTACTAGATATAGCATGGATGGATAAGGATAAAGCTGAATTTAAATATACAAACATTTGTTATATATGCATTTTCTGTCCCAGCTCAGAAGCCTATAAAAAGGTTCCTCTTCCTCACATTATAAGCAGGAAATAATACTTTCACATGCTCTAAAGTCCCTGTAAGGACTACATCAGCAGAACACAATGTTCATGCTCATAAAGACTGGACTCATTGGCCAAACTTTTCCCATACTCCCCTGAAATTAGAAATAACTAAGAAACCAAGAAGAATAGGGTCTTTTCAAAGAGGAGACCTGGACAAAATGCTATGAGAAAGAAGGAAAGATGACTTTTAAATAAGGTGAGGGAAACGTTATGAAAATCTTTATAGAAAAGGTGGCACCTGAGCAGTGTGTTGAAAAGAATAAGGCATCTCAAATAAGAAGCTGGCAGAGAAGCATTAAGGGTAGCATAATCAAAGGCTTAGAGTTGGGATAAGACAGAATGAGAATGGGGGAGCAAAGCAGTCCAGTTTAGCTAGGACATGGAGTATGAAGCAGTCTCTGATACTGAATGTGTATGTTAAATCATCGAGCAAAAACATAATCCTTGTACTCGAGGACTTCAAATTGTATTGGGAATGACAAGACAATAACTATGTACATTATGTACATAATGGAAGGTGATCTCAGAGGAAAAATACTAATAGGGGAAGTAGTGGAAGGGAGGTGAATAAAGGTTTCCTGCAGATGGTGGGACTTGAGCTGAATATTAAAGAAATTTACTTAAGCCAGGAGGCAGAAGTAAACTAAAAGGGATGGAAGTAGGAGATGGAATGATGTGTGTGAGGAACATCAGGTGAGACAATACAGCTGTGCAAGACAGTAAAGTGGGGTAAAAATGGAAATGGTAGAAGAGGCCAAGTTGTAAAGACCTTTAAATGTCAAAGAGAGAATGTTTTTTAAAATTTGATCCAGGAAGTAATAGGTAGCCACCAGAAATGATTGTGAGTTGGTCAGTGACATGGTTAGACCTGCACTTTATACAGAATCACTTTGGCAGCTAAGGATGGGTTGGAGTGGGAAGAGACTTGAGTTGGGAAACCAGTCAGAATGCTATTGCACTTGTTAAATCATGAAGCAATGAAAGGTACCAGGTGGCAGCTACGTGATATTTATAATGGAATGTATCTGAGACAACTTGTAAAGGCATGAAAGACAAGGCTTGATAGTATATTGGACATGTGGGGTGAGAAGAATGAGAAGATAAGGATGACAGTAACACTGTAAGCCTGGGTGATTAGATGAATGGTGGTTCCCTAGACAGTAATATAAGAATTGGGAAGAAGGAAGGTTTATGCAGAAATATAATAACATTCAAAAGACAGTCAGGGGAGGGCGAAGCCAAGATGTCACAGTAAAAGCAGTGACTTGCTTGAGCTGTCCCCCAAACACCTCCAAATACCTATGAAAAATGGCTCTAAACAAATTCTAAAGCAGCATAACCCACAAAATGACAGAGTGAAACAAATTTCCAACCCAAGACAACCTGGATGGTTGATTGGAATGGTATATCCCACTGAGCAGGGAGAAGAACGCAGTTTAGGGTAGGCATATAGGTAAGGCAGGCCTCAGTGAACCTGAAGCAGGCCTCAGAGGACTGAATCAAAGGCAGTTGTGGTGTTTTCCAGACTTCTCAATGCATGAATGCCAAAAACAACTTAGAAGGTCAGTGGGAAAAGTCTGTGTCTGGGGTGAGAGAGAAAAGCACAGTCCCGGTCCCAGTCCCTGGGCCTGGCTCTGGGGCAGCAGTTGCTTCCAGAGTTTCTGGCCCACAGACTGAGGAGGAATCTAGTGGTTGATCAGAGGGGGATTGCAGAGATCTCTTTGCTGGTGCAGGATTTTCTTGTTTGCCCTTGCTTGGATCTGGGTCACAGTTCTGGATGGTGATCCTGGGGCAAGGAGGGGCACTGGCATGGTGGAGCTTGTAGTGGCTGTAAAGAAAGAACCCTCCTCAACAGTTCCAAGACAGAAAAGAGTGCTTGTGGTCACTCATAGATCAGAGCACAGGCCAGGAAAGGAGTAAACACCTCACCCTTGATCATAGCATCTTGGAAGAACTGAAAATTTTCAGGTCCCTAGAAGTATCTCTGAAAACAGCTGCACAAAACCCCTGAAGCTTGGGACAGTACATTCTCCACACTGGAAACAGACCCTTACCTTAACAAAGAGTTTACAACTCAAGTAATTGGTTGGGATCATGAGTAAGTAGCACAAAAAGAGTCAGACTATGGAATCTTACTTTGGTGACAAAGAAGATCAAAACATACAACTAGAAGAAGATAACAAAGTCAAAGCTCCTACATCCAAAGCCTCCAAGAAAAATAAGAATTGGTCCCAGGTCATGGAAGAGCTCAAAAAGGATTTTGAGAAGCAAGTAAGAGAAGTAGAGAAAAAAACTGAGAGTGGTACAAGATAATCATGAAAAACAAGTCAACAGCTTGCTAAAGGAGACCCAAAAAAATGCTGAAGAAAATAACACCTTAAAAAACAGCCTAACCCAAATGGCAAAAGAGGTCCAAAAAGCCAATGAGAAGAAGAATGCCCTAAAAAGCAAAATTGGCCAAATGGAAAAGGAAGTCTAAAAGCTTACTGAAGAAAATACTTCCTTAAAAATTAGAATGGAGCAATTGGAAGCTAGTGACTTTATGAGAAATCAAGACACTGTAAAACAAATCCAAAAGAATGAAAAATTAGAAAACAATGTGAAATATCTCATTGGAAAAACAACTGACCTGCAAAATAGGTCCAGGAGAGAGAATTTAAAAATTATTGGACTATCTGAAAGCCATGATCAAAAAAAGAGCCTAGACATCATCTTTCAAGAACTTATCAAGGAAAACTGCCCTGATATTTTAGAACCAGAGGGCAAAATAGAAATTGAAAGAATACACCGATCACCTCCTGAAAGAGATCCCCAAAAGAAAACTCCTAAGAATATTATAGCCAAATTCCAGAGTGCCCAGGTCAAGGAGAAAATATTGCAAGCAGCCAGAAAGAAACAATTCAAGTATTGTGGAAACATAATCAGGATAATACAAGATTTAGCAGCTTCTACATTAAGGAAACAGAGGGCATGGAGTATGATATTCTGGAGGGCAAAGGAGATAGGATTACAAACAAGAATCACCTACCCAGCAAAACTGAGTATAATCCTTCAGGGTAAAAAATGGTCATTCAGTGAAATAAGGGACTTTCAATCATTCTTGATGAAAAGACCAGAGCTGAATAGAAAATTTGACTTTCAAATATAAGACTCAAGTGAAACATGAAGAGGTAAACAGGAAAGAGAAATCGTAAGAGACTTACTAAAATTGAACTGTTTATATTCCTGCACGGAAAGATGATATTTGTAACTTATGAGTCCTTTGTCAGGATTAGGGTAGTGGGAGGGGAAAAAATTATAGATAGATAGATAGATAGATAGATAGATAGATAGATAGATAGATAGATGGCACAGGGTGAGTGGAAGATGAAGGGGGGATGTCTGAAGAATAAAATTAAAGGGTGAGAGAGGATTATACTGGGAGAAGGAGAAAGGGAGAGGTAGAAGGGGGTAAATTATCTCACATGAAACAGAAAAGAAAAGGCTTTTACAGTGGAGAGGAAATGGGGGGAAGGTGAGAGGGAATGAGTGAATCTTATTCTCATAGGATTCGGCTTAAGGAGGGAATAACATACACAACTGGGTATGGAAATCTATCTTACCCTACAGGAAAATAAGGGGGGGAAGGGGACAAAAGAGCAGGGGGATGATAGAGGGGAGGGCAGATTGGGGGAGGGGATAATCAGAAGCAAACATTTCTGAGGAGGGACAGGGTCAAAAGATAAATTGGGGGGTAGGATAAGATTAAGGGAAATATACTTGACATGACTACTATAGAAGTGTTTTGCATTACTAACTACACATGTATAACCTATGTTGCTTAACTTTTCAATGGAGGGGGGAGAAAGAAAGAAAATTTGTAACACGAAGTTTTAAAAACACATGTTAAAAAAAATTGTTTTCACATGCAACTGAGAAATAAAAAATACAGGAAATGGGGTACAAGTCTATCCTGCCCTACAGGAAAATAGAAGGGGAAGGGGATAAGAGAAGGGGGGAGAGATAGAAGGGAGGGCAGAATAGGGGAAGGGGTGTATGGAATGCATGCCATCTTGGGTTGGGGGGAGGGATGAGATGGGGAGAAAATTTGGAACTCAAAATCTTGTGGAAGTGAATGTTGAAAACTAAAAATAAATAATTTTTTAAAAAGGCAGTCGGTGATACCAGACTATAGCTCAGAATAGAGACTAGGACTGGATATGAAAACTCTTGCATCTTCTACATAGATGATCATTGGATTCGTGGGAGCTGATGGGATTACTAAACAAGATTAGAAGGCCAAAGTAAGACAAATGGAGGATAACAATGGTTAGTAGGCATGACATGGGTGAAGTTCCAGAGAAGGAGACTGATTAGGGGTGGACAGACAGATGAGAAAATCTAGAGAGAGCAGTGTCACAAAAACCTAAAAATGAAAGCATATCCAGGAAAAGAGCTTGATCAAGTACCATAGAGATATCAAGAGAAATGCCTAAGAAAAGGCCATTTCATTTGTCAATTAAGAGATAATTGGTGAGATAATTGTGAAAGATAATTTTAGTTGAATATGAGGTCAGAAGGAGGAGGGGAGGAGACAGAGGTGTCAGAGAATGGCCTCAGTTTTTTGGGTGAAGTATGAGGTTAGTTCCTAATTTGAGAAGATTGAGGAGAACAGGTGTCCAGGTAATCTTGAGGAAATTTGAAAAGGTTGGGAATAGCCATTGTGGTGATTAGGATAGTAAATTGATTAAGGAGTGTAAAAGTATTGCTCCACTGCAGATAAGGCCCATTTGAGATTGTGTAACCAAAATTGGTCGTGGTTCCAGTTTTGCACATGAATAGGAACAAAGGATGCAGATGATAGAAATAATCCAAGTTTGGGCTTTGGAGAAGTGTGATCAGTGAACAAAAGAGGATTTGAGAGTAGAGTATAGTGTAGAGTTGAGCTGATTCAAAAAAGAGTTAAGATAGAAAAGAGAGGATGCAGCCAGTGGTGAGAAAGAATTGAGCAGTGGAGGGAGTGTATGGTCTGCTATGACTGTGCATTCAGAATTAGTGGCAGGTGCATACCCATTAAATCTCATCTTAGACCATTCTTTCTATGAAGATAAGACCTATAGGGCACTGGAAAATGGCATGAATAAACTGATGTCCTGTCTTTGTGTAGTTTTCACATTCATGCAGTCTATCTATCACAGAATCCTCTTTTCCATGTCTATGACACTCAGTCCGACAGCTGTGGCAGAACACTCTATCTTCTGTCTCTCTCTGTGCCTCAGTGTCTCTTGGTCCCTGTCTCTGTGTCTATCTCTCTTTGCCTCTCTCTCTCTCCCCTTCCTCCCTCTCTTGATTCCAATACTTAACCTCTTCACCTATCATACTTAAATGAGCTCCATCTCTGACTAAACTGGACTGAAGCATGTCCTGATCAAATTAGATGAGACAAATTCAAGCCAGTTGACTGATGACAAAATCAGCCAAAATAAGAAACTTTACTGTGTTTCAGCCAAGTGGGCTGTGGTGGATCTGTGGGTGTGATTTTACCAAAGCACAAATGAAAAATTGATGAGAAAGAAAAACTCATTTTCACTTTTTGAACTAAGACAGGATTTGAATGTTCCTAATTTTCTTGCTCAATTTTCAGTCTTTGCCACCTTCCCCCTACCTCTACTATTTCCATTTCTGAATTCAACCTCTCCTCTTCAAAGCAAACTGCAAGAGAGCTGAAAAACAAAAACAGAAAAACATAAGTACATTAGAAATTTAGACCCAAGCACCCCTTGAAATATGATGCATGGACTTTCTACCATTTTTGTTTTTTGTTTGTTTGAAACAGATTTTGATTTCATTTCTTTAGGGAACTCTGATTAGAAAACTCTCTATCAATGAAGAGCAGCCTCTGATGCATCACTTATAGTCTTAGTTAGCTGAGGCCCTGAGAAGTTAAATAATATGCCTGCATTACATAACTAATATGGCTCCAAGACAGAACTTGAACCGAGGACTTTCTGACCACAAAACTAAATCTCTAGCCATTTTTTAAAATTTTGCTATTATTTTAACTTTCAAATCAGAATAACTCCTCCCTACCCCTATCGATTTCCAGATCCCTTTTTTTTGTTACCTTCCCTCATTTGAATGTAAATGAGGGTAGGCACTGTCCTTTTACTCACATTTTGTTTCCAAAGCTTAGCAGTGCCTGGTACATGTTCAAAATGTGCTTATTACCTACCTACTTAATGACAAAAAAACACACATAAAAAGATCTTATGAAACATACGTCACATCTCTTAATATAGCCTAAGATTCTATTACCTCTTTTGGCTTTCCATATCACATTATTGACTCATATTGAATTTGTAATCCACTAAAACCCCGAGATCTTTTTCAAATGAACTCTATCTAGCTGTATCTCACCTAATAATTCTGAAGTTGATTTTTTTGAAGTCAAGTATGTATTTTTACCACTATTAAATTTCATCTTCAATTTTGTCTAATATTCCTACCTGCCACTATCTTTACAGAACCTACCTCAGCTATCCTTCCCAGCTTTGTCTTCTGCAAATGGGATATGCAAGTCTTTAGTTCCTTTATTTAAGTCATTCACAAAAATGTTAAATAATGGAAGGGCCAACTGCAGATTCTCAAGGGATTTCACTTTAGACCTCCTTCCACAATCAGCATTATAAGATCATATTGATAGGTCTTAGGATCATGAAGTCTTCCAACTAGGGGGGGAAAAAGAAAACATTAGTAATTATGCCCAACCCTTTTATTTTGCAGATGGGAAAGCAGAGGTCCAGAAACAGATCAGGAGCAAAAGGCTTCCTCCTGCTTTTAAGTTTAGACTTTCTAATCTCCCCTCCTTCTATAACAGATCCTCACCTTAGCATTTAACTTAAGTTCAGACCAATTAATGGCTTAAACTTTAAGAATAAGATTGACCTCTGTATGTACATGAACATATATGTTCTATGACCCACAATTTCCTAATATGTAAAATGAATGTGAAAAAAAATTTATTACCTCACAGGGTTATTATGGGATCATATAAGATATCATATAAGATATGTAAAGTTGTTTGAAAATCTTAGTCTTGTAAATGCCAGTCATCTTCATCATGATTACGTTAGTTCCTTCAGATTGTTGTTAGGAAAGAAGTGCTTGGTAAGCCTCTAAGCTCTTCATAAATGCTGTTGCTGTTTGTTACCATATGTTATAGGGTCCAGCTCATGGATAATGAGCTGGATACAGAGTTGAATAAAAGGAGAATAGACTGGACTGCATTTAGGAAATTGTACAGTGCTTTTGGTGCTCATATGCAGCTTCCTGCTTTAAACTCCTCCAATTAACATTAATATTCTCCTGCTGATGCAATATAACTGTGAATCATGAAACGTTGGTTTCAGATGGATCACAATTGCAGGATATCCCCAAAGGCATGCATAGTGGGTTAAAATAACCTATGCTCTGTTACCAATAACAGGTTGTTCATGAAAAGCAGATGAAAGAAATCATCAGTGATATATATTACTGGAAAAGGAGGTGAAGTAGAGAAAGTAAGGTAATGACAGAGAGTTCAAATATTGTTAGTACCCACAATGTTTGAAAAGACCTAGAGGAAGGCATCCAATTACTTGGGGGAGATTGTCTTTAGAGGCTTTATGGAAATACATGGATAAGAATTATTCAGAATGAGAAAACATGGATGGGGAAAAGGGAATTTCCATTCCAATAAGATTATGGTTCTATTGAAGGCAGAGAATAAACTAATTCTGTGATCTTGGAAAACTCAGACCTTCTCTTGGACTCAGTTTCTTAATCTGTAAAATTAAAGGGGTCCCTTCCAGATTAAAATATATGTGTGTGTATATTGTTTTCCTACATGATCCCTAGAAGTTCTTTTACCACATTAAAAATGCTTAGTATAAACTATTTCATGGTTACTCAAAGAAGGACTATCTCGTTCTTTGTAAGATAAATAAAAGACAAGTAAGTTGATCAGCAACATTTGAAGTAGACTATACAGTACCTTCATTTCTCCCACTCATCTAGCAGCTCATTCTCCTTCATATTTACTCTTCAGTGGATGTTGGTAGGGATAGGCTCATGATTTTTGTTGTTGTTGTTCAGTTATTTCAAATTCTTCATGACCCCATTTGGGGTTTTTGTGGTAAAGATACTTGAAGTGGTTTGCCATTTTCTTCTCCAGCTCATTTGACAGATGAGGCAACTGAGACAAACAGGGTTAAATGACTGCCCAGTGTCACACAGCTAGTAAGCATCTGAGGCCAGATCTGAACTTAAGAAGACTCATCTTCCTGACTCCAAGCCTGGGGCTCTATCCACTGCACCACCTACCTGCCCAGATGCATGGTAGGGATCTCCAAACTCATACTGTTGTGTTTCCTCTAGATGCCATTTTATGGAGCAATTCCATACAAATCCAAGGTGGGAGGGGGAGCGTGGAGTGAAGGTGGAGCAATTTCTTTGTCGATAAAAGATACTTAAATAGGCAATCTAGCATTCAGCCACTTGAATTCTTCCTTACCTACCCACCAACCCATTGCTCAGAATGATACATAATTGCCCATGTTCCCTGAATTCATGTGACATCCTAATCATCACATAGATAAATAGACAGATAAAGTTTTAGCTAAAACTCAAACCACTTTATCTTGACATTCAGTGTGGTAAATGTATCAATATTCTCATTTCACAACTGCTTTTAAAAATCAGTATGTTAAATGCTTCTAAGCACTAGTTAACTGTCCAGATCCATTATTAGAACTCATTGCCAATCTTCTGGGTCCCAACATAGTTTCTTCATGCCATTCTTCCACTTCTTTTTACAAGAAAACCTCAAAATGGCTTATGAGAGTCTTCAGGATGGTTTTTGCTTATGAAATCACTCTCACTAAATCACACTTGGGTTACAGTATTTTGTGTGAAATAACTCACAAATAAACTGATGACAGCTCCCTTAAGCTCTATACTGGCTCAAATCATTTCAGATAACATTCCAGGGAAGATATATTTAGGTTTGCATAATGCCTGGCATGTTCAAAATGACAGGGAGGATGTGCCTAAGTTTGGTGCAGAGAGCTAGTTTAGAGACTGAGATTCTCCAAACTCACCTCAATAGAATAGAGGCAGAGAGGGACAGGGCTGAAATTTTCTGTGTAATTACCTCAAGGTCTCACTTCATTGAACCTCTTGTAGACTCGGATATATTCAGGTATTCCTTGGTGATGCCTGGGGTCCACAATGAGAGAATCCTTAGATTCCCTGTTCCTTTTTTTTTTTTTAAATATCATCAATCAGCTCAGGGTCCCTGAGAGAGGGAGTTGCCTGAGAAATGCTGTATCATACATATGAGAATCACCCCAAAGTGGAAAACATCAAAGGAAAGGAGAAATAAAGTATACAGGTGGTGATATTTCAAAAGATCATCGGATCATATATTTGGGGCTAGAAGGGACCTTTAAGTTCATCTAATCCAACCTACTTATTGCACAGGTGAGAAAAGAAGAACAGAAAAGTAAAATCATTTCCTCGACGTTGCATAGCTAGTCAAATGGTAGAGCCAAGATTTCACTCCAGATCTTGTGACCCCAAATTTAGCACTCTTTCCTATGCCCCAAGAAAAGCCAACAAAATACTCTTCTGAGTTGCTTCTGAGGAATATCTGTAGTCATTGACTATAATAGGATGGCAGGCTCATTGGTTTAGCACTAGAAAGGACCTCCAAGGTCCACCCTCCTCATGCAGAATGTGTGTCCCTAACTAACTTTAAAGATAGCTGTCTTTGGAAAAGCACCTTCTAATATATATTCCATACCTGCAGTCTTCGTGTAGCTGGCAACTCTGACACAGTATTGAATTTCCTCTGTTTGAGGTAAACTTATACCACCATTAGAGTGCAGTGTTACCTAATCGATCTTCAAGTGATTAAGGTTGTGTCCAGTTTGGGCAGTGTCAGCGCCTGCATGAAAGGCTAATCACCTGAAGCCTGAGGCTATTGCTTTATACAGGAAGTGACTGGCGCTGCCTTGCACTATCAGAGCAGTGGATGCTGATAATGTTCCTTTGAGTGTGGGAGAAGGAGACATCACTTATGAAATGGTATATAAAGAAGACAAGGGTTGGGAGAACCTGCCCATTTTTTCAAAGGAAAAACCTTCCTTAACTATTCCATTCTTCACTGATTTTTCCCACTTCTGAACTCTGATAACACATTCTTTATTGTCCATAATGCCCATTTTGGCAGTGAATCATCATCATAGTTTTGTCTGGAGCTGTGACTTCATGGGAATAAAGATATCTTTGTGTGGAAACTCCCTCTATCTATGCAGATTAACAACTAGTCTATAACTTTTAGTTATAACAAAAGGATTTTTGTTATAAAAATCCTTAATAATAAAATCCTTAATAAAAGGATTTGTTTTGTAAAGTTTGGATTCAGTTAAAGGGCCACACTTGAGGACCTAGAGGGCTATATGTGGCCTCCAGGCCACAGGTTCCCCACTCCTGGCCTAAGGTCACTGAGAGGTTAAATCCAATAAATCCAATCCCATAATCATTTATTAAGCACTAAATATGTGCTAGGCACTGGGGATACAATTAACAAAAAGAAAGACAGTCTCTGCCTGAATTTAAAATCTAAAGGGGAAGCCAACATACAAAAGGAGGAAAGAAGGCAGGAAGGGGGACAACAGGGCGTACCTGGAGCAAGAATATTTTGTTATCTAGAGTTGAAACCAGGCAAGCAGAGTGGCAGATGCAAAGTGGAGTGAGCCAAGAGTCCAGTTAAATGGCTTGCTCATGGTCATACAGATATCAGAGGGGTGATTTAAACTCAGGTCTTCCTGAATCTCAAGATGACCTTCTATCCATTATGCCATGCTCATGGCAACAACTATGATGACCATCACCACAAGTGGCTTTTTGGCAGCCCCTTAGAGTTTGCAGAGCACTTTACGTATATTATCTTAATTGGTCCTATAAAGCAGTTACTAAAGGTCTTATTATCATACCCATTTTACTGATAAGAAGACTAAGGCTGAATGAGGTGAAGTAACTTAGTATCTAGTCACATAATTGGTAAATATCAAAGACCATAACAGAACTGAGATCATCCAAATACTATATTGATTTCTTATTTAAATGTTCCTAAGTCCGTTTCTTGTCTCCAACTAGAATATAAACTTTTTGACAGCGAAGACTGTAACATACTTTTTCTTGACAATAGCACATTATATTTTGTTGTTATTGAGTCACTTTTCAACTGTGTCTGTCTGACTCTTTGTGACCCCATTTAGGGTTTTCTCATCAAAGAGACTGGAGTGGCTTGCCATTTCCTTCTCCAGTTCATTTTGCAGACGAGGAAATTGAGGCAAACAGGATCAAGTGACTTGCCCAGAGACACAGCTAGTAAGTGTCTGAGGCTGGATTTGAACTCAGGAAGATGAGCCTTCCTGACTCCAAGCCCTGTATTCTATCCACTGTGCTTCCGAGTTGCTCAAGCACACTGTATGGTGCTATGTAAATACTTAGAAGCTAGTCTTTCTAGTAGATAGAGTATCCTCCTTGAATTCCAGAAAAAGGACTTCACTCTTTCTAGTGAAACATACTAGCTATGTGGCCATAGGCATATAGTAAATAGTAAATCTCATTCTAATACTATAATCTACAAGCCAACTGCTTATCTACATTGGTGGAAGGGGTTTTCACATTGGGAATTCCCATCAAAGATGAATTCACAGGAATTCACAGTAATAGACAAAAAAAGAAAATGTAAATACCTGTGAAATGATGGATTAAATGGCCGCATACCATGTGCCAGCCACTATTTTATTCACATTAGTTTGATTAAATGCTATATTTTAATTCTCTCCATGCCTCCACCAAAAAAAAAAAAGGAAGAACAATTAATCTGTCTGACAAGATGAATATCTGATTTCAAATCTGGCCTTACACACTTAGTTGCTGTGTGGCTCTGGATAAGTCACTAAACCTCTATTTGCCTCAGTTTCCTCAACTTTAAAATGAGGATTATAACAGCACCCACCTCACCAGATGGTTGTAAGGATCAAATGAGATAATATGTGTAAAGCACTTAGGAAAATGTACATAGTAGGAGATATACACACATTTTTTTCCTAGTAGGATTTGTGCATAAATACGTATATGTGTGTGTCTCTGTGTGTGTATACACATATATATGTGTATATATATATATGTGTATACACACACACACACACACATTCTCTCCCTTTCTCTTTTTGTCCCTCCATCACTCCCTCTCTCTCCCTGTCTCCCTCATATCCCCAAACTAGAATATTCTGGTACAATGATTTTTCGGTCACTGGCGCCAAAATACTGTGATTATAAAATTCAGGGAAATGAAGTTTGTAGTCAAAAGGTATCTGAACACAATCTCATCATGTTCTTAAACACATTTTTATAGAGGGGAAAATCAGCAGAGCAATACAAGCGTCACTGTGGTTTGTGGCAGACACCAAAGTCTCTGCCCTCCAAGTAGCTTGGAAATCTGGAACAATGCATGGCACTATTGAAGTCCTCTTGTTCCCTGAAACAATGTTTGCTTGATCTGTGTACCAGAGATTACAGATTACTCAGCTGTTTACTTCAGCTATGTGCTGCAGCAAGATTAAACAGAAAAAGAAGTCTAATTCAATTCTCAACCTTCCTTGCCTGATACTACTTCAATGGAACTCAGAGACAGTCGGTATTGCTAATGTAAATATGAAAACATGAAGTCCATCCAGGAAAGCTATTAGTGTGTATCTTAAATTTGAAAAAAAAAAAGGCAGTGGTTTATCTATCTTTTGTGAGGCCATTTTCTTTAGGAATAACTCTAAAATAAAATAAAATATTTTAAAAAAAGAAAATAATTGATTAACATTGTCAAACTCCCATAAAATACATTTTTGCCTCATAATAAAGCTTTTTTTTTAATTCAAAGAGTTTATATTCCAGTTCCAAATACTAAATCAATGGCCTTCTATTTGCCTTAGTCATTCCTTGGTACCAAATGTAGTGTTTTGGCCAATATATTAACTCTTTCAGATTATTGGATGTCATTATTCTAGTGCCCTACATATGGTGGCAACAAGATTGGTAGTGAATAGTGGGCAAAACTTGAAGTCAAATTCTGCTTTGAATGCTTAGCTATGTGACTCTGGCCAAGTTGTTTGATCTCTCTAAGCCTCTATAAAATAGGGACAACTATAGCAGCTACCTTAAAGGATTGTTGTGATGATCAAATGAGATAACATAAGTAAAACATTTTAGAAATCTTAGTCATATCTATCTACACACTCCCATGCATGCTATTTTTTGTTATCTAAATTGACTCCATCATAGAAAGAATCTAACATTTTAAGTAGGTGGAAGATGTCAAGAAATAAATATCTGGAGTGTTCTGTCTATTGAAAGAGAAAATGGTCTTCACTAAAAAGGCAGGCATTAGGTGTTTGCATTTTAAAATCAAGAATACAGAAAACTTGGAAAGAATCAAGGGAAGTAAAAGGGCCAAAGAAATGAATCAGGCTAAAGGAGTAGTGAGAACAAAATGCAAGAACTGAGAACAGATATTGAGTTAGATTTGAAAATGCCAACAACTAGCTATTAAGACAAGAAGAACTAAGTTGGAGTAATAATGAAAAAACAACAGGAAAAATTACTGACTTTTTAGAATCAGAGGACCTGGCTCTCTGATTTCTGGTTCTGCTATATACTAGCAATGTGACCTTAGGCAAGTCTTCATTTCACTTTTCTGGATTGGAACATATTCATAAAATGATGGATTCTGTCATATAGAAACATAAAATATAAATATCATTTAGTGCATTTAGCTCACTGAGTCCCACAAGTGGATAACTCAGGTGCATGTTAGAAAAAGCACTAAGAAAATTCAGGCTTCTTTTTCATAGGAACAAAATGTAAAGCTACTCCTAATTAGTATCAATTTAGTTAGCAATATTTTCCTTCTAGGACATAGACCAAGTTAATCAACTTAATAAAACAAATTGCAAAAACTTCAGGAATTTTTCATTCTTATAAAACATAAATTTAAAATGACCTTTCCAACTTGGGTTGAGAAAATATGTTGAAGATTTACTTATTTCTTTGTTATTTAGGAACCACACAAAGGGGGGGAAAGGGAGGTTTTAAATGACTCAAGTTAATTTTTAAAAAATTCTAATTATGATCTGAATCAAGCTTTTGAGTGTGTAGGCTGTGCAGTTCTAGTAGGGAGAAAACAAAGTCTCTGTTTAAGGGAAATGTGTTAAATCAAGGGGGAGGTATTTGCAGTTTTCTCAAATCAGAGAAAGCTTCTGACAGCCCCAAAATGAATCTAACCTGTAACTTTTTCACAGAAACTCCTTGTAGATGTTCACTTCACTTTCTATGATTAGTAACAGCAATAAGTTTGGATTTTTGTGGTTCTTTAAAGTTTACAAAATTACTAAAATAAATTATCTCATTTGATCATTATAGCAACTTTGTATTTTGTATTACTATCCACATTTTACAGATGAGGAAAATAAGGTTCACGTAGGTTTTTTAACATGCGTAGGTTTTCTCAATCAGTAAATAAAATCTGAGGTAAAGTGGGAAGCCAATCTGTCCAAGTCTTCCTGATTTCAAATCCAGTGCATCAGTTATACCATCTTGACTTTCAGAGTAACACCAAAAATCTCATCTTCACCGTATTTTATGTAACCCTAATAATATTTCATGTCTATTTGTCAGATGTTAGCTGAAGCAATTGTCAGAAAACTTTTCTAAAATATTATCTGTATTACCCAAACTTACAATTAAGTCTAAAATTCTGTCTCCCAAACCGGAATTTGTTTTGTTGTTTTCCATTCATGGCTGACTCTTTGTGTGACCACATTTGGTGTTTTCTTTGCAGAGATACTGAAGTGATTTGCCATTTTCTTCTCCAGCTTATTGTATAGATGAAGAAACTGAGGCAAACAAGGTTAAGTGACTTGCCCAGGGTCATATAGCTGTAAATGTCTGAGGCCAGACTTGAACTCTTGAAATGAAAACATGAGTCTTCCTGACTCCAAGGCCAGCACTCTTTCGTTG